>NC_135630.1:9197761-9504124 GCF_053574225.1 Canis aureus | reverse complement strand
TTGGACTTTTTGGAGAGACCTGACATGACCAAGGAAACTCTTCTTACAGTCCTTTGCACTGAAGTCCCACTGGATCTGCTCTCCTGTACCTCGCCTCGGTCTGGTGAGGGCACCTACCTGCCACAGGGCTTTATTCCTAGCTGGGCAGCCAGCTATCCGGTGAGGCTTCAGAGGTGATGAGCTCTCCACCCCCACCGTCCCCACCACCACCACGCACAGAGCACCGCTCTACGCCGAGTACGTGATTGAAGAGTCATCTTTTTGGGTTAAAGTACTGTGTCTCGCAGAATCTTCTGTCTGAAAAGTAAACGCCTTTTAAAAGCTTGTACATTAATTCCTCATCTATTAATACAAAATTAATTTAATAGATAATTAAATGTTAGCTCAGAAATCAGAAAGAAGCACACGAAGAAGTGGAATATAAAATGAGTTCGTGTTGAAGGAACGTCAACCCTCTTGTCTAGATAGAACAAAATAAGATCATGCCTGAGAAAATAAATATACTTTAATGCCTATAGAAACACTATTCACGTAATGAAGACAATATGAAAATTGCCATAATTGACAACAGGCAAGGTGATATCTTACTAATTCTGGGACTCTGATTAAAAACGACAAATTTGATGCCCCCTCAGAGAGTTGGAGGTCTATAGTAAGGAGGATTCTGGGAAAGTTAATTATCAATATCTGTCTATGAAGGTTCTAAAATAGCACGATGATTTACTGCCGGAAATGCGAGAGAGAACATTCCCCACCTACCAAATGTCGTGGTGCTTTCTAACTGCCCTGCCTGACTTTAACCAGGGAAAATTGGTCACAGTTTCTGCTGAAACCACAAGGACCTGATCCTTTTCCCCATAAATAGCTTTCTCTGCACATGTGCTCTGTGGGGAGCACTTAACCTCGTATCACTGCTGTTGATAAAGTCTTGGGGCCTCACCCTAATGATTAGCTCATTGCCATTTAGACTATTGCTGGCAATCACCGTGCTCTGTGTAAAGCAACTGAGCGTTTATCTATCAGAATTCACTCCTTAATTTTTGCAGCTGTCCCATATGCTTCTTTCCTGCAGCCCCAGAACCTAGATCAGTGGGTAGAAAATAAGTCGTCTCGACACAGACTGTGAAAGTGGTCAGATTTAAAGCTCTCTCTTTCTCTCTCTGCAACATGTACTCTGGTACCAGATTAATAAGATTAGGCCTCCACTCTGGAGCAAAGTGCCACCTTTAATCATTTCCAGAAGTGGGCCACCCAACCTTCTGCCTGGTAGGTTCGCGAACAACAGGAAGAAGGTCAGCTGGCAGTGCCAAAGGCCAAAAATACCTTGTCTCCGAAGACCTTCTTCTCGAGAAGGGTGTAAGGAATCAAAGCAAGGACAGAGCCACCTGGTATTCCCCAAACAGGGGAACTGAAAAACCCTAGCATCTGTGATAAAGGAGACTGCAAATCACGCCAATATCAGAAGCACACAGGATTTGCAAGTAACAGCCATGATCTCGTATGCTGGCATCGTGAAATGCGATTCAAAGATAGCACAGAAACTGACTGGATCTGACTATGAGCCGACCCTTAGGTTCTTTGTCTCTTGATGTACCTGACTGGCCATGTCTTGAAGGAGAAAGCACATTGTGGTCAGGGGGCGAAAATGAGACCCCCTTGCCCTGTTACTAGTCAGTTCTAGTGAACAGGGTCTGAAGATAGGAAACATGAGCCAAGGGTGACTCCTTTAGCTCTTCTTTCTCTGAAAAAAGACACCTGCCCTCTTTACCTGTATCAACAAGATGCCTGTATCAACCCAGAGCAGGAGTTCTTCTTAATTGCAACGTATCAGGCGTTGGCAAACTATGGCCCACAGGCCAAGTCCAGCCCATTGTCTGTTTTTGCAAATATAGTTTTATTGTGTGTTCCAACACAGCCATACTGATTCATTTATGTATTACCTACAGCTGCTTTTCTGCCACAATGGCATAGTTAAGTAGTTGTGACAAGGTGCTCATGGCATGCAACCCCTGATATCCACTTATTTATCCTTTATTAAAAAAAAATAAGGGGCACTTGATGGGATGAGCTCTGGGTGTTATTCTATATGTTGGCAAATTGAACACCAATAAAAAATAAATTTATAAAAAAAAAATAATCTACTGATCCCTGCCCTTTATCTTCCATGGCAAAGTGAAAAATAATTATAGTAAGGGCCAATGTTTATCAAACTTTTCAATATTCAATACACTATTAAACACATGACATGAATTATATCACCCACAACAGCTATCATCCATCAACATGGAGAGATCTTTTTGTTTTATATCATCCATCAACATGGAGTAGATCTTTTAGTTTTCCCGCATTTTAAAAGTGAAGGATCCAGGGCGCCTGGGTGGTTCACTCGGTTGAGTGTCTGACTCTTAGCTCAGGTCATGATCTCAGGGTTGTGAGAATGAGCCCCCCATCGGGCTCCACACTGGGCATGGAACCTGCTTGAGATTCTCTCTCCCTCTCCCTCTGCCCCTCCTGCCCCCACCCCACTCAAAAAGTAAATAAATAAATGAAGGATCCAAGGCTTCCAGGACTAGGAAGTGATGGAGGCAGGATTCAAAGCCTGTCCGTTTGACCCCACTACCCACTCTTTGAATCAGTAAACAATATTTCCTCTAATATAATGACAGCGATACCTACCATTTGCCGAGAGTTTACTATACACTAGCCTTCGCATATACTGTCTCTAAATCTCACCACTGTCTACGTTTGTACTTTCCAAAGATCAAGGGACGGGAACCCAGATTGGTTAAATAATTTACCCAGCATCAGACAGCTAAAAGTAGAAGATCCCGTGTTCAGCCTCAGACACCACAGTTCTTTCATCACATATACAACCTCATAGGAGAACGACAGTCTTTAGGAGAAAGTATCATCAGCATAAGAAATAATGGATTTTTTCTAATTTTCCATTCTGTCTAGAAGAACTATGGGTCACCACAATCCAGTACTAGCCCTGACTTAGTCACTCATATATTATCTGTGTGGCCCTTGGCCCAGCATTTAACCCTTTCAGATCTCAGTTTCCTTGTTGGCAAAAAGAGGAGGTTCAGGTTGGATGCTCTCCAGACCTCCCAGCTCAAACACTCTCTAAACCCCCCATTCCATCCCCTCACAGAGTTATGTGGTCCTTTTCACTCTGCATGTATGTGCATGGTCCTGGTAATTGCAAACTATCAGAAAGAAGTAGTCAATTTTCTAATTTAAAACTCCTCCCACGGGATAATCTCTCATTATGGATTCTACTTGCCTTCCATTCAAGAGAGAGTCTGAACTCAAGTCAACTCCTCTAGACACTTATCATTACAGGATGGCTCATGAAAACAGCTGCTTCCCCTTAAAACAGCGAGAGGACACCAGACACTAATGACTTTTGCTTCTTTTTGTTTCACGTTGTTGCCTTTGATTTGGGGTACTATGGCTAACATATCAAACAGCCTGTAGGATCTAATTCCTGAGACCCAGATGGGTTGAATGCAGTAAATGTACATTAAATAGTAAGTGATTTGGTAGAGGTGATTGTTTTCCTGTATTATAATATTTTAAATCGCTACCATCCATCTGGTAAATTAAAATAGTGAGGCTTATGGCTGTTCATAAGGTATGACTTTTCCAATGAGCTGTTTTATCTGTATCTCATTTCCTATTCCTATTATCTTTCTCTGTAGATTATCAAACATTAAGGACCACGGAAGTCACCATATAGTTGCCTTCATCAGGTTAAAAATGACTTCTTGGGGCACCTGGGTGGCTCAGCAGTTGAGCATCTGCCTTCGGTTCAGGGTGTGACCCCAGGGTCCTGGGAGTCAAGTCCTGCATCAGGTCCCCGCAGGGAGCCTGCTTCTCCCTCTGCCTGTGTCTCTGCCTCTCTCTCTCTCTCTTTGGGTCTCTCATGAATAAATAAATAAAAACTTTTTAAAAATTGGCTTCTCAAGCAAAGGCTGAAGTCTAAAAACTGCCATGTAGAGGCTCAAATGGCAGATCTTCTCAGCCAGCATTCCCTTCACTTTGACTGCTGGGCAAAACTGATGTAAGGAAATATTTCTATTGAGTTGACTTCTTTAAGTAACTTGGTTTAAAAAAAAAAAAAAAAAAGGCCATCTTGCCAGTGATCCCTTTAAGCCTTTTTAATTGCAAAATTCTTTTTTATGGCATCGCTGACCTAGCCTTAGCAGAGTTCATTTCAGAAATGTGCTGAAGTGGGTACCAGTGCTGACAACTAAGGCTGAGAAATGTCTTAAGTATCACGACTCTACATTTTTCTCCTGTCTGTGAGGTTCAGGGATTCATCCTGTCTGAATCAGGCCTGCCCTTTGTTTATGCATGAATAAGACATTTTAGACACTGAGGACACGGCATAGACACCAGCCCTTCCTGGAAAAATAAGACCTAGATCTCAAATCAGGGTGAGCACACAGATGGTCCCCAGTGCCAACTCATTTCCGAATGTGAATACAGAAACATTGGGTAGCAGTCTCCTCCCGTTCTCCCATCGGCCCCTCACCTTTAGCAAGACAAAAATGTCACGCAGAATAGATCCTAAAATTAACAGTACTCTTGCTTTTCAGCTGGCCAGATCCGCCCCCTAGCTCCTCCAGATAAGAGGCTGTCATTGTTTGAGTACATTTAACGACACCGCAGACTTTAGGCCCCAGAAAATATCTGATAACTTAGAAGCTTGGAATATGGATCATAAATAAACGTGCAAAGAGCCTCATCTCCTAGTTCTTGGTAGGGCCACACCTAAAGTGTCCTGTATCATGCAGGAAAATCTCTTCTTTGCAGCCGCATCTGCTAACCACTTCCTGGGGACCTGCTATTTACGAGACACTGTTCTAGGCTCCTGGCAGGCTCTAAACACGAGAGACAAAGTCCGCATTATAATAAATCTTACATTCTAGTAAAGGACACAGGCAATAACCAAATAAACATGAAAAGTGTATGGCAGGAACTAGTGCTATTTTGAAGATTAACCAGGTTAATAAGCTACAGAAGGACAAGACTACTTTTGAATAGTCAAGCAGCTCTGAGGAGTTGACATTTGTGTTGAAACTGGAATAAAATGATGACACCCTGGGAAGATGTTGGCCAGGGGAAGAACATTCCAGACACAGGGAGTACTTAGTGCAAAGGCCCTAAGACAGAAGACAACTAGAGGTTTTCAAGACATGGCAAGGTGGGGTAAGAGAGAAGAGAAATACAAGATAAGGTCAGTAGGTGGGCAGGGGCCAGAACTCGTAAGGTCCTGAAGACTCCGTTGGAGAGCTCCATTTGGGCCTAGTAATAATGGGAGCTAATAGAGGTTGATAATAAAGAGAGCTTTCTGACCCAATTCTTTCTTTTTAAGAGTACCATAGCTTCTAGGGCCTCCCGGGGGGCTCAGTCGGTTAAGCATCTGCCTTCAGCTCAGGTCATGATCCCAGGGTCCTGGGACAGAGCTCCACATGGGGTTCCCTGCTCAGCAGGGAGCCTCCTTCTCCCTCTCCCCACCCCCCACCCCCAGGAGCTCTCTCTCCTTATCTCTCTCTCTCTGTCTCTCAATTAAATAAATAAAATCTTAAAAAACAAAAAAAAAACAAAAAAAAAAGAGTACCCTAGCTTCTGTGGGAGAAATGGCTTTGGGAAGCAAAAATGGCAACAGGGAGGCCACTTAGGCCATTGCAGTGGTCCAGGGAGAGATGATGGAGGCTTTCACTGGGTGGCAATTAGTGGAGATGGAGAGAAGTGGGAAGTTTGGAGAAATGCTTTGGAAATAGAATGCCAGGATTTGCTGACAGACTTGATAGCGCAAAATGGGGGAGTCCAAATGCCTCTCCGGCTTGGGCTAGCTCATCCACTCTGACGCTGTCCACTACTTTGGCATCTGAGATTGGGATGTTTCAGCCAAGTGGCACCAGAGGAATGACCAATTGCGCTGCAAATTTGAAATGCACCAGAGGAAACTGGTATATTTTATAAACTGTCGTCAGAGAAATCATCACTGTTCTGAGTCACTCCTACAGAGCAATTTTTGTTAGTCGAGAGAGCCCCTGAGCCTGCCCGCCTAAGAGTAGTGTTCTTAACTTAGGCAGAAAGAGTGCATTTCCTTATTATGCTCCCGTAGCCCGGAGGCACACGAAATAGAGAGTGGGCCTGGGATTCTGTGCTTTGTTAAAGTGAAGGGACAATCAGCATCAGGAACATTAGCCTTGGCAGCACACGGGCTTGCTCGACCATGTATGAAAAGGAGAACCAGTCATCTGAATTGAATTTTCAGCTGGAGCCTAAGAGGCCAAATTTAATCATCCACCTAAAATTATCACACAAGTCGATACTTCCTCCCCTCTCCTTACAAAGGGAAAGAGACTGATTCTTTATTTTTCCGTCAAGCAGGTGGCCTCCAGGCAGCTAACCAGCTGGCTGAAATCTAAATACCTTCGCCAAGACAAAAGCCAGTAACATGATTGATGATCTTCTCTTTGGAGGAGAAGAGAACCTCCCCCAGCCAATCAGCATGCAGAACTACTATGGGCTCGTCGTCGTCGGTGAACAAAGCTAGACTCACAGCTGATAAACCGAGTGCCCAAGTCCCAGGCCCCAACTGGCTGGGGCTCCAGCCACCAGCTCAATTCCGCTTAAAGCATTGATTTCCACCAACATTCAGTTAGCTCCTTGGGTGGAAATCCCTAGCTTTCTTTTTTCAGATCCTGATTAGGTGTCTACACTCCCAGTCAATCATTTCAACACATCTGCTTCAGAGTTGGAATTGGTCTGCCCTTAGAGAGAAGACCCTTCTCAAACCTCTTGGAAGTATATAGACTTCTGAAGGGCGTATGGAGTCTCCCTCTGGTGTCTTCCAGGGGTGAAAGGGCCTTGTGTACATCCCACTTAATTGGGAGCCCACAATTAAGATCCCATCTGACCACAGTTCGTTGTCCTACATCCCATGGACCTCAAAAGCAGAAAGCAGGATGGTCTCAAACCTGATTTATTGGCAGAGGGAACCACCAGGTCGGGGTGAGGCCAGGCCAAATGGCCCATATGAGGTAGCACCCCCAAACTCTGGCGGGTTTCCTGCCTCTATGCTGAAATTCTCCTGGGCATCTACAACATCTTCTGACCTCAAGCCTAGGAGGAATATGAAAACTGAGACGGACATATTTTAATAAGCAGGTGGCCAAAGGTGTCAAATTGCTCCTGGATACTTACCAAGCCCGGCGGGACCTCAGATTCCTCATTGGTAAGACAGAAAGGAAGAGTCACCAAATAAAACACTGGACAGAGGAACGTAAAGCAGGGCAATTAATCTTCTCCTGCAAGATTAATTCTATTTCCCCTGGAAGATTTCTCCCGAAATCCCATTCGAGGGTCAGAACAGCTCCTTCTGAAACAGGATAATAATATAACAGTGTCCCTTATTCCTAAGAAAACCAAAGGATGCCATGCACTTTTCAGGAAACTTCTTTTTTCTTCTTTGTGATTGCCAGTGTCGTGGTTTGTAATGTCTGCTGCTAGCCCTGATAGGTGAGCTTAGGAAAAAAGGCCCTCATGGAAAGAAGCTGTCACAGAGGCAAAAGAAGCCAAGCACCCATTACATTACGCAAGCCCAGGGTGAAAGGCGAGGGCTTTCTCGTCTGTGCCCTGGCGCGGAAATCTTTCCTCCGTCAGCCCAAGAAGGTTATTTTCTTCCTAAAAACTGAACATCAGACTTGTCAAAAATGTTTCCTTATTGATCAGACAGGGACAGAATATTGAAGTCAGAGGGATATTTGCTGAACCATCTCCCTTGTTTCCAGGGGAAGCTGGAATTCTAATGGTGCCTCTGCCATGAAGGCCTCAATACGGGTAGTGTGAGGATGGAGGCCGAGGCCCTCCCAGCTCCAGCCTGGACATACAGGCCCAATTGTGGCAGGCAAGAACACCAGCAACGGAGCAGGGGGGCTGGGGGAGGATGGGGAGCCAGGTGACCGCTCGTCTCCTCTCCCCCAACAGGATGAGTGAGGAAATCACAGGAGCCCCAGAGCTGCTCTGGTTCTATCTGCGTCCTCCCCTCCTAGGCCCTTACGCAGAACCACAAATACAGCTGGTAAGAAACCTCAGTGGTTTCTGGCAGGGGAGGAATGCTTTTCTCCAAGGAATCAAGGGAGCCTCAGCTCAGCCCTGAGGTCCCTGCAGAGCCTGCTTCCCAGACCCCTGCTCCTCCTCGGGGGGCTTCTCCCCAGGGCACGGGGAGGCCATGGGGCGGGGGGCATGGGCTGCTCAGCGGGGGGGGGGGGGGGGGGGCTTTAAATGTGGCTCCTCTCTTGGGGTGACCAAAACTCGGGTATGGTTCTATCTATAGGACACAAAAGGTAGACAAAAGCCTTTCTGTTGTTCTTTTGCTTATTAATGGTATTTATATTTGACTGGTTGTTTTTAATGGTAAAGAGGGAAAGAAAGAAAAGCAAAAGAGAAGAAATGAAAAGGAAAGAAGAGAAAGGAGAGAGGGAGGGAGGGAGGGAGACAGAGATGCTAGAGAACATTTTCAAATTAAAAAAAAAAAATAAGGGGGTGCCAATGAGCCTGCTGCTATGTCATCAAGCACAGTGCTCACGGGCTGGCACCAAGAGGTGAGGGTATCACCCATAGAGGGGTCCCACAGCAGCACCTGGCGGGGGGGGGGAGAGATTTGCTATCAGAATTGCCTGAGCAGCTTTTCCAGAATGTCATTCTCCCCCACCCCCGCCACCACCCTGCCTCAGAGATTCTGAGGTTGATCCACAACTAACAATTTGGAAAGATGTCCAAGGTGTGTTAGGTAAAGACACAAGATGCCAAAGAGTCATTCCATTTCCATAAATAACGTCACCATAATTACAGGTCACATTTGCACGTACCGTTACACGTCATTACGTGCCTAGAATGGTAGAGAAGAACATAGAGCAAATGTACATAGCGGTTCGTTCTAAGGGATGGTGTTAGGAAGCACTTTCTGTCTTGAAGTATAATGTGGGAATATTTCTGATTATTAATCAGTATGTTTAGCCCCAGAACTAGAGTCACCAAAACCCTTTACAGGTGCCCTGGCATGAGTCACACACGACAGAACAAGAAAAAATGTTGCCAATACTCAACTTTGAAGGAAAACAAAAATGTGTTTGTTTTCTGCTCCGAATCTAGGGCGGGAAGATTTCTGCCACATGCTAACAGAGCAAAGGTTTAAGAAGGAGCAACACAGGAAGAAAAGGAGACGTGCAGGAGAGAAGACATGCAGGGGGCACCACCAGGGACCGGAGAGGGTGACAAGGAGAAGTTGTGAGCCCCAGGGAGGAAAGAAAGGCTTGCCAGGTCCAGGGAGCTACAGGGAGCTGAGAGTGGCCAGGTTATCTTCCCTCCGTGCCTCGGTGAGGACCACCCATGGCCAAGGGTGGTTTGCCACCTGGTGATGCTCACCTGAGAATGACATTGATCTCGGCGCCCCGTGTACCCAGCACTGCCCCATGCCTGCTTCCTACCCACCACCAGTGGAACACTCCCAGTAGCTAGTTCAACAACACCAAATACTCATGACCTGTCAACTTGCCCCAAACCAGATGGACCATGAGCAATAGAAAGTGGTTACAGGGGTAAGTAAAGCCTTGCTCCGGGCTAGATGAACAAATACGAAATTACTGCCAGGATGGCCATGGGAACATACCAGCCCTGATATATGAACATTTCATCATGTTTTCCCTTTCTGCTGCATGTACATACTATTTGGTGATGAGAAACATGTTTTAGGGACACACGGATGGCTCAGTCAGAAGAATGTGCGACTCTTGATCTCAGGGTTGTGAGTTCAAGCACCACGCTGGGTGTAGAGATCACCTAAAAATAAAATCTTTAGGGGCACCAGGATGGCTCAGAAGCGTAAGCATTGACTCTTGATTTGGGCTTAATTCATAATCTCAAGGTTGTGGGATCGAGCCCTGTGTCTGGCTCCAGGCTCTGTGTGGAGTCTGCCTAAGATTCTCTCTTTCTCTCTCAAACAAATTTTTTTAAAAAATCTTTTTTTAAAAAAAGAGACTTTTGGGGATCCCTGAGTGGCTCAGCGGTTTGGTGCCTGCCTTTGGCCCAGGGCACGGTCCTGGAGTCTCGGGATCGAGTCCCACATAGGGCTCTCTGCATGGAGCCTGCTTCTCCCTCTACCTGTGTCTCTGCCTCTCTCTCTCTCTGTGTCTATCATAAATAAATAAATAAATAAATAAATAATAAGTCTTTAAAAAAAGAGAGAGAGAGACTTTTTTCAAGATATGTTTATTAAGAGAGAGAGGGAGAGAGAAAATGTGCACAGGCATGCTTATGGAGGGAGGGGGAGATGGAGAGAGAGATGCTCAGGGAGACTGCCCACTCAGCAGGGAGCCCAACCCGGGGCTCAATCTCATGACCCATGAGATCATGACCTGAGCAGAAACCAAGAGTCAGACACTCCAGCAACTGAGCCATCCGGGTGCCCCAAAAGGAAACATGTTTTAAGAGAACCCAGTGTGATTCACCATTCATCAACTCTAAACTCAACATTGGCTCTTAAGACCTTCCTTCTGTCAATTTTCTATTAGACCAATTCATGTCTAATTCATGCCCTGATGACACCCTTTCCCCCATTCACAGGTACACAAGCACATGTGTGCATGAGCTCACGCCCCCATGTGATCCCTTCTTTCTGTTGCATGCCCAGGCTATGCCTGGGTACCATCTTCCTTCCGTCCCTCTCATTCCTTTAGTTACTAAACGCCGACTGAATTCCTCTTTGGCTTTTGAAAACAACTACATTGCTTCACAGTTACTCGATCTGCCACTGCCTGTCCTCACACAACCTGGACTAGGGATGTCTCCTCAGCAACAATGGTTAGATTCCACTCCACACGAGTTGTGGCACACGACTCTCCGCTTGTCCACTGCCTCTGAGAGGGGATTGGAAATTGACTGCTCCTCTACCACCTATGATCACTTACCAAGAAACTTAGACTCTAAAAATTGTTTCCAGCAAGGATATTTTCAGACTGGAATGGGTTTTTAATACTTCCTGGTAGAAGTTGTAATAAGACTCCCTTATCAGATTAACAGAGAGTGGTGAGGCTGGTGAGTGACATGTGCACAGAAATTTATGGTTGACAGAGACGTCTTCACAGTTGGCTTTCTTGCAGACCCCCTTCAGTCCTCAAGGAATGGGATATTAGAATGAGACTCTGCTCCCATCCCAACTGAGGTGCCACAAAAAGGGTATCTGCTATCAAGATGACTGGGACACATCACTCCCAGCAGATTCATAGAGATGGTCCCAGAACCCCTTCCACAACCCTTGGTTGTGTATTCTGATAAGGGTATGAAAAGAGGGCATCGAGGCCCAATAACTTTGATGAGGTGTTTTGATGAGAATATCCATAAAGATGTCTTCAGACACAGCTATGCTGCTCTGAGTACCCAACAAAACTCCTTGTGGGGCAGGTGGGGTCCTACCCAGAGCAGTAAGAAGACTTCAGAGGAGCACAGTGAGCAAGCGTTCTATGTAGCTATCTCCTTACCTTCTGACCAGAGTAAGCAACGCTCAGAAGAAAGAGCGATTGAAATGTGAAAACCCAGGAGATCTGCCCTGCATTCAGTTTGCTTCATGAGTCCGACAGCCAAAGGAAGGCTGAAAGGAAGAGAATTTGGCTGGAGGAGGAGCTGCAGGCCAATTCTGGCTCCCTCCCTACCGGGTCAGGGGCTTCAGCAGCCGGGGAGGAGGTAGACATTTCTGGTCCTGCTGTGGTCACATCTCAACCTCTGTGGTCTGGATGTTGGGCAGCAGGTAACAGTCCCAGCCTTGACCCATGTGTGGCTCCACATCACTGAATGGGGATGCCGCCCAAGGAGATAGAACCATTATTCCCCATTTGAAGACCGGGGACCATGATTTACCTCATCTTGAAGGGAAAGACAGATACCTATCTCCTTACCTAGAGGAAGAGGAGAGAGGAAGGGAAGAGAGGGGATGGAGAGAAAGACATTGCTGGTAAAATAAATAAATAAATAAATAAATAAATAAATAAATAAATAAACAAACAAACAAATAAATAAATAATAAAGTCTTTGGAAGTATCAAAGATAAAGGCAAATCCATCTGCTTCCTTTATTACTCTGGAAATGAAGTTTGTCCAAAAAGCCTGTTGATGAAAGCTCTCATCTCATTGAGAGCTTCTGCATTATTTAGCTTAGGGTCTAAACATGAATGTGTGCAGGGCACCTGGGTGGTGGTTGGTGAAGGGTCCAATTCTTGGTTTCAGCTTGGGTCATGATCTCAAGGTTCTGAGACCAGGCTCTGCCCTCAGTGTGGACTCTGCTCAAGACTCTCTCTCCCTCTGCAGTACCCCCCGCCCCAAGAAATAATACATCTTTAAAAATAAATAAACATGCATGCGTGCCTTACTGTACACTGGCACCTCTTTTGCAAATGGCCACGTGGGCCCGAAGTCAATATGGGATGACTGTTTAGCATGATGGAAACCAATAAGACACCATGGAACTCGGGGTGGGTGTGGGGAGAACATTGGCAGACTAACTGTCTCTTACTTACAATACACAGTAATAAAAACAACAAACCTGTTCAAAATCACTGTGCCACATTCACCTTTGGGAATCTTGATTTGATTTCTTTGAGATGCATCAGGGTTAGTCCCCATTTTTGGAAGGAGAATGCACTGATTTGTAGCCTACTTTTTTCCAATCATAAGCTTGCAAGGTCTCTAGGTAAGTCCCTGCCTCCGGAAGGGTCCCTCTGCTACAGGCAGATCCCAGAATGTGAGCCCTGCACACATAGCAACTACCCTGTTCTCTCCGGGCCAAGTCCATGCAGGCCAGGCCTTCATGCCATTCGATGCCAGGAGCTGAGCCTAAGAGAGTGAAAAAGACGTGCAAGGCATCTGCCCTCCTAGTGCAGTTCCAGAAAATTAATTTGGAGAATTAGCTGGAGATCTATGACAGGTAAGAGATTTCAAAGGATTTGTAACTCAACATCAAATTAAGGGTAGGTATGTGGGTTTGGGGGGCTTGGGTTTTTTTTTTTAGCTCCCCGTAAGTACATTTTGCACAAAATAAACAATGAGCACACAAAGAGTTCATCAGTAAGATACCGAAAGGGGCATCATAAGTAGGAAATTTCAGCCTTTTGTTCATGGCACCGCTAAGAAAAGAGTCGATATTGAGAATAAATTGAGACGTCCACGAATGTGTGGGGCTGGCTTCATGTAGACGCTGCCGTCGGTTCTCACTTGACAATTGTCCCACATTCTGCGACTCCCAGTGCCCAGGGAACACGCGAGACTGTAGGAACCTAAGAGTCACCTAAGAGTCACGGCCACAAAGAACTGTATTTCTGCCCACCAATATTTTGTTCTTAAACTCACTTGCGCCATAGGCGGGTACGTTCTCAACAGAAGAAATTCTTGTGCTTCCCCCTTAACGCCCCTTCCACAGGGAAGGAGAGTTTCTGTCAAGTTGTCTCTGGAACCTGCAGATCCTGACTCAGTGGATCAATGAGAACATGTTTTGGACGAGTCGAATATTCATTTTGCTGGGGGAAGAACAGCCGCGACTGTGGCTTCCGTGACCTGCGCCCCTCAAGCTCCCAGTCCGCATCTCCCTGCGGACGTTGCCCAGGTGTCTGGGTCAGTGCACGTTAAGGGCCTAGCGCGGCCTCCTGGGAAGGAGATTCAACAGTAGCAGTGGCACGTGTCAGATGTCCAGGAACGTCCTTCTCCGCTGAGAGAGAAATTTTATTTCTGCGGGAGGAAAAAAAAATACAACATGTAGTCACAAGGCTGCATTATGCACCCGTTAGTGCGTGTGGGATTTATGAGCGAGTCTCTCTCTTCCACAAGGAGTCTTGAGCTGAGGGCGGAATTACAGATTTAGGTGGCCGAGCTCACACCCGCACACACCCGCACGAGATCTTGCACGGACCTTTGGCCCCATCTAGTGGCCGTGCGCCGCGCCGCGAGGTCTCTCACAAGCGTTTTCCTCAGATTTTGAGAAGGGGAGGCCCTGGCAGTGGAAGAAAGCTCCAGAGCTCCTGCCCTAAGGGCTTGGCACAGGACGTGCGGGGCCTCAGAAGGGCGGGCTGGGCACGGCATTTCCTCACAGGACAGAGCCGCGGCCTGCGGCGTGGCCTCGTGACGGGAATTAGCCATCTCAAGCCAATTCGTGAAGTGCCTCAGTCACCTGCGGGAGACACACTGTCTGGGACACCCGGGGCGGGGAGGGGGGGAGCGTGTGTGAGTGTGTGTGTGTGTGTGTGTGTGTGTGTGTGTTGTGGGGAAGCCGCAGGAGGGTCCTCAGGCCTCGTGCTGGCCTCCAGGCCGCCAACCCCGCCAACCCACCCTCCCCGGGGCCTCCACATTTCAGTCAGCTGTCGACACCCTGAACCAGAGGGACCCCCTTTGTCCATGCTCTGGTTCAAAGGCCCAGAAACGGGGCCCCCGGGGGCCCAGCGGTTGAGCGCCTGCCTTGGGCCCAGGCCGTGACCCCGGGGTCCTGGGATCGAGTCCCACGTCGGGCTCCCTGCGTGGAGCCTGCTTCTCCCTCTGCCTGTGTCTCTGCCTCTCTCTGGGTGTCTCTCATGAATAAATAAATAAAATCTTTAAAAAAAAAAAAAAAGGCCCCGAATGCAAGGCGATGCAGGCTGGCGGTGAGCGGGGCCGTCCAGGAGGTCACACGGCAGCTGGCGCTGCGGCCTCACAAAGGCCATGACCGGGGGGCCAGTCCCCTCCCCCTCTGCGACCCTGAACCTGCCCCACGGTCACGGGGTAAAATGGTCAGAGGCCTAGACACCTGCTCTCCGTCGCCCCCTTTTCCTTGTGCTCCCCCGACCCCTCAGGAGCCCCACGACTTGGCCCGTGACCTCTAAGAGGGTGAACAGACGCCGATCATCCGTGACACCCGGATCCTGGCTCCTCCAGCAAGCCTGCATCCAGGAGGGGACCTGAAGGGGGGTCACCGCCATCCCCGCCGGGCTCGGAGGCCTGTGGCACTAAAGCTTGAGCGACAGCCCCCCTGCCTTCCAGAGCTTCCCAAGGACAGGCTGGCGGCCGGGGAGGGCCCTGGGGTCCCGACCACAGCCTCCACTCACCTCAACCCTGGCAGGTCGGGAATCTCGTCGCCACTGCTCTATCTTTCCCCCTGCCCTATTTATCTTTATTGCCCTATTTTTTTTCTTTTTACATTATTTTTAAATTATGTTTGCCTGCCAACTGGGAATTTAAAAGCAAAATGTGGGTGGGACAGCAACTCACTTTTCAGATTCCCCTATTTAATTCCCAAGTAAAAAATGTGAACCTTAACCATCAAAACCATATCAGTGACCTCATTAACCCGCACCTGCAAGACAGAGCCCTTCCCAGCATCCAGCCCATTGGGCTGGGGAGAGTTGAGCGTGTGGATATGTGTGCAAGGCTTGTAACGGCGCCTGTGCTCTCAGTAAACGTGGCTGCGGCTCCCCACGTGCAGCACCCCAAACGAGCGGGGCCGGGGGGCTGAGAATGACTGTTTGCTCTTCGAAAATTCTCTGGGTAGGTAGCATGACTACGTTTTCAGGAAATGCACGTCATCCTTTCAGGCCCTCAAGCTCCATAAGGAGGAGGAAGCGCTGGGAGCTAGTCCATGGGGGTCTGCAGCCCCTCCCCCCCATTCCACCCACCCGTCAGGAGGCCGGGAGAACTGCAATGGGAAGTTGGGGACTCTGCTGCTGCCCTGCACCCTGCAAGGCCTCCTGGATGACCACGAGCAACCGCCTCCCCGGGGGACCCTTCCAGGGAGAGAGCCCCACGGTGGGGATCACCCGCCGTGGGGTCCCTGCAAACCCCTGGCAAGCAGTCTAGATGCGTGCTTCCACTTCCAGGGCACACCCGGAATTTCAATTCAGTGACACTCTCCCAACAGTCCACTCGGGAGAAAGATTGACATGCCACGGGCGGGGGAAAGCGCTTCATTATTCATCCTTCCTGGGAAGACAAGTAATTTCAGCCCGACGAGACGAAAATGAGCAGAGGCAGACAGAGCGAGCGAGCGAGAAGATGAGACGGACAGGCAGACGGATGGGGGGCTCCCCCGAAGGACAGATGCACGGAGACACAGGCGCACGCACACGCGCAATGATGGATGGATGCACACGTGTGTGCCCACGTACACGCGTGGAACGACAGAGACGCACAGATACGTAGATCGACAGACCCCAGGCCGCTAAGGCGAGGGGTACAGCGAGAGCCCCTGGTCCTCCCTGGTCCTCACCCAGCAGCACACACATCCCCGGCTCCGGCCGCGCGTCGTCCCTCGAGGCTCCGTGAGAAGCTCGCTCGGGGTCCTGTCCTGACCCCAGAGCGCTCGGGAAACCTTGCCATTAACTCGTGCAATTGCTGCACCTGCTTATTCACTCCCGGGGAAATGTCAAGATCTTTTTTTTCCTTTTGTGGAACAGAGGCTACAGGGAAGGCACTTTTCTTTTTTCCTAGACTTTTTCAGATGGGATGGGTTTGGTGTCTTGGGTTTGTTTTGTTTTTTTTTTTTTCTCCCCCTGCTATGATTCCAAAGATTTTCTTTTAGGCTGCGATGGCGAGCACAAAGAGGCATTCAGCTCAGCCTGCCGATTGCTAGAAAACCCTTCACATCCCTCGGAAATTAGAGAGGCAGCCGCACTCATCAGCAGTGGTGTATAAATTTGGAAGGAGTGATTTTATAGAATCAGACCATTTTAGAATGAGGAGAAACATTAGGCCCTCCTCTGCATCTCAGAGATGAGGGGACTGAGGTACTTAGGCTCTAATCTTTAGCTACTCAGGGCCTGTTTTTCTCACCTGTGAAGCAGGAGGGGGCTAGCAGGGTAGCTGAATTAACCACAGGTTGGTGGCTCCACGCTGCTGAGCGGAAGCAAACCTAGCTCTGCAGCCCCGGAGCCCCGGTCCCAGGCCTCCTCCACCCCTGATTCACAGGGAAGACACCTGGGTAGATGGCCTGGCTCGTCCCGGGGCCACCCGGCAATTACAATTCTGAGTGTTATTTACTCGACGACCACATTAGGCACACACCTGCGGTGGGGAATATTCCATGCATCTGTTTGGGAAGCAGCTTTGCCAAAACTGTGCCAAAAAAAAAAAAATGCACGCGAGGAAATTATCTCGTGGTCCCTCTGTGGGTATTAGGTCTTTCATTGTCTCTGTGTTTCAAAGTATTTCCTTTTTTAAAGATGAAATCTTAAAAGACTGCTCCATCGAGGGCATGGGGAAGAGGGGAGCAGGGAGAGAAGAACACAGAGAGGAAATAAGAGAAGCAGCAGGCAGGCATCTGGAAAGGGGACAGGACAGTGACCTGCAAGGTAGCCCATCCTCACTCCACCCATCCCAGAAAGCAATGTCTACATGGATGAATCGAAGTTTAAAATACGAATTGGACCTTGGGAGCAACAGCCTGGAGCTCTCAGGGAAGGGTGAACACGACTACTTACTTAGAGGAAGGAAAGCCTGGGGGGGGGGCCTCCTGCGAGCTTCCCCCCTCTGAGAATGGTCGCGGTGGCGGAGAGGACACAGAAGTAGGCCAGACGGGTCCCGAAGGTCGCCTGGCCTTCCTCTGGTGTCCGAGGCCACACAAAGCTATTTCTGACCCAGGAAGAGGAGTCCCTAAGTCCCCAAGTCGCCCGAGCTTGCAGTCTCTACCTTGGTCTTGGGCTGTAGTCCAACCTCTGCCTGGCTCTGCACCCCACGCACGTGCTTTTGGGAAGGTCCAGGGAAATGAATGTCACAAGACAGGAATGGGCAGCCTGTGCAAAGGCGCTCATGCAAAGCAGTTCCCAAGAGCCACCTCAGGGAACCCGAAGCCGATATAAGGCCCCCCACACCTCGAAAATATTAGGAAGGAGGACTGGGAAGATCCATAGGCCCGTCGGCCTGAGCCGCATGGGCTGCATCCAGCCTACGCAGCCCTGGGTAGCTAAAACGGGCCACATGGGGCAAGAAGGACGTCCAGGAACGTCTCCGTGGGATTTCCCAACACAATTTAAGAGAGGGAGCACAGAACTGTAGATAGGACCTGTCGCCAAAGGAATGTCACAAGATGCCTAGAATCTTTGCTACCCGCCCCCTCCGTGTCTGGTTTCTGTCCCCCCTGTTCTGTTTCTGCATAATGAGCAGCATTAGGGCCCTTGGACCAGATGCTCCACCTGCTGCAGGAAGCAGGAGAGCTAGAGAAAGAACCTCCTGCTCTCTAACCACACCTGGACTGGGAAAAGAGGGGGCAAAAACCCTGGAGTGGGGAGAGGGTGACAACTCAGAAGAGGAGCCCGAGGGTCAGGCTGACCCTCTGGAGCCCTCATCGCCCAGTACATGAGAAGCCAGCGGTGGGACCTGAAGGGTACAAGTCCCAAGAGCTCAGCCCGGAACAGTGAGCGAGGGGCCAGGAGCGCGGGGCCAGGGCGTGACCCCGTGGGCAGGTCTTCTCTACCTCTCTGGGCCTCCCAAAGGAGGAACTGGCTTCTTTACTGAGACATTGGCCGGAGCAACAATGTGCGAAGGTGGTGGATGTGGGAATGTTTAGCCCCGCGTGCAGGACAAGAGACGTGCATGGTCACGAGAGAATGTGGATACAGGGATAGACCTGGCTCGGTCTCCCTGCCTTCTATTGTCACCCTGCAAAGGCCATTGAAAGCAGTGTCTGCTAAAACGCCCCTCTTGGCCAGGGTGTCTCATTGTACACACACCCAGACACCTGTTTGCTCTGAGGACAGAGAGCCCCCAGTTGGCAGGAAGTCCCCGGAAGAGCTTTCTGATGCTGCTCAGTAGTTACGAATGGTTAGTGCCACCCTAACCCTGAACCACAGTCCTGCGGAAAAGTGAAGAGAGGTGACGCCGTGGAGGGCCTGCAGGAGGGCCCCCCAAGATATCAGGTCTTCATAGCCAGAGCCCATCAATGTTACTTCACTTGGCGAAACCTTTGCAGAGGTGATTAAGGGGCTTGAGGTTGGAGGAATCGTCTCAGATGGTCTCAATGGGCCCTGAATGCCATCCTAAGCAGCCTCGTAAAGAAGAGGCAAAGGGAGATTTGACACAGGCAGAAAAGAAGGCAACCTGGCTGCTCGAAGAATCGAGAAGAGGTGAGCAACGGATTCCCTCCTGAGCTCCAGGGGGAAACACGGCCCTGCAGACACCTGGATTTCAGCCCAGGGAAACTGCTCTCCGACTTCCAGCCGCCCAGGATGGTAAGAGAATGAATTTCTGTTGTTTCAACCCACCAAGTTTGGGGTGCTCTGCGACGGTCGCAACAGGGAGCCACTGCAGGCCGTGAGGGGGCAGGTAAATGGAAGGAGAGAACATCTTCAAAGGGGAATTGTGGTCTCCGCGACTTCACTCCGGGCTGCACCTTCTCCCTGGGGCCCCACATTCCAGATCATCCGAAGGGAGCAGGAGAGACTTAGAGATGAGGCCTTGTGAACACAGAGTTGAAAAACCAGCTTCCAAGGTTCCAATCTCCCCATCCGACCTCTGGGAAACTCTGTCCCAAAGAAAGTGGGGACCACCCACCACCCGTCAATAGCGCCCCGGCAACCTTGGCGTGAATCTGCCGCCAGACCAGAGTTTCCAGGGCAGACACCTGGCCTGGCCAGGACGTCCTGGACAGTTCCTGGAGGGCCTTCCTCCACTGGCTTCGCCTCTTGCTCTCTGTCTGGACTGTCCCTTTGGTGAAGGTCCTTTGTGTGCTGTTCAGATGGAGATCCTTTTTCCGTGGCACGCAGCATTTCACTAGTGACCTACTCTCTCACTCCACGCGTTGCACAAACCCAAATCCGTGCCTAAAGTGAAAAGAGGACGGAGCCAAGAGTCTCAATAAATGAGCTGTGTCTTAAGCCCTAATGGGTGGGAGTGAAACAGCAGGCTCACCTGGGCTTGGCTTCCCCCGTAACAGGAGAAAACCCCAAAAGCAGCAAAATGCCACAAGAAATAAGGATTGATACTGGTTAATCAATGTACTGAGCACATGAAGTGCCTACGTGGCTCCCCCCAGGGGCGCCTCACGTTCTCAGGGTGCTACTGGGCAAAGCCCTATCAGGGCTGAATTTCTGTGAATCAAGACACAGCTTCAATACGCCAGGCCCGAGCTGTTCACTGAAGAAATCTCCCCATGAATTCTTTCATAATGTGAGGACTCTAGTTTTAATTTATTTTTGATGAAAATCTGGATTCTTCCCCTCCTATTTGTTTAAGGAGAGATGCACATTTACAAGCACAAATTCAAGTGAGTTCTGCTCCACTGCCAAGGTTAATTGCCGTCCCTCTTTCAGGGAAAGCTGGGATGCGAAGCCTCAGCTGCACCGTTTTTGCAAGCATCAACCTGCCCGGCCTAGATGAATTCCCCCAGCAATTCCCGCAACCTACTCCCGGGGTGAGAAACATTAGGGCCACGAGTCAGGAAATCCTTGAGGGTCCCACAGCAGTAAAAGGTACTAAAGTATTTCAGGAGGAGGTAAGGCTTTAAGGAGCAAATAACAAAAGGGGATACTGATATTTTTAAACAAGGGAACGAAGTCTAAATATTATATGATTGGGGGGAAGAAGAGAAGGACTGGAAGAGCAAAACAGAGGAAGAAGGGAGGAAAGAAGATCAAAATTAAAATAAGAAAAAGAAAGAAGAAGAAAAAAAGAAGGAAAAAATAAAAAAATAAAAATAAGAGATAAAGGAGGAAAATTAAGTATCATGAAAAGAAAATGCAGGCTATGAGGGGAAAGGTGCAGTGGGCTCAATGTCATTTCTTATGGTTCTGAAGGCTGAGGAGACCCAAGTCAAGGTGCCAGCGGGTGTGGTATCTGATGAGCTGCCCCCCCACCCAGGTTTGTGGATGCCTCCTCCTGCAGGTGTGCCTGCCTGGTCTTTGCTGGTGCGCGCTGCGCTGGCTCGGGGAGAGAGCCTCTGTGTCCCTCCCCCTGTTACAAGGACACTAATCATGGGGCTCCACTCTCATGACCTAAATGAAACCTAATTATTTCCCAAAGGCCTCATCTCCAAATCCCAACACATTAGGACTTCAACATATGACTTTTGGGGGGACCCAGTCGTTTAGTCCATGATGTAACCTGAACCACAGAACCCAGGGTCTGTCGGAAGTTTCCAATAGTGGGCACCTGGGGGGCTCAGCAGTTGAGCAGCTCAGGGCGTGATCCTGGGTCCTGGGATCAAGTCCCCCATTGGGCTCCCCGCAGGGAGCCTGCTTCTCCCTCTGCCTGTGTCTCTGCCTCTCTCTCTCTGTGTCTCTCATGAATAAATAAATAAAATCTTTCTAAAATAAAAAAGAAGTTTCCGGTAGTAAGTAATGAGGCTGGGTATTGGTAAAGACCATTGACCAGTGCTGACATGCCGATGGCCAACGCAAGTGGAAAAAGCAGAAGAGAAGAGCTCTCGAAGACCTCCTCCTACCTCAGGCTGCCCCAGACACAACTGCAAAGTGTAGAGAGTTTATCCGGGACCCTTCAGCCCCTCTCTCAGAAGCCTCCCATCCTTGGATAGCATCCCTCTCCAGGGAAGCCCGGGGTCTCCAGGAGCCTACCTCCCCCTGTCTGCCCTCTGCTGAGAGTTTTTCTCCCTACTGTGGACTCAATGTGTGTGTCCTCCCAAAATTCCAAAATCCCAAAATCCCAAAAACCCAAAATTCGTATGTTGAAACCTTAATCCCCAATGTGATGGTATTTGGAGGTGGGGTCTTTGGGAGGCAATTAGGTCATGAGGATGGGGACCTCATGATAGATGGGTGACCTTATAAGAAGAGGCAGCTGAGCTCGAGCTCTCTCTCTCTCTCTCTCTTTCTCTCCCCCCCTCCCTCCGACTTCCTCCTCCTCCTCCTCTCCCTCCCCCTGTCATCCCCATGTGAGGAAATTCAGGAAGACATTCTCACCAGAACCCAACCATGTTGGCACCATGACCTCAGACTTCCTAGCCTCCAGAACCATAAGATATAAATGTCCGTTTAAGCCCCTCAATCTGGTATTCTGGTTGTAGCAGCTGGAACTAAGACACTCCCCCCAACTTAGAAACAAACATGTGTGTTTATCTAGTACACAAGGCCTTGGGCCACCACCACCCCTGACCCCCAACTCACACGTACGCAGTGTTGTGCTGGTAAATGTTCATCAGTCCAGCTCTAAAAGAAAAACTGCCCTGACTTGCAAGATTTGCCTCTTCAAGAGCATAAACACTACCACCATGGTTCATTTCGAATAACCAACAGGATGTCACCCGATGGGGAGTCGGGAAGAGACACCGAATCGTCCTTACACAGCATTTCTACCACACGGACACAGCAGGCGCGGAAAGCTTCAAAACATCAAGCATTATAAAATAATTAGAAAAGGATGAGTTTTTAGCATTTATTACCTTTGTTTCTAACGTAATCTATTCAATTGTAGGTTATAGAATTTAATTCATGACAACGACGGCTGTGTTTAAGACCAGCTCACGAGTGCCCAGAGGATAGTGAGCTCTATCTTGCCCACAGAGGCCGCCTGCAGCAAACCGTCCCACCCGCTTCCCATTGGGGCCCTGTCTCTGGTTTGCCGAGGGGACGACTAATCGGTGACATTTTTTATGTGACTCAAGAGATCAACTACAAAGGCCGAATTTTTCTGCAGGTAACTTTGCAGGTCTATGCAGTAGGTGTTTCTCGCTCTCCTGTCAAATTGTAAGTGTTTTTCAGTAGACGCTCTACCACCAGACAGATGGGCCACCCTGTGCCCGCTGGTGGCCGCTGCTCTTGTACTTCATGTCAGCGGAAACACATAGCCAGGAACTCTACACGGCCCCCAACATTGGAATGCACAGTGAAGGGACTGCTGGGGGGGCTCAGGGGTTGAGCGGCTGCCTTTGGCTCAGGTCATGATCCCAAGGATCCTGGGATCAAGTCCGGATCGGGCTCCCTGCATGGAGCCTACTTCTCCCTCTGCCTGTGTCTCTGCCTCTCTCTATAGATATAGATATAGATATAGATATAGATCATGAATAAATAAGTAAAATCTTTTTAAAAAAGAAATAGGGGGTAAAAGCCAGACCCCCTGCTCTGCTCCAATGCCCCAGACTAGAGGCTGAGCTTCCTCACTCGTCTTCCCAGGCACACAATATTTGAAAAGAGGACGGCACAGCCAGCAAATCCTCTCATCAAAGAGGCATTGACTTTTAATTTTACAAATGTGGCTCTTTTCCATAAGGAACAGAGAATTCATTAGTAATCGTGCTCTAGAGACTTCTTCCACCTGCATCTTTCTTTCTTCTGGCTATCTTATAATTATACCCCAGATTTCTGATTACAGAAACTTCTCCCCTTCACCTCTGTACAGTTTTAAAATCTCTCCTTGGCCGGTCTCCTCTTCCAGTCGACCCAGGGATCCCTGGGTGGCTCAGAGGTTTGGCTCCCGCCTTTGGCCAAGGGCACGGTCCTGGAGTCCTGGGATCAAGTCGCATGTCGGGCTCCCTGCATGAAGCCTGCTTCTCCCTCTGCCTGTGTCTCTGCCCCTCTCTCTCTCTCTATGTCTATCATGAATAAATAAATTAAAAATCTTTAAAAAAAAGAGAGAGAGAGAGAGATCAGAAACAGGAAACTGGCAGAAAAAAAAGAAAGAAAGAAAGAAAGAAAGAGAGAAAGAGAGAAAGAAAGAAAGAAAGAAAGAAAAGAAAGAAAGAAAGAAAGAAAGAAAGAAAGGTACCTTCCTTCCTAGATTGTGTACCACTGGCGGATTAAAGGAATGGGGGGGAGCACCAGGCTGATGAGACCATCACCGTCATCCCTACAAAACAGTTCCAGGGTGCGTCCGTCTTGCCAACTAAAGGGTCACTGGAAAGAAGCTCACTGAGGGGCACCCAGGGGGCTCAGCAGTTGAGTGTCTGCCTTCGGCTCAGGTTGTGACCCCGGGGTCACGGGATCGAGTCCCGATGAGACTCCCTACAGAGCACCTGCTTCTCCCGCTGCCTGTGTCTCTATCTCTCTCTGTCTCTCCTGAGGGCAGCTGGACAGTGAGGGCCGCGGGCCTGGGAGACGCAGAGGCAGTTGCTCATTCTAGAAGGAGGCAGCCTCGGTCGGGGCTCCTGTCTGCCTGTGGCAAGTGCCCGGCCCTGCTGAGCACATCGAAGCAGCGGAGACGTCTCTCCCCAACTCGCACACTTCTCATTTCTTCTTGCCAAAAAGGAAAATGTCTCTCTAGCTTTGTGTTACCAGCCTCCAGTGATGAACAATAGGTTGGCAATTCGGGGAACATAAACCGCTGCAATTATTATTCACTCCTTGCTCCAGATTGCTCTGTGAGCTGCGGGCTACATGCTCTGCATTCGGTGACTCGGGCCCCGTCCCATGTGTTTTCCCAGTTCAATCAACTGTGCTAAGAACTGTCACAATAGCCCCTGACGACAAGAAAATAAAATTTAGGGGAGAATGGAAAGCCTGACTCGCATGGTAATTCTGGTCTGCACCTGTTTCTCCCCTTCTTGCTTCCTTTCCCCCCTCGCTGGCCATGCTGGCCAACCTTTCCATCCACCTTAATGACAAAGAAAAAGAAATGGGTTGTTTTTCCAGTTTGGGTAATCGCTTCCGAAATGTTGTCACAGTCTTGCAAATGACTATATTTCTCTCATGTCAGACCACTGCGATTTCTGCACGACACGGGTTAGGGTTTCGTTAGGGTTCTGGGCTGCTGAGAGGCTCCAGAGTTTTGTTTCGGTTTTTTTTGTTGTTGTTGCTGTTGTGTCGCTTTTAAGAAAAAGACAAGGCGAAAACCAAATAAGTCACCGTGATAACTTATGACAGAAAAATCAACATCTGAATCGAATGATAATAGCAGGAGCCAGGCAGCAGGGGGAGGATGTGCCTTGTGCCAAGAAAAGAAAGGCACGGAAAGTTATTTAAAACTGATCGAAACCCACTAGGAGTCACAATCCCATCACGGTTTCCCTTTGGAAAAGCAGTTTTCAGAAGCCCCAATTAACCTTAATTGAATTCTGTCTTAGTAATATCTGGAATTTTAATTGACTGGGAAGGTGATCATAAATCTCCGTTCATAATGCGGCTTAGCCATTAGTAAATCCCCGGATGGCACACGGCCTTGTCGTGCAGGGGAGTTACTATTCTGCGAGTGAGGCTGGGTTTTAGATCATAAAACAAACATTCAAAAGAGAAAGGCCTCCACTGTCAGAGGCAGCTGAAAACGGCTTCCGTGCAGAAGTTCAGAGGAGAAGTCAAGGATTCAGATGAACCAAAGGTTCACGTTTGTGCTGTAGGCTTCAGTGCCTCCCCGGAACGTGACCCGAAGCGCCTAGGCCGCTAAGCCTCCCCAGAAGAAATGGTTCCCCAATCATTTAGGATAAGCATAGTATCATTCATGTTTTCTCTTTTGGAAAATCAACCATCAGTTCACTCCCTTTTATTTATTTATTTATTTTTTATTAAAACTGCTGAGGACAGGGAACCATCTTAGGCCTTTCAAATTCCCTGAATGTGGCCCTTTAACTGAAAGACTCTCAACAGGGTGCCCCTTCGGGACCCCCAAAGCAACCAAAAGTGAGGGAAGCCTGAGCAGGTGTGTTTTGAAGCAAAAAAAGAAGTCTCTCTAGTAGATTCAGATCTGGAATTCCCTACTACCCCCCCCCCCCCGCCACCCTCCAAACACACCACCTTGGGTTGAAAAACCGTGGCTTTAGCCAAGTCGAGAGGCTAACCCAATCAAAAAATCAGATGGACCGATTCTATTTCACTAAATTGAAGGTATGTTCGAAACAAAGCAAGTTACTAGTTATTTGGAAATCATCTAGAAATAGTTCAGATGTGATTTGACATCGTAGGAGGCCTAGCGTCTTACTCTCTTGCTTCTCTCATTTTCACCCACACATCTTGATCCCTCTACTACAAAGAAAAACCAGAGCCTCTCCCCTGTGTAATGGTCACCTCACTTTTGTTTCATTCAAACCCTCACTAACGCAGCCAGCAGACACCATGAAAACCCTAAAAAACTACCAAAGGGAGGGAAAAAGTTCTGTATTCTAGCCAGGTGGGGAAAAGAGTGAAAAGGTGAACTTAAAGAGTCCCGGTTGAGCACAGGGAAAATCCGTCCCTCTTCTAAAGATTCCCAGCTCTCTTCTTACTTCAACTATCACCATCTTGCAGGAACTACTGAGTTGTCGGGTGGAGAAGTTGGTCAGAAAGGAAGCCACGCAAACTTGAACTGACACCATGCAAACTCAAAGGACAGGGTCCTTTCTTCAAGTCTGCGCAAATTTTCCCGAAACTTGAAAACTTGAAAGGAAATAACAGCTGTACACATCGCTCTTTAATAATTTTACACATTCTCTCCTTTTTCTTACCTAACTCAACTCACTCGCTCTCTCTCCCTCCCTCCTTCTCTCCCTTTCTCCCTCTTTTTCTCTCTCTCTCTCTCCCCTCCCCCATACACATTTTGAATATTTCTCATCCAAACAACACTTTTCAGGAATGACACTGAGAAGAAAGGAGACAGAACTGTTAAGGCAATCTAGACACCAATTAATTTTGCCCCCTGCTTGCTGTGTACCTTTTCAAGCCTCCTTGGTAACTGGGAATAAGAATGTCAATGATTGATGAAAGTTAAAGAAGATGCCTGCAGAACAGGACGCTCGTTATATTAATTCCCTCAATATACCTCACTTGGAATAAAAATATCAAAGAGAACAGAGGGAATTACACGAGTAAATCCAGCATCTGTATGGCAGAAGGATGGGAGATTGGCATTCTTGGCATACTGATATTTGTTTACCAGTTGGCCCGTTTCAGGAAATGTTTCCAATTACTTATAATTAAGGGCAAATCACGGAGCAAGCCCAGAGAGCAGACATAGGCTATTTCAAAGTCAATCTTTAATATTCAGGCCAATATTCCCAAAGTGTGATCAGTGAAGTACCTGCATTATAACTACCCAGGCCCCTTCTCACCAACACAGATTCCTGAGCCCCATCACTGAGAATGGGGCCCAAGAATACACACTTTACGAGCTATTCAGGTTATACTTATGCCCATTAGAAATTAGAAGTCACCAATGTAGGCAACAATAATTATCCTTTATGAGAAATTTTCTTATCAAGATTGAGTCAAAGGGATCTAGTCGTTTAACGGTTGAACTCAGGAGAACATTTTTCCCAGGTTCATCATCAAGTTGACTTCTTATTTTGTTTTGTTGTTAAAAGATGAAGAAAGGCGCTTAAGCCCTCCGGGACTGGGAAGTCCAGTGTTTGCAGTGGGGTGACACAATAAGTGGTAGGGTCCTGTGGCTCTGTGGAAGTCTGGGAAAGCCACAACCGATCATATTGACCAGGGGTCCACCAAGTGACATGGTGAGCCAGCCAGCGTTTGCTATGTAACAAACCACTCCAAAACTTGGAGGCTTGAAATAACCACCATTTATTGACTCATGATTCCAAAGTTTGGTTGGATGGTTTTTTTGGTTTTGACCTGGCTCAGGTGGGACCAGGTGGGCTAGGATGACCTCACTCACCTGTCTGGAGACCCAGCTGGTACTGGCTTATCTCTGCTCTCTAGGCTCCTCCTCAGCAGACCAGCAGGGCCTTCCTTACATGGTGGCCACGCTACGAGAGAGCAAGTATAACGCGCAACCCATCTCAAGGAGCAGGCTTAGAATTTGCACAACTTCACGTCCACCACATCAAACATGGCCAAGGTCAGACCAAATCCAAAGACCGCGGAAATTGACCCTATCTCTTTATGGAGGGAGGTGCAAAGAAATTGTGACCATTTGCAATCATACTTCATAGCATAGAGAGGCAGAGACAACGAGGAGATTCTGGAGCTTTGGTGGTGCTGAAAAGAGGATCAAAGTGGATGCTATGTCTGTGCCCCTCACACAGCAGCGTCCTGGCAGTATGGTCCCCCCCCTCATCTCCCTCTCTTCACATCCTTTTCAACCACATATCCCTCTCCCTTTTGTTTTCTAAAGTTCCTTCTCAAAAACATGCAAGCCTCTTTATGACACTGATGTCATCAGGACCGGAAAACAAGGTAATGGTAACACTTCTCCGCAAGTTGTCCAGCCTCGAGATTTTGGAATCACCTTTCACTTGTCTCTCTCCTTGTCATCTCAAAATTGACCATTGCCTAGCCCTGTGGATACCATCTCTGCAACACTTCTTGCCAGAACATGTCCCCTGCTGAGGACTCCTGCCACCATCACCTTCCTCAGCATCTCAGTATTTGCTAGTAATAAGGAGACCCTGGGCAACTCCCTTCAGGTTTCCCAGGCTTCTGTGTCCTCATCTGGATAATCAGAATGACAATGTACTGACTGGTCAGAGTCGGTATGAGGATTAAACGGTATATTCCACACGGAGCATTTAGCACAGAGCCTAGCTCAGCAGCACATGCTTACTGGACGTAACCCATTCTATTCAGCCTATCCCAATTCATCCCTCTTATTTGCCCAGATTGTTTCTCCAGCTCAAAAACCACAAGGAGTCCCCCCAAAGACTTTGAAAGTAAATTTCTCAACCTGGTATGTAGGGCCCTCCCCTCTGACCCTGTTGTACCTGCCATCTTCCTTGAGCTTCCCCTCAAAATTCTCTGCTCTTCTGATGAGAGCCCTTGCCCCTTTCCACCCATCTAAGTCATAATCATCCCTCAAGACACGTGCCCACAAACACTCTATGACCACCTACCTGCACAGGAGCCACAGCAGTGCCCTCAAATACACAGGCACAGTCTCTGACCTGGGAAGTTCACTGTCCCCTCGGAAGACCCCCTCGATCACACTTCTTCTCTCTCTCCATTATACAGCTCAGCCTCAAAGGATCCTTTCTTCCTTTGAACATCCAAAATAATGTGTTTGTGCTTCTCTCATGACACTCATACTACATCTTGTATTGTGGTTCTAACAGCACATCCCGAATTGCAAACCCCTAGAACCATGTCTTGTCATCTAACCTCCATGACTATGCTTAGTCTAACATCATGCACATGATAGACCCTCAATAACCATTTTCTGAAGTAAGTGATAGAACGAACTCCTGCCTTATCAGCATATTGGACCTTATCAGGCTGTGATATATTCTGAGCCATAATTGAGCTGAGCTGATATAATCATTCCCCATAACATTAGTATGTTCTGTTGTATTTGTATCAACACACAAATGTGCACAATTCACTGCCTCAATTGCTTCCTATATATTTTTGAAGAATTTGTAGGAGCAAGAGGTTCTCAAAGCTCTCACTTACTCTTGATTTTTTTTTGTTGTTGCCGCTTTTCAGAGGATCTGTGGGTGAACTATTATCTCTGACTGATGGTATTTTAAATTTACCCAATGGTATTTAAATTTATCTGATGGCATTTTAAATTGATCTAATCGCTTTAATTTATTTAATCTAATTTAATTAAACATCATTTCCACCTGATGTTATTTAAATTACCCAGATGATATTTTACATTTATCACAGAAGTTAATCAGAATCAATAAAATCGGTTTAGGGCAGTGGTTCTCAAAGTGTAGTCCCTGGACCAGCAACAGCATCAGGATCACTTGGAGACTTTGTAGAAAGGCAAATTCTCAGACCCCTCCCCAAACCAATTGAATCAGAAATTCAGGGGTGGGACCCAGCAGGCTATATGTTCACAAACTTCAGGTGGTGCTGATGCATGCTAATGTTCGAGAACTCTAGTGAAGAGATTAGGTAAAATCATTTCTGGGCAAATAAACTGATACTGCAGATGCAAGACGGGAAGCAGGTTTTTTGATGAAAACCAACTACCCCTGGGTTATGGTTTGCATACATTTGCAGAAGACCAACAGAGATGGCAGATGAGTGCAGTGGCTGAGACCCAATTTCTGTGTTTGGCCAACGTACATGATATGCATCTGTTTATTTTTTTTTTTTAACAAGAAGTTTATTTAAACAACAAGATGCTAGGCAGCCCTGGTGGCTCAGCAGTTTAGTGCCGCATTTGGCCCAGGTTGTGATCCTGGAGACCCAGGATCGAGTCCCATATCGGGTTCTCTGTGTGGAGCCTGCTTCTCCCTCTGCCTGGGTCTCTGCCTCTTTCTCTCTCTCTCTCTCTTTCTGTGTGTGTTTCTCATGAATAAATAAATAAAATCTTTAGAAAAATAAAAAATAAACAACAAGATGCTTGACTTGGAGGGAAAACTATCTAGGATGCATTTCTTTTAGAGTAACTTATCCCTACTTAAAGACAGATTGCCCTACATGTAATAGCTACATACAAAAAAGTTATAAAATTGTCCTTGGTTTTACAATGATAAATGAAAAACATTAAAATTCTCCAATCGAACAAGGTATGCAAGGATTTTTATGTTGTCTTTTTGTTGTTGTTGTTGTTGTTGTTGTTAAACAGTGCGAGCAAAATAACTTACTGGAATATGAACATAAGAGCAGAGTGCGCCTGCCACTAATGGAAAGAGGGGGTATTTTCACAGAAGCAGTATTCTCCCCCATCCCATCTCCATTTGATGTCAATCAAAACATACCATTGGCCATTTAGTTAAAAAAAAAAAAAAAAAGGAGGGACACCTGGGTGGCTCAGCGGTTGAGCATTCGCCTTTGGCTCAGGGCGTGATCCTGGAGACCCAGGATCGAGTCCCGCGTCAGGCTCCCTGTGTGGAGCCTGCTTCTCCCTCTGCCTGTATCTCTGCCTGTCTCTCTCTCCCTGGGTCTCTCATGAATAAATGGATAAAAATCTTTAAAAAAAAAAAAGAAGAAGGAGAATATGCTTGTGCACATACACACTTTACGTACAATAGAGGAGGGGGGAAGGGGAAAACAAAAGAATAGAGAAAACTCTACTGTCGTAGTCAGGGTGCGGAGGAACCAAATTACAGCTTTCTATTTGAGAATGTCTTCTTGGTCTGGAGGAACAGAGTTCTGGAATAAAGGAGCAGATTCCCTTTTTGGTAGACACCCCCTGTCTGCTGCCGGAACACATCAATGGTCTCTTCACCCTCCATGTCCCACTGTGCAGGTGTGTCTGTTTCATTGATTGGCTGCCCATCAACCCGGAATCTGATCTGCCTCATTGGCAAACCCTGTTGTTCACGGTAGGCTTTCATTAGTTTCCTAAGTGATGTGTGCCTCTTAATCTTAAACTACACCCCAGAACCATCCTGCCCCACCACCTTCAAATTAATATGGTCGTTGTTCTCAGTCTTCACTCCTTCCTTGGGCCTTTCATTGGCTGTGATGAGTGCCAGAGTGTCCTCAGCTGCCACTTCATAGAAGAGGTACTGGGTCCCCACCAAAGGAGCACACAAGCAGCACCAGGAGGGGAGGAAGGAGGCCGCAGCCATTGCACCTGTTTACTCTGGGACTAAGGGGATAGGGACCGTGTTAGAATGTGACACTGTCAGCACCCAGAGTTGCTTTTAGAGCTGGGTCTTCTTCCTTCATGGGTGGAAGGGGAAAGTCCGAAAAATTTAGGATATGCCCCAAAGAACACAGTGTATAAAATGTCTGAGGATTTGGGTTTTCTCCCCTTGCAATGGGAGATTCGGAAACAAAAGGGAGGAGCAGACTGACTGCACGGTGGCTCACATTACAGTGGACCCAGCCGGCCTCACCTGCAGGTATTCAGGCCTGGAGAGCGGTGGCTAGGTGGCTCAGGAGCCTTTCCTGATCTCCCTGATTCCTGCTGGTGGCACACCCGCTCTCACACATTCCCATGCCCACCTGGATTACTCTATTAACCTTAAGGACACCACATGGCCAACCAACAGAAACCACATTTTGCTCCATAACTACTTCATCTCCCTTAGATCTGGTGACAACTTTCCAACCAGCAGGAAAACAGGCCTCATCCTGTTTGAGGACTCACCACTAAGCCAACATAAGTAAAATCTGTGACTTGCTGAAAAATACAGAGCATGGGCACGTGTAAGTTTAAACTTCATTCTATACAGATTGCTGTTGACTAAATTCCTTCATCGAAGGATTTTCAGTGATTTCTTCGAAAATCAAATTGGCTGCAGAGATTTAACGATCTATTTTAGAGAGGTGCAGGCAATGTGGGGAGAGAAGGAGTAAAGCATGACACAATGCGAGAAACTTCCACGGAGACAAGAATTTGATCCGTAATTCCTAAGTTTTTAAAAAGCAGGGGTGTTAGTGATAAGGGCTAACAGGATACAGGTGGAAGCCAAAGGGGAGCTCAAGTCAGAAGTGGCTGCATAAAATTATGACTATAAAGCAATGAGAAAATAAATTAGATTCTGCATCCAATGTAGGTTCTACCTGACTGTTTAATGGTCCCCACCATTCACTGTAGAAGGTGACATTCATTGGCAAACAGCTTGACATAACTTTGGCTTTATTGAGGTATAATTGGCAAATAAAATTATAATATGTTTAAAGTGTACAATGTGATCATTTGATATACGTACACAGTCCCCGTAATTTTAGAAGCAATTGACTTTATAATGTCCCCTCCCACTCCTTCCCAGTCCCACCTCCATCAAGACCTAAGGACTTACTAACAAATACGTTGTAAGGGAAATGTCTATCCTTGACAAAGCTGTAGAAGAACTCTCGGTACACTGAAGAACAGTATGAAATTCTTCCACAGATTTTTTTTTTATCCTCCCTTCTCACCTTTCAGATTCAATGTGATTTATTCAGTACACAAATATTCATTGAGCTCCTAATAAGTTCCAGATGCTGTGCTATAAACTGGGAATACATTCAAAGAATTTGCAATCAAATGCAGCCGACCAAAGTTTCATCAGAATCACCTCAGGTGCTTGTGAAAATACCGATTTCCGGGCCCTGCTCCAAGCCTTCATCAGAATCCCTCAGGACGGAACCTTGGGTCTGTGGGCCTCAGAGGCCACACTGAGTGGTGAAGCCCACTGGTATGGGTTAATGGGAAAAGCTTCTTCCCTCTTCTGCAGACTACGGTGGCTTTGTCCTCACACCAGTGACTGCTTCCTTAGAAGGAAGGCTGTGTACATGGTGGCTTCCAGCCATTGCTCCCTGCACTCTGGCCTCTCACAGACCCCAGATTTTGGCAAAGGCAAATGAGCCACTAGGGGAGGGTTCAGGCCATTTGGCCTTCAGCTAAGGCTCTGGGACCATGAGGGAGGTCTCAGCAGAAGTGGTACAGGCTGCTACGACTTGACTTGGTTGTACATGACATGCATGATGCGGGTTCCAGTGACTCAGCAGAATAAGAAAATGGAGGCAGTGATCTGGGGGCTTTTAACATAAGAGTGTTTAACTGAAGGACAAAAGGTAATTATTTCTAATTCTACATCCTTTGGACCTACCATCTCTGGACTTGAAATTTCAAGGGCATTTAATTACTGAACCTTAATTTCAACCTGGGAATATGATCATGAGAAAGACTTTCTACCCAACTTTGGGGTATCTCTCTGTTGTTGGCATTTATTATTAGGCCATTTAATCTCCTTCTGGATTCTCTAATATGCAATGCTCAACAATAGGGCCAGAGGGGAAAGGTACTATTTCTTGGGTCCTCAACAGCCTTCGTATAATCCGTATCTCTGATTCATTCGAATTCAGAAATTTGCTGAAGGTCTGTGAGGTTCTTGTTCTGACTAGGTCCCCCGGAAAATTAAATTCTCTGGTTTAAATGATGCTAAAGTCATTGAGGGAGCCTGGGACTCAAAAATGTGCTGATGCAGTGGTTCTTGGGAGTCAGATAGACTCATACCTTAGTCCTACAAGGTCAGGCCCAAAAGCTCTCATAAGCATGATTTGGGAAGTGAGGTATCAAAGACTCGCAGATTCCTGTTGTCCGAGCAAGACCCAAGAATGGGCCCGATACCCAGAGAGTCCAATCAGTGGTTTTAAGCTAGAGGTTCTCAGAACAGCAACAGCAGCAGCACCTGGGAAGCTGCCAGTCATTTCTGTGTCTAGTCAAATCTCGGTAGGATCCCAGAAAAACTCCTTCAAGGCCAACACGCCCAGCACCTCAACACAGAGCTAAAAGGCCAGAGGTCACATGACACTGTGCCTATGTCTGAAGGCTAGGGTGCCCCCTATATATATATATACAGTTCCAACCAGGTGAGCCAACCTACAGGATCAGGTTGTCAAATCTTTTTTTTTTTTTTCAGGTTGTCAAATCTGACTCAAATCAGAGACTTTGCCCAAAACCAAGCTGTACTAGTAATTTTAAGGATATAAATAAATAGGAAACATAGGCAAAACAGAGTGAGGTCTGCATGACCACCAGGTCTTTCCGTCCCACATCAGACACACATCCTCTGGCCCGGAGTAATAACACATGGGGTCTCTAGATGAGGTTTACACATGCCCTCTCACAGCAGGGGGTTTTTAGGTTATGAAACATCCTCAGTTTATACCCAGATAGTTGTACAGATGACATGATCTCCTCCGGGGATCATACCTTATAAATGTTTAACATCTAGATTTGTTGACCATAAGTAATCTTAAATCAGAAATATCCAGGCAAGAACATTCCATATATAAAGACTTTTCCTATCAAAAATCATTAGTCTATCAGGAGGTCCAGTTGTCAGCATGTTTACAGGGAGGTGGCACCAAGCCACCTCCTTACTTTTTTGGGAGGATTCCCCCAAGAATCAGAGGAGAAATGGATGAGCCTCTTTAATTCCTTCCTCCTCCCCCCTGGACCCTTTTGACAGGGAATGGAAAGGCCGTATTAATAATTATGCCAAGACAACAAGTATAAATTGGTACTGGCCTGAAAACCCCAGAATAGATTGTCACCCTATCTATAGCATCCCCCTGGGAGGTGGGTGCCCACTGGAAGTTTGTATGTAGCAGAAGAGAAACAAGATTTGAAATGGAGCGAACCAGAAGCCAGTATATGGAAAATCATTTGAATCTTCAAACATGTAATATTATAACTGGAAGATTCCATTTAGGCGTCGAAGCCTACTCAAAACAAAAGTTCTTTTCTGTCAGAAATATATGCAATAAGACATGATACACAATTATACATGCACTCAGTATTTTTTTCTTTTTTGGTGAGAGTTGTACAAAACAGAATTTACCATAACTCCCTTATCATAGGCCAAAATACCGTAGTTGTATTAAACAAGGTTGTCTCTGTATGGCATCACATGATTTATGTATTTTCAACTCTAACAAGTAAAATGAAAAAGCTTTGATCATGCTGAAGGAAGGACTGAATTACGTATTAGCACCATAGAAATTGATATTACAATAAATAAATAAATAAATAAATAAATAAATAAATAAATAAATAAAGTAAAAAGAAAAAGAAAAAAGAATTGATATTACAAAATCCTTGTCATGTAAAGAGGCAACCAAAGCACACTGCCAAAAAGAGTAGGGGAAAAAAATATAAAGGTATCCTGGAAAATATATCAGTAAAAATAATATGTTATTTTCTGGATTTTGTGATGTTTGTGAAATTTTTCAGCTTCTTGACCTGCAACATGGTGAGGCAGGGAAAAAAAAGATTGGAGGAGTCAGACAGACTTGCTTTGAATCCCGGCCCTTCCATTACTAATAACGTGACTTTGGATGAGTCCCTTTACCTCTGCTGCCTCGGTTTCCCCATCTGTAAAATGGGGAGAATACAAGTGGCCTACATCATAGGAACATCACGAAGAAGAAATAAGCTGATACTTTGAAAGTACCTAGAGCATGACCTGATGCATAATAAGTACTCCATTTGTTTTAACAAGTCAGCAGGCAAATTTCTTAACCTTTCCAAGCCTCCATTTCTACTCTTAGAAAATGAGGAAATAATAGTCATCTTAAGAAATGCAAGGATTCAAGGTCATTAATGTCGCTGGCATCAGTGGATGTCAATAAATGAGGATTATTGGTCTTCAAATAACAGGCACCAGGGAGCCAATGAGTCCCTCCTCTCAGCTTCCTCAATGAAGGACTCCCATCCTCTTGGGAGGAGATGTGGGAACTCCTACCTGCAGCTCCTCCCCACTCCACCCCCCACACCGCACCTGCCCCCCCCCCACCTCCTCCCCAACACCCAAGCACCCTCTCGGATTACCAGCTGCTCTAAAAGCAGCCTCAGTTTAGACCTGAGATAACATGGTTACCTTATCCTTTGTTTTGAATAAAAGCCCCTAAGTAGCCTTAAGGCAACAGGATTTCTGTCTTTCACATTTTATTTCATCGTTTTTCTTTTTCCTCTCTTTTTCGAGTTTACAGTGTTTATTACACTCAGTATGGAAAAAAAGAAAAATGAGTTGTTAATTGGAAGGCCTGGGTTCTCTCCATGCCTAGAAATTAAACGATACACTTGGGTCCCAAGAAGAAATGGGTATTGATTCCACTTTAACTGTCAGGGACGTTCTCTGACTTCCAACACGCCCTCTGTTCCCTTCCTCCCCGCAGCCGAAAACAGCATATTTTAGGTAATGCAGCCTGACTTACCTAATGGAACGGGTTGAAGCCTTTATTTAAAAAGCAAAAGCCCTAAACCAACACTTCAAATGAGGTCATTTCAATGTTGTACTTGGAGGAAACTATGAAAAACTTGATACTTCACTGAACTCCAACCTCCAGTCAGTTTAATCCACTCATTTATTCATTTATAAACCATGAAGGCCCTGCGTGTTCCTCTGCGGGGCCCCCCTCAGACGCAAGGCCAAGGAAGACAGATTTTACTTCTCAGTTTCGGAATGTAAAAGCGTAGGTGCTGCAAAGACCAAGCTCCTGAACTAGAGGAGGAAGGGGGCACGGGGGAAGGGGCATCAGCTCTGTGCTCTGTGAGTGTCCACCTCTGTGCCTGAGAAGAAGACTATGCCAGCTCTGAACCTCCATCCATTGGACCCCTGCCCAAGCCAAGTTGTGGGGTTTTTTTGTTTTTGTTTTTGTTTTTGTTTTTTTTAAATGAGGCAGACCTAGATAGAACATGGAGAGAAAATCACTGATGTCATCCCAGGTAATTCCAAGGCATCCTCCTATTAAACTGTTTATAAAACCGAATGAGAAAAAAATAAAAATTAAAATAAAATAAATAAATAAAAAGTAAATTAAATTTTAAAAACCAAATGAGAAAGATGCGGGTTTTGCCCCCTTTCAGGGTCAGGTCACTACTACACCACACACACAGGCCTGTGGGATCATCTGGTTGTTCCCCAGCTCTGAAATGAGTCCTCCCCTCCCCTCTTATAGGGCTTCTAGGCCTACGTCTTGTCTCATGGTGGACCTGGATCTCAGCTAGTACCTGAGGACTGATGCTCAGCAGCCCCACAGCGCTAACACGTTCAACAAGAATACTCAAAAGCCTGCTACGAAAAGACTACTAGAGTTGAATATAATTTTTGTAAATTTATTTTTTTTTTATTTATTTATTTTTTTTTAAATATGAGTGGTGTGTGGAAGTTTAAACACTAACAGAACTGCCCGGGTGGATCAGCGGTTGAGCATCTGCCTTCAACTCAGGTTGTGATCCCAGGGTCCTGGGATCGAGTCCTGCATCGGGCTCCCCAAATGGAGCCTGCTTCTCCCTTGATCTGTGTCTCTGCCTCTCTCTCTGTCTCTCATGAATAAATAAATAAAATCTTTAAAAAAAAATACTAACAATCACGGCGTTTAGATGATTCGTATGTACGTGTGTTGTATCGTGAATCCTCCTTCCTTTCTTCCCTCCCTCCTTTTTTCCTTATTTCTTTCTTTCATCCCTTTCATCTATTTTCAGCCTGATACTCCAGGACTCTCTGTACTACGAAAAAGTGATAGAAACTGCTGAGCAGGCTTGGAATCTGTTCCCGTCTCAGCTCTCCCAGGATTTTAGGACGTCTAGCTCTAAAGCGTTTCACAAAGTAGGACTTTTGGTTCCAACTACGACCTGAGAGGAATCTCCAACCTGCCTCAAATCCTGGAATATAATCAGCAGACCCCAACGAGTCACAGACAGAGGCCTAGTTACTGAGGATCCCCTGAGGAGTCTTAACTGCTAAAGAAAATGACAGTCATCCTTCATCAATGACTATAATGGAGTTGCCCCATTGCTGGTGAGGAAAGTAGAGGACTGGCTTTAGGATCAAACAGACTTGGGTTAAACTCTTGGCTGTGCCACTCACCAGCTTTGTGACCAGAGACTAAATAACCTCTTGGACTCTATTTTGTCACCTGTAAAATGGGAAGAACTACATCCACCTCATGAGGTTGTCATGAGGATTAGTGAGATGAGGCTGCAAAGCCTGTGGCTGGTGTAGTGCCTGGCTCCGTAGGCTCTCAGTCAACGGTGTTAATCAATAGTAAAGGCTACTGGATAAGACCTGGGCTCTGAGCTATTTTTATGGGAAAGCACAACCCCGGCAATTAGCGTCCCTCTTTCAAAGGTCAGCTTTCTTTGGTAGGCAGGAACAAAGCAAGGCTCCAGTTACCTCCTGCCTGAGCTCCCTGTTGGGAAGCACTCGCTCCTCCAGGGCAGGTCACCACTCACCTTGGGGCTGGTCACTGTCTGGGACCCGCGACGTAGACTTCAGACGGCAGCTGCTGCTTCTCTAAGGGAGCCAGCAGAGAGGCACGTGTGCAGACGGCTCCTCCTTTTAGTGTGCTGTCTCTTTATTCTCTGCATCACTCAGCGGAAGGCCACACAGGGATGTGTACTGGATTTCCCTAAAAGGTTGGGGGAATTAAAGTGAATTACAACATTGGAAGAGAACGCAAGGTTCTATGCTAAAGACGATGTTGCCCATGGCCCCGGGGGGAAATGGACCCAGAAAACTAACCCCCTCCAACAAGAGGTGCATCCCACTTCCCAACACTGCTCTCCTATCCTCAGGTCTGCCCACATCTGGAAAACGTGTCAGGGGATCCCTGGGTGGCTCAGCGGTTTAGTGCGCCTGCCTTTGGCCCAGGGCATGATCCTGGAGTCCCAGGATCGAGTCCCACATCGGGCTCCCTGCATGGAGCCTGCTTCTCCTTCTGCCTGTGTCTCTGCCTTTCTCTCTCTGTGTGTCTCTCATGAATGAATAAATAAAATCTTTAAAAAAATTTTCTAAAAAAAAAAAAAGAAAGAAAGAAAACGTGTCTTTCCTTGATGCTCTGTAGTAGACAACACTGTGTTAACCAGTCCTCATTCCTTCTCCTCTTCCCGGGCATGCAGGAAGCCTCCTTTCCCAGCTCACTTGCAGTTAATGTTAGGGCATATGGCTGGGGCCTAGACCATGGGAGATGATTGCCAGTGATGTTTTCCACGTCTAGGCCTGGTCATGAACTCCTTGCCTGGGAGTCTCCACTCCTCCTCCTCTCCAGCTCCAAAGTCCTTGGAGGCTGCGTGTTTCAGGTGCAGCATCACTACAAGATGGGCAAGTGCCCACCTACCTGAGACCCAGTGTGTGCAGTGAGCAAGGCGTAAACCCCTACTGTGCCGAGCCTCTGTGAATCTAAGGCCTAGACGTTAGCGCGGCACAGCGTTGGTTACCTGCACAAACACACCTTGGACTACGACACTTCATTTACCATGCAAGACACCCCTACCCTCAGGGGCTCCAGGACCTATCTCCTTCCCCTACCAGATCTGAGCCAGCCATCCCACACGATGCCCCAAGAAAGAAGCGAGCCTTTAGCAGAACCCCGAGTGATGACTTTGGCACTTCAAGTTCCAAAGGGGAATCCAGCAAGATAGTCTTGGACCAAGACTCACAAACTCACACGTCTGGAGCAGTCACACAGGTGATGCCGACGAGAGAGGCCGGCCAGGTGTAAACCCACGGCAGACCCAGGAAGGTGCGCCTTCCCTAAAGGAAGCAGCCTCTAGCAGTCCCTCCAACCGCTACCGTGCAGATCCTCCAATTGCTTAAAAGAAGATAGAAATCTGGGTTTCTATCTAAAGTCTCCAAAGTTTGGTGATTTGGCAATCACCCCAAATTAAAAACAAACACTTTGCACGTCAAACACAACTGAACGCTTGCTACACCTGCCCGCGCCTTCTCACATTACCTTTTCACATCACCCCTTTCAACCCTGTATGGTTTCTTGAACTCCTGCCCCATAGTCTGCAAGGCCGCCTCTCTCACAGCGGAGTTAACAACCTATAATTATGCACAGCAAAACCTTCCCTTTACCACCAACCCTCCCCCACCCCCAAATCCTCAAATTCTTTTTTTTAATTTTTTTTATTGGAGTTCAATTTGCCAACATATAGCATAACACCCAGTGCTCATCCCGCCAAGTGTGCCCCTCAGTGCCCATCACCCAGTCACCCCACCCCCCGCCCACCTCCCCTTCCACCACCCCTTGTTCGTTTCCCAGAGTCAGGAGTCTCTCATGTGCTGTCACCCTCACTGATATTTTCACTCATTTTCTCTCCTTTCCCTTTATTCCCTTTCACTATTTTTTTATATTCCCCAAATGAATGAGACCATATAAAGTTTGTCCTTCTCCGACTGACTTACTTCACTCAGCATCATACCCTCCAGTTCCATCCACGTTGAAGCAAATGGTGGGTATTTGTCATTTCTAATAGCTGAGTAATATTCCATTGTATACATAAACCACATCTACTTTATCCATTCATCTTTCGTTGGACACCGAGGCTCCTTCCACATTTGGCTATCGTGGCCATTGCTGCTATAAACATCGGGGTGCAGGTGTCCCGGCGTTTCCCTGCATCTGTATCTTTGGGGTAAATCCCCAGCAGTGCAATTGCTGGGTCGTAGGGCAGCTCTATTTTTAACTCTTTGAGGAACCTCCACACAGTTTTCCAGAGTGGCTGCACCAGTTCACATTCCCTCCAACAGTGTAAGAGGGTTCCCCTTTCTCCACATCCTCTCCAACATTTGTGGTTTCCTGCCTTGTTAATTTTCCCCATTCTCACTGGTGTGAGGTGGGATCTCATTGTGGTTTTGATTTGTATTTCCCTGATGGCCAGTAATGAGGAGCATTTCCTCATGTGCTTGTTGGCCATGTCTATGTCTTCCTCTATAAATCCTCAAATTCAAACTCTGCCTCTATGGTCACCAACCCATTGATAGGTGTGCACACACACACACACACACACACACAGAACTGCAGCTCTCTTATTACAGGAAGCCCTGCCCTAAGCTTTAAAATTACCATATGCCATCAAGTGCCCCCCTCAGTGCCCGTCACCACCGGGTGTTATGCTATATGTTGGCAAATTGAACTCCAATTTTTTTTATGTAAAAATAAATAAATTAATAAAATAAAATAAAATAAAATAAAATAAAATAAAATAAAATAAAATAAAATAAAATAAAATAAAATAAAATAAAATTACCATATGCAAGGACTCTGTTAAATTCTTAGCCAGAGATTCCTTGCTCCATTCTCTCGGGGAAAGAAGGTGGAGGCCCATTAGTGATTATGTCCTCACTCCCACCCACCCATCTCATCCAAATACCCCGGTGAGCAGCAAGCTGCGAGTGTGAAATCACAGTCAGGAATTAGGACTATTTTTGTGTGTCCCTGTACCACAATTTCTCTGAGAACAAGCCTAGCTAGCTTTTAGATGGATCAAATAGAATTTGAAAATCACCCTACTTTATATGGCAAGAGCTTTAAGAATATCAAATATTTCTCACCCAAGAAAAGCATTTGCAAGCAAATGGGTCAGAAGATTTTTCCACGGTTATCTCTCCCAGAACAGAGCAGCTTGAAACCAGAGAAAATGGGTGTTGCTTAGGGGTGGCAGGGGGGAGAGGCGGGGACACCCTAGGAGTATGAGAAAGCCAGTCCCTGAGAAGCTCAGACACAGAGGTGGCCAGGGACTTTCTCCCACTGCACACGGGAGCTTCAAGCAAGAAAGGTTGCATTTCAAGCAGAAAGCTCTTCTCAAAGTGCAAATATTGGAAAAGCCGACCAAGACTTCGGCAGGTGCTAAGCCCAGCTATGTTTGTCCACAGCGACCCCCTGCACGCTGTGGCTGATCTAACCTGGCCACCGGGGTGAGAGGCCCTCGCACCCCATTATTCAATCTCCAAGACTCTCGTCCTCCCAGCATTATTATGGTTAAGGTTGGATATGATCAACTGACCTCTTTTTAAATGTTGCAGCCAGCAGAGAAGTTTTACTAATCTTCGCAGTAGTAGATGGGTGTGCAGAGGGCTGTGATTTGTGCTCGCTCTGGGAGGAAAGTGTCCAGCCACCTGTTCTGAGTGCGGGCCGGGGCTGCTCCCGCTGGGACGAGTGTTGCCCATCATACTGCCTCGGAGTGGCAGGTGTCTCCAGGACAATGTGTTTATTAGTAGGGGGGGTCGGGGAAGTTGGGCGGGGCGGGGGGGCACTGATGCACGACTTGCCAGTAGGCTGGACTCAGGGAGCTGGAGGTCAGCAGCCCGGGGACAGAGCGCAGGGCCCCCCACCTCCCAGAGTGAAGCCAGCAGAGTGCAAAGCTCGGGTTGTCATCAGGATAGTGAGCAGGCCCGGCTGGGGGGGGGGTCCTCTGCAGCCTGCACCCCCAGGCCACAGGGAAGGGGACAAAAGAGCAGGGACGGTGCAGCCCGAGGGTACCGGCGACTGAGCATCAGTATCCAACAGAGCACGACGAAGCCCTTGTCTCTGTCTCCACTGCAAGTGCCAGTGCAGCCAGGACTGCGGGTGCTTGCAGTTTCCATAGCAGCGCTGCTGCTCTGGCTGGCGGGGGACACGGGGCGGGGGGATGGCAGTGGGGGCCGCCCTTCTCTTCCACCCGCGACCTGTTATTTTATTTTTTTCTTATTATTTTGTGTATGTATTCCTGAGAGACCCAGAGAGAGAGAGAGGCAGAGACCCAGGCAGAGGGAGACACAGGCTCCCCCCGATGCGAGACTCGATCCCCTGACCCCGGGGTCAGGCCTTGGGCCTTGACAGGTGCTCACCCGCGGCGCCCCCGGGCGTCCCCACACCCACGGCCTCTTAAAGCCTTTGCTCGTCTCCCACTTCGGTGCCACTCAGCCACCCACGTGGCCACAGAGGGAGCCCTGCGGAGCCCACGGATTGGGAGCGTCCCCCCCACCCCCTCACCCCCTTGTCCATGGAGGGAGCCCTGCAGAGCCCACTGATTGGAAGCATCACCCCCACCACCACCACCCTGGCCACGGAGGGAGCCCTGCGGAGCCCACGGATTGGGAGCATCACCCCCACCCCCTCACCCCCTTGGCCATGGAGGGAGCCCTGCGGAGCCCACGGATTGGGAGCATCACCCCCCACCCCAGGAGTGGGGTGGGTGGGGGGCTCGAGACACAGGGGAGCCAAACCCCAGGCCCTGGAGAGCCGGGCCTCCTATACCGTGAGGGTCTGTTGTTTGCTGGAGGGACAGCTACTACCTGCTACAAAGGAAGGAAGGGAAGAGAGAAAATGCATCAGGTAGGAAACAGGCAGTATGAATAGGTGTAAACTTCCCTTTTATTTGCATCTTCATCTGTTGGACCCAACCAGGCTGTCTCAGAAAAGGCAGCAGGGTTCTCTCCGGGCCCCAGGGAAGTTCAGCAATTTCTTGGTATTAGGACATCAAAGCGCCTCGGCAGTATTTGGGGTGTTACATAGAGTCCTCTCATTTAGAAATCCTCGATGATCCCTGTGCCACCCTCTCACTGCTATCATCATAGCCTTGATCTGACAAATGGAAAAAAAATCAGAAGTCCCATTAAGTTCCATGTTTGCCAAAGTTCGTAAGTGTCAAAAGAGGGGTGAGAGGGCAGGAGCTCTGGGTCCGGGTCACAAGCTCCTCTCACTCATCTGAGGATACCTCTCTTGCCTGCCCTGCATGGACGCAGAGGGGGGAATGCGAATAAATTGGCTGCATCCTCGCTGCTCTTCTGTGACTGCTCGTGTGGCTCCAACTACACGCATCCCTGCGCAACCTAGACTTCTCCCTGCATTTGGACCTTCAGGTTAACGGTCTTAAACGTTGTTCATTTAGGTGAGCATGGTCTCAGCTACATCTAAAATGTCTAAATTAAGAGGATAGGAAGACAGACCCGAGATGGAAGGAGCTGGGGAAAATCCACATATTTCAACCTTCACAGTAAACAAAGGGCACCTGTTCTAAGAACTGGCTTTACCTATGATCAAAAACCAGATCTCATTTGTCTTTATTTCTCCGGATTCATAAGCAGCCGCTGGGCACATGCTAGGTGTTCGTAATTATTTGTTAAACTAATGATAGTCCCCAGGTCCTGGCATCAGTGTGGAAAGAATTGTCTGTGAAATGCTTACCTGCACCTGAGGCTCACCTGCTGAGCCTCCACCCTGCTCCCTCGGGGCCAGTCCACCGGGAGCTCCTGAGTTCACAGGGGCTGTCCTGTCGTGCTCCCTGCTGACGCTGGAAACCGGGGTAGGTCATGCCTTGGGGGGAAGAGAAGCAGCAGTTTCTTTCCTCCTGTTCCAATCCTAGGTGAGGACTTACTCTTTTTAATTATGAGTTAAAAATGAAAATACCTGTCTCCCTGCAATCCCTCAAGCAACAGCAAGTGCGTCACCAGCCGCATCATGTCATGTTCCTGAAGAGCCCTCTGCGTTTTGTACAAAATACTCTCAAAACTGATTTGGAGAGGAAAAAAAAACTGATTTGGAGGGAGCAACTAACAAAATAAAAACACAAATCAAAAAGCCTCTGACGTGTGGCGCTTATCATCTCCTACGAGCCATCATTTAGGGAGTATTTAGGGGCGGCCGTCCACTGCGCTAAGCATCCTGACACCTGATTTATTTTTCAAATAAATCGTAAGTGTCAAAAGAGGGGTGAGAGGGCACCTGGAAATTGACATTTATCCTCATTTGGCAAATGAAGAAACAGAGCTCAGAGAGACCGGGTAGCTTGCCTTGATCACACAGCTAGTAAGCAATGGCTCTGAAATAAGAATCCGGGTTTGACTGACCCCAAACTCCAGGCATACTCTTTACCATTACAGTCTGTCCCCCCTCGCTCCGGCCTAAGGCAAGAGGCAGTACACATGCCATATAAATGATAAATGAGTCTACGGAGGTGTTCCAACCACTGCTCCCCAGACCGGTGGCAGAAAAAGGCCTTGGAAATGCTCAGAATTTTTTTCAATTTTTTTGAATAGGGAAAACACAGGTTTCAAAAATCAAACCATCTTCAGAAGTACAGAGTGAAACGTCTTTATTCCCACCCCATCCCTGATCGGCTCTCCAAAAAAGGTAACCAGGGGATCCCTGGGTGGCTCAGTGGTTTGGTGCCTGCCTTTGGCCCAGGGCGTGGTCCTGGAGTCCTAGGATCGAGTCCCACATCGGGCTCCCTGCATGGAGTCTGCTTCTCCCTCTACCTGTGTCTCTGCTTCTCTCTCTCTCTATGTCTATCATGAATAAATAAATAAAATCTTAAAAAAAAAAAAGGTAACCACTGTATCGAATTCTGAGGATATTCTTCAGAGTTCCTTCATGCAAATACAAGCACATATGAACACGCATCTGTTTCTTCCTTGTTTTTCACAAAAGGGAATGAGCTCTACATCCTGGTCTGCACCTTGTTTTATTTTCCACTTAACCAGACTTGTCGGTCTTTCCGCACCAATGAAAGAGTTTTCCCTCTTCTTTTATACGGTAGAGTCTTCCCTCTTCTTTTACACTGCAGTGTATTATTGCTTAGCATCCTTTTGTATTGATCACAACTGATTTAACCAGTTCCATATTAACAGGCAGTTGAGTTGTTTCCAATCTTTTGCCGCTAAGAAAGATATTACAATGAATGATTTTGAACATACGCCATTTCATTCGTAAGCCAGTGTATCTATACGTTAAATGCCCAAAAGTGGGTTCCTGGTTCAAAGGATATATGTGCTTGCAATTTAGACAGCTAATGGCAATTTGCCCTCTGTAGGAGATACACCGGTGGCGCTAACAAGAGGTGGGGGCACCTGTCTTCCCATTGGCCTTAACAAGAGAGGTTTTGTCAAAGCTCTGAGCTCATCCAATCTGGTGGGTTAAAAATATAATATCTCCATGTACCTGTAATTTTCTCTTGTAAGGTTCAGGATCTTTTCATAACATTTTGGGGACATTTATATTTCCTTTTGGTAAGCTCTCTTTTCATATGCTTTGTCTATCTTTTTTTTTTCCATTTCTACTGTTTTCCTCATTTTTTAAATCAGATCACTGAGGCTTAGAGAAAATAAAACCATGAAGTAGGACATAAAATTCTGAAGGGATGGGTCAGAATTTGAACCCAAGTCTGTCTGGCTCCAGAACCTGAGAGTTTAACCACCAACCCATTCCATCTTATGTTGTTTTTCAAAGGAACTATTAATGGAGTCCTTTGTTCAGAAAGAACGCAAAAATGAGATTCCAGTTGTCTCCCAAATCTTTTCATAAGTATGACGTAAAAAAGCAAACATGATGTCTGAGTTCCATCAGATCCATTTCCACAATAAAAATTTCAAAGCAGTAATGGGAATAACTGATGAAAATGCATGAGGATGGTCTACGAGGCATCAATCCAATAACCTGCATCTGGTGGGGCAAGTCCTTGAGGAATTCTGTGTAGGTCTTGCTTTCAATAGGCATATGATCTCATTAGGAAAGATCTGTAACCCACGCATGAAACGTGGAAGGATCAAAATTGGAAAAAAACAGAGGCACCTGGGTGGCTCAGCCAGTTAAGCATCTGCCTTCAGCTCAGGTCATGATCCCAGGGTCATGGGATCAAGCCCCACATCAGGCTCCCTGCTCAGTGGGGAGCCTGCTTCTCCCTCTCCCTCTGCCCCTCCTCCTCGCTATGTCTCTCTTTGTCAATGTCTCTCAAATAAATAAAATCTTCTTTTAAAAATTGGAAATAAGCATTCTAACTCTATTAAGGAACTAAGAAAATAAGTAACAATACTGACTTGCCAAAAACATTAAATATTTGTTCATTCATTCAATATTCTTCTTAAATTTTTATTTCAAAGACAGATAAACAGGGATGGGCTAGAGTTAATAACTGTTGGGTGGACACTGGCTTTCTGTTTGTGAATTCATGTGGTTCCAGCTGATTCTATCCCAGGGATAGACCCTCACGCATAGTCCGTGCCAGTCAGCACTTACCAACCCCTCGTCAGGCTCAGAGCTGAGCACTGTCAACTAAGCATGTCATACAGATCAATTATTAGTGCTTTGCTTGGAACTTTAAGACAAACATATTTTTTTCTTCCTCTGAAAAGTGTGAAATAAAGTCATTTTTGTTACCATGAGGAGAGCCGGAAGGAAATAGAACTTTGAAATTAAAAAAAAAAAAAAAAAAAAAAAAGGCTAGTGTCCCGATGATTTTGTGATGATGATGATACACTTGATCAACCTCACACAAAGCCTAATTTACCTATAAACCACTCAGTGACAGGAACCAATAACATCTCTTTATTATTTAAAAGAATGTGAGAGAGTTTCTATGGCTTGAAATCAAGAACTTGGTGGAAGATTTCATGAGGGTATAGTGTTTGGGCCCAAAGGAACTGAATAGTATGGTATATGGAACTTTCCAGAAAAGAAGAGTGATCTGATCAAAAGCAGCAATGCCTTTGTGATACTTTAACCCCCCGTTTGTAGAATTGGCCTCTCAGGCGTGACAGTTCTCAGAGAGCCTCTGTGCTTCACGCTCAGTGAGTAGGCCGTAGGCCGACACTTAGTCACCTTGGTTTTACATTGTCTTAACTCACTAGAACCACCTACCATTTCTCTTTCTCTCCTCCATTGTATGGGTTCCCATCACTGGTATTCTTTCTCCAGCAACTGGTGGACTTCTACATGTCCCTAGAGCTTCAAGACTCTCGACTTTAGAAGATGTCCATCACTTAACATAAAGTAGACCCTCAAAAAGGGCCAAGTGCAGGGCACCTGGGTGGCACAGTAAGTTGAGCATCTGACCCTTGGTTTCGGCTCAGGTTGTGATCTCAGGGTCATGAGATCAAGCCTCACATGAGGCTTTGTGCTCAGCATGGAGTCTGCTTGAGATTCTCTCTCCCTCTCGCTGTGCCCCTCCTGCTCATGCTCTCTCTCTCTCTCTCTAAAACAAATAAATAAATCTTAAAAAAAAACTAGTGCATTCAACCTGCATATTTCCCACTTTTGCATGCTCTCTGAGAACCTCTTCCTTTAACCAAATAACCATAATCTAGTTTATAACCAGATCCAGTCCTCACACTGGTTATTATTAACTACATCAGTTCAGTTTCACTGTAATTTGGATTCACTTTCTACCTAACATTTGGTTTATTCTAAATACAAAGCAAATCCTATTCCAAATTGTCTGACAAATTTGTCTTTAAGACCTAAGCTGATAAGTGATAAGTCACTAAATTGTACACCTGAATCTGTATGTTTACTAACTGGAATTTTTTTTAATTTTTCTTTATCCAGGAGAGACACAGAGAGATAGAGACAGAGACACAGGCAGAGGGAGAAGCAGGATCCCTGCAGGGAGCCCAACACGGGACTCGATCCCAGGATCCCAGGGTCACAACCTGAGAGCCAAAGGCAGATGCTCAACCACTGAGCCACCCAGGAGCCCCAGCTAACTGGAATTTAAACAAAAACAAAAACAAAAACAAAAATCCAACCCTGAGCTGATACAAGCATACCCAGAGATATTGTGGGTTTAGTTCCAGACCACCTCAGTAAAGCAAATCTCACAATACAGTGAGTCAGATGAATTTTTTTGGTTTCCCAGTGCATATAGGTTATACTTACACTATCCTATAGTCTTTTTTTTTTAATATTTTTTTTCAATTTTTATTTATTTATGATAGTCATAGAGAGAGACAGAGAGAGGCAGAGACATAGGCCGAGGGAGAAGCAGGCTCCATGCACCGGGAGCCCGACGTGGGATTCGATCCCGGGTCTCCAGGATCGCGCCCTGGGCCAAAGGCAGGCGCCAAACTGCTGTGCCACCCAGAGATCCCTCCTATAGTCTTTTAAATGTACAATAACATTATCCTTTAAAAATGTACATACCCTCATCAAAATATATTTTGTAGGATTTCATTTATTTGTTTATTTGAGAGAGAGAGCTTGTGCATGAGCAGGAGGGAAGAGCAGAGGGAGAGGGACGAGCAGACTCCGTGCTGAGTGCGAAGCCTGACTTGGGGCTCCATCCCCCAATCTGAGATCATGACCTGATCCAGAATCAAGAATCAGATGCTTAGCCAAGTGAGCCACCCAGGTGCCTAATTAAAAATATCTTATTGCTAAACAATCCTAACCACCATCTGAGGCTTCAGAGAGTCATGATCACCAATCAAAGATCATCAAAACAAATACAATAACGATGAAAAGGTTTAAAATATTGTAAGAATTACCAAATGTGACACAGAAACATGAAGTAAGCAAATACTATTGGAAAAATAGCACCAATAAACACGCTTAACACAGGGTTGCCACAAATCTTCAGTTTATAAAAAAGCCTCAATATCTTTGAAGTGCAAAGTACAATAAAACAAGGTATGCCTAGATTGCTTAAGCAAGAAAATTCATTCAGCTCACTTTAGAAGTAGTTCATTAGTTTAGTTTTTGACAGATTGATGAGACAGTGACACGGGAAAAAGGGGATATAGTTTGGACTGTTACCTACTACTGTGTAACAAGGTTACCACAAAGTTAGTAGCTTTAAAAACACATATAGTTGTTCTATAACTATAGATTTCTGTGGGTCAGGAATCTGAGCACAGCTGGGCTGAGTCTTCTGCTTAGAGTCCGGGAAGGCCACAATCAAGATGTTGATTGGGCTGCAATCTCACCCGAGACTCAGCTGGGGAAGGATCTGCTTTTCGTTTCTTCAGTTTGTTGACAAAAATGCAGCTCCTTGAGGTTGTAGGACTGTGGGTTTAGTTTTTTGCTGAATATCAGCTTGAGGCAGCCCTCAGCTTCTACAGGCCAACTGCATTTCCTTGCCACCTGGGGTTTCCCACATGGCTTCCTGCTTCTTTAAAGGGAGAGGGGGGGGAATCCCTGGGTGGTGCAGCGGTTTGGCGCCTGCCTTTGGCCCAGGGCGCGATCCTGGAGACCCGGGATCGAATCCCACATCGGGCTCCCGGTGCATGGAGCCTGCTTCTCCCTCTGCCTGTGTCTCTGCCTCTCTCTCTGTGTGTGTGACTATCATAAATAAATTTAAAAAAAAAATAAAAATAAAAAAATAAAGGGAGAGGGGGCAGTCAATTAAGCATCCAACTCTTCGGCTCAGGTCATGATCTCAGGGATGTGAGATCAAGCCCTGCATCAGGCTCCGTGCTCAGCACAGAGTCTGTTTAAGATTCTCTCCCTCTCCCTCTGCCCTTCCTTCTCATTCTCTCTCTCTCAAATAAAAAATCTTTTTAAAAAATAAATAAAGAGGGATGCCTAGGTGGCTCAGTGGTTTAACGCCTGCCTTTGGCCCAGAGTGTGGTCCCAGAGTCCTGGGATGGAGTCCCACATCCGGCTCCCTGTGTGGAGCCTGCTTCTCCCTCTGCCTATGTCTCTGCCTCTCTCTCTCTCTCTCTCTCTCTCTCTCATAAATAAATAAATAAAATCTTTAAAAATAAATAAAGAGAGAGATTCCAGCAAGACGTGAGCTATAATCCTATGTAATAGGATCATGTAATCATGAACACCTAACCTCATACATCCTATCACTTTTGCCATATTCTATCAGTTGGAAGCAAGTCACAGACCCTTCCCTCAGTCAAGGGAAGGGAGTCATAAGCGTGTGATCGCCAGGAGGTGAGGACTGGGGGGTGCAGGAGAGGAACTATATCAAGAGTCTGTCTGCCACAGGGTGATAGAAGACTTCATCTACCGTTAAAACAAAAAAAAAGTCTCCTTTTAAATGTTCTCATTGGCTTGGTCCTGTGGACTGAGGCACGCACTCTCACCAAGCTCCTGACTGAACTCAAACGATACCAATGTTAGTTCAGTAACGACTCACCATCACCAGATGCCTCAGTGTCTACCTTGCCGCAAGCGCAACACACTCTTCTGCTTTGCCTGCCCTTTCCACATCTTAGTGCTCCCCCTGAGCAGTGGTAGAAAAGGGGGTTTGCTCGTGGGCGTAGGGGGATAATGGGGTTTTTCCTGAGCACGGCCACGGGATGTACATTTGTGTGTGTGTGTGTCTGTGGTAATAGGCTCCAAGGCCTTGTAGCAAAGATGATGGATCTCCACTGAAGAAAAATGACAGTCAGAATTAGAAGACGAAGCCAGCTTGTCACTTAATGCAGAGGCTGATGGTGCTGCAACACGGCCTGGCGCCAGGATTGATTACAAACAAGATGACACTTCCCCGTGGGCTGCCTCCCACGAGCCTTAGCCTAAAGAAATACACTCGCCTTAGCATCTGCATTACTGTACAGGACAGATCATACGTCAGCGCCTTAGGTATACAGTAAACATCCCAGGGAGCATAACGGCCCTCCCCAACCCAGGACAGGAGTCTTGCCTCATGGAACACGGTTTCCTAAAGAAACTAAGGCTGCAGCACCACACCATGAGCACGGAAAATGAACGCAGAGTTTGACCCATATTAGGGATTCATTTCCATGCAGGGCGTACTTTAAAGCGTGGTAGGGTTTTTGTTCCAAGCGGCCTAGGGCCTCTCAGCAGCTGTGCAGCATTTTTGATCATGGGCAGCGAAGCCCATGAGACCCACTTGATCCCTGAGAGTATTTCCTGAAAATCAGAGTCTGGCTTTCAAGATGGAAATAATCTGTTGGATTTATCAAATATCCCCTTGCCCTTGCCCTGACTGTTCCAAATCTGTCATTCTACAGTCTTTCAAATAAATAAGTAATTTTAACCGTGGAATAAAGAACAACTCTTTTCTATTTATTTTCTCCTGCCTTGCTTCGGTACAGGGTTGGATTTGATCTACGGTGTGAAAAATATCTCTTTTTTTTTTTCATTTCCATGCCTCTCCACTAGCTTTTCTATTTTTTTTTCCCATGCTTTATTCTAAGTCTTTATTGCATTGGATTTTCTTAATTGCAGTAACTAAACTTCAACACAAAATTTTTTGCATAGGTTTTAATTGGTTTAGTTAAAATGCGGAATTTTTTAGTACATGATTTTTTTTTTCCCCACTCGCTTGCTATCCTGCCGGTACCTCTCGTGGACGGTTCCCGGTAGCTGTTCTCGAGGTCGGGCATCTCCTCCTTTCTCCACCTGCCTCGCCTCCTGCGGATGTGACCCGAGCGCCCTCTGCCGGCCGGACTGGGACCCGCTCGCTCCACATCCAAGCAGGTTCAGAGGGCAAACCCTGCAAGTATTGTTAAAATGAATAATATATTAAACCACAATTGTTTATTGACTGCCCTTCTGTTATTTACTCCTCAGTTATTAAGCACACTCGGCCAGATGCTCAGCTGCCAGCCCTGAGCCCACTCACAGCTTCTTTCTGGGCCCATGAGGTCCCCGGCCCCCTCGCTTTCTCTCCAGCCAGACATTTTCCATCTCTTTTGTCAGGTCAGGGTTAAGCTACCGTTGTTCTCTGATGACTTTATCAATTCTCAGTTGATAGACTCAAAAGGAAAAAATGCCTGCTGCTGCCTCGTCGCTGCTTAAGAAGAAGAGTTATTTGTGCAATGTTGTGTCAGTCGGGCAGGGCCTGTGACAGACGCAAGGAGGCCAGTGATACAAGGGAGAGATGTTTCCAGTGCCTTCTTTTAGACTCTCCTCCTTCCATCAGGGAGGAGACATACCCATTCTGGGCTGTCCTTGCAAACCCAAGCAGGCGAGGGAGGAAATGTCCCCCTCCCCATTCAGACAGTAATAGCCAGACGTGCTTTAAATAAGTATGTCAAGTATTGCCCTTCACCCTGAAGGTGGGAGGGGGCCCTGTCCTCAAAAAGAAAATTCTCTGGCCCATATTTGAAGGGAAGCGTCCGTCTGCACCCAGGGTGGCTCCTGCTTTTAAAGAGCAGATATTTCCGTTATTCAGAATTTCAGTAATATGTGCTGTTACCCTGAAATAAATGAATGAATGATTGAATGAATAGGCTCAGGGCAAAGAAGAAGCAGGAGCTCCCAGAAATAAGTGGGAGATTTTATTCTTCTATTTATTTTTTTTTTATTTTAAAAAATTTGGTTGATACTATGCTTAATCGGCTTAATACTACATTCAAGCACAGGAAAGCTTTCATAGCTCTCTCTCTCTCTCTCTCTCTCTGCCCCAGCACACACACACCCCCTCTGTCCTCCTGAAATAAGGCAATAGTTTCATCCTCAAATAACTCCTCATCAGGAATCTATGTTTAATGATGTTCCAGGAACACTCACACTTTGATATTTTCTCTCCTGACACTAATACTTGCAGACTCAACATCCTGGGTGGCTGGGGAAGGGTGGGGGAACAGGACAAGATCCGCCAGAGGGGAATGGGGTAGGGGATCAGGGAGGGACCTACCAGCAGCTCTGCATAAACCCAAGCACTAATGTCTGTAATGTGCAGCACATTTTAATAGTTAAAAACCCTAAATCTAGGGACATGGGGGTGGCTCAGCTGTTGAGCATCTGCCCTCCCCTTAGGTCGTGATCACAGGGTCCTGGGATCGAGTCCTGCATCAGGCTTCCCATAGGAGCTTCTCCCATAGCCTGCTTCTCCCTCTGCCTGTGTCCCTGTGTCGCTCATGAATAAATAATTTTTTTTTAGGGCCGCCCGGGTGGCTCAGCGGTTTAGTGCTGCCTTTAGCCCAGGGCGTGATCCTGGAGACCCGGGATCGAGTCCCACATCAGGCTCCCTGCATGGAGCCTGCTTCTTCCTCTGCCTGTGTCTCTGTCTCTCTCTCTCTCTCTGTGTCCTTCATGAATAAATAAATAAATAAAATATTTAAAAAATAATATTTTTTTGTAAGAAAAGCGCTAAATCTGAAGTGAACCTGAACTTCTGACCTGGGTTCCAGTGATGGCTTTGCCGGGCAATCTGCTGTGTGATTTGAACATGTTTCATAAACCCACTAAGCTTCAAATTTTTACAAAAAAATTGAAAGCTCATTTGTAAAATGAAACTGATGCCTCTTCTTTCATGAAATGAAGTATGAGAGTTCCTACCTGTCATGTATGCAAAGCACTTAGCTCAACTAGGGGCACAATCAACACACAACGTGTGTATGGGCCCTGACCTTTCTGTTTTCATTCCCTTCTTTGCCTCCCACTCAGCATAATCAAGTCAAGAGAAGGATTATCCTCTTTTAAGCTTCCTGGATCATCCAGCTCACCTTCATTTATTTATCCGGCAAACATCCATTAAATCCCTGCTATGTTCTAGGTATACTGGGCTCTAGCTACTGTAATGTGAAAAACAGACTCCTCACCCTCTAGGAAAAGAACACATACATTAATCATCTACATAATAAAATTTAGTTTATTGTTTCTTTGTTATTGGCACCAAAATAATTGGTGTCATACATGGCTATGTGACAGAGTTGAAGTCTACTTTGGGAAAGGGTGTTTAGGAGCAGGAAGGAACAACAATTATTTTTCTTGTCCTGCAAAGGAATAACACATCGCATCATTCAGAGTAACACAATATGCTGAAAGTTTAAATTTATAAATCTATATATTTTGAATGTTGCTGTAATTTTCTGGATGGTAAAGAGGACTTCAAAATATTCAGGATTTTTATTTTCCTCACAGTTGTCCATTTTAATTTTTCTATTTTTCTCCTCTGTGCATTCACATAAGAAATCATGCTAGGGAAAACTGTCATCTTGAGGATAAACAAATCCTAGCTCCTCATCAGCAAGGGCTAGGAAAATTTGAGAGATGTAAGAGTCCAAAACTCTAAATCTTTTTCTCTGTTGCGTCCTCAATTTCTAGTCCAAAATCTGGCACAGAGCAGGTGCTTCATAGATCTTTTATGACAGAAAGAGGTAGCAACATGAGGGCTGATCAAGGAGGCTCTTCCATGTAGTCGCCACTTGGGGCTACACTGGGGGGCCCCCAAGGACCGGAAGCAAGAGCCAGGTGTACTCTTTTTTTTTCTTTAATTTTTTGTTTTTTTATTCATGATAGTCACACAGAGAGAGAGAGAGAGAGAGGCAGAGACACAGGCAGAGGGAGAAGCCAGGTGTAGTGTACTCTTGAGCACCTGGAGATGGGCAGCGTCCTTCCAGAAGCCGAAACCCTGAGCAAGGAAGACATCCAAGGGAGGAACCGGAGATACATCTGGAGACCACCTGAAGAGCTGTGCCACTTGTGTCACGGAGAGAAAATACAAATACAATTTCAAACGAGTGAGCCCGAAACTGATTGTTCTGAATGTAATGTAGCTCAAGATCCGAAATTCACCTTGCATGTCAAGCCCTAAAATAGAAAGTCTAAAGGAGTGGCTATTTCGATGATAAAGTCAGGACCTTATCATCCAGATTCCAGAACATTCTAAAAGAGCCCACCATAGTACATTTTTGAAGGATGTAAGCAAGACAAATCAGAAATTAGTCCTTGGACCCAGTAATCCCCTCAAATCACCTCCATTTGCTTCCCAGCATTTGCAGTGAATAAGTGTATTGTCTCAAAACCACCAAGGCAGGCACTCAGATTCACACTGATTTTTTTTTTTATCAAATTGTTTCCCACAAGGAGATCTCCCACCAATATTGATTTCTATGTGTTCCACCTAATAGAATTAAAAAGAGGTAGTATAAAGCATTCTTTAAAAAAATAAAAATAAAAAATAAATAAATAAAATAAATAAAAAATTAATTAAAAAATAAATAAAGCTTTCTTATTAGTTAGAAATTATTATAACTCTGAATTATTATCATTTTTAAAAATCACTGCAATTGAAGTATTTATTTTTAGTCTTCCCATTAAATTTTGTTTAACAATAACTAAAAATTGTCCTGGCAACACTAGGTAATTCAGGCAACTCAGAAAGGAAAAAAAAAAAAAAGTGAAGGATGCCTGGGTGGCTCAGTCAGTTAAGTGTCAGACTCTTGATTTCGGCTCAGGTCATGATCTCAGGGTTCTGAGACCAGAGCCCTGTAGGGCTCCACGCCCAACAGAGATTGAGATTTTCTCTCTCTCCCTTTCCCTCTGCCCCCTCTCTGCTCCTCCCATTTCTTAAAAAAAAAAAAGAAAAGAAAAGAAAAGCAGTGAGTGCAACGACCAAGCTGTGTGCATAGTTGTGCAGAAGCAACGAGGAACATTCCTAACACAGTTGGAGGGGTGGAAGAGAAGAAGAAGAGAGGCAGGCTTCCCAGGGGACTCAGTTGAGCCTTAAAACTTGTTCTCACCCCATTGCAGCTCCACCCTCCTTTCCATTTGTATCCAAATATAAATCGTCCTCTCCTTAGGATCAGTCCACTAAACCCGTTACCAAGTGGAAAATGTATTCATTACACCTAACCTGCCAAACACCACAGCTTAGCCTTGTCTACCTTCCAGGTGCTCAGAGCATTGACATTAGCTTAAGATTGGCAAAAATCCTCTAACACCAAGCCTGTTTGGTAATAGAGTGGTGAGTACCTCATGTAATTTACTGACTACTGGGCTGAAAGCGAAAACAGAATGGCCGTGTGGGCACACATGGTTGTAAGCCTATGCCAGTTATTTACCCTCATGATTGCATGGCTGCCACTGGCCAGCATCATGAGACAGTTTCATAGGGCATATCACCCCACATAGGGCATTCCAGCCCAGAAAAGGAGCAAAACTCAAAGTATAGTCTCCAACCAAATGCATATATTACTTCTACAGCATGACAAAGGCAAAAGTCATCAGTCAGTCCATCAAAGGGCAGGGAGCGTCTGCAGGCATGGCCATATTTGAAATGAATGACTAAATCCACATACTGAGTATATCCAAACCCAAGGAAGGGAGTTTGTAATTGGGACCTTCCAAGCCCTTGGAAGACTACTCTGTTGTCACATGGAAGCCAACTGAATGATCAAATAATCCATTTTCAAAATATCTTTATATTTTGAAACATCTCAAAATAGTTTCAAAGCGGAACAAGAAAAGAGGAGGAAGAGAGGGAGAGGAAGGAGGAGGCCAAACAGGCCCCCCAGCAGAAAGGAACTGGAAATGTTCCTTTATATGGAGAAACCTTCTTCCCATAGATGGACCTGGTCTACCCAGATCAGAGTCTACAGAGAGCCTCTCATCATAAACCCAAACACTTTTCATTATTTTTATCAGAGGAATGGAGGAAGTTTACACTGCGAAGTGTTTCGAAATTTCCTGAGTAGTGACCCTAAGTGCAAGAAGGGGTTATCACGTCCCCCTCCTTCTTCCCTGATCTGTAAGGCCCTCCCTCGGGAGAATCGTGCACGTTGGGAATGGGTTGGCATGAATGTGATTGAGGTCAAGGAAAATGGTGGCCAAATGTTGGCAGACATATCTACAAATGACACCCATGTCATCTCTTCAAAAATACATCTCACTCAAACAGCAGCAGAAGAATTTTTGATGAGCTTGGAGAGAGTGGAGTAATACGATTGGCAATAGCCTGAGCTTTCCCGCGCACCCTCTGTAGGGATCTATTAAAGACACAGGAAATGGAAAGAGAGGCTCAGCGTGTGATGAATGTCAGTTACTATTACTTTTTATGAAGCTCTTCTGGAAAGGCCCTGGGTATAGACTCCTATGTAACAAGGTAAATACACAAATAAACAATCACCTGCATTCCAGGGTTATTTGCCTCAGCCCTCTTTGTGAACTTGTTGAGACTTGGGGAGGTAACGAGAGAGATTGTAGACGGAGTGTAATATGAACTTGTCACTGTGGCAATATGCTGAACAAAACAAAAAAGATTTGTGGCTTCCGTCTGGGAGATCTGATGGATTAGGGCATTAGATTCTTCACTTGTTGGTAGGGGAAATAAAGAATACTCAAATCCCCCTAGCCTCACCGTGTGCCTCTTCGCGCTTTATGGATGGTTTTGTTCTGATGCGGAAAGTCAGTAAGACTAGGACCCTCTCCAGGCAAGTGGTGGGACTATGAGAAGCCACACATGGCCTTGCTTATAATAAGCCATGCTGATCTATATGTCACCAGGGGAGAATGTTCGGTAGCAAAGCAGACTTTCAAACAAGTGATAATAGTGCCTTATGCTTGCATGGTGTCTTTTTTTCTGGACGCCTTTTCCAGCATTTTACAAACTTTTATAAAGGGTCCCTCACCAGTCATCTGAAGGCAGTTGTGTCTAGGGTGGAATAAAGACAGCTGCTCAGCCAGAAAGCAAATATGCTTTCAGGAAGAAAGGTTATTTTATAAGTGTGCTTATGAAATTTCTAATTTTTCTTTCTTTCTTCTCTCTTTTTTTTTTTTTTTTTTTCAGGGCATTTCTGTATGAGAGTAGAGGTGGGCTGGTGGGTACAAGGCTCAGGACTATTCCAGTAGGAGTGAGCTGAGGCCTGTGATGTGCTGTCCACTCACCCTTCACCCTCCTTACAGTCATGGCTCGAATGAGCAAAAATGTGTTAAGTTAAATGTCCCAGGCAGTTGGAACTGGGGGTCAGGGGTGCAGAGCTAGTGCGAGAGGGAGCAGTGTTCTTTGGAGATAGGAGACTGCGTCATGGATCAATCCTAAGGGTCTCGGGGCCTTTTTACCACCACCCGGCAGATCAGAGTCCCTTTCTTCTCCCTAACAGCCTGGACCCCCAGAGCCCAGCCACCAGCAGGAATCAACATGGGGTCCCCAAAGGGCCAACTTTATGTGCAGCCATGTAGAACCCCCACTGAAAAGGACCTCACGCTTGATTTCATACTCCCGTGTTGCCATCTAAAAATGCCTGATAATTTTATCTTTGAACCTCTGGTTTATAAGTGAGGTCCAATAGGTCAATGGAGCAGGGGCATGAGCGGAGGAGATACGTGTGTTCACATGGGGTCACAGCATTGCTCACCACCCACTCACATGTGCAGTGCCCATGTGTAGATTCCCAGTGTTGCCGTGACGTGTGGGAGTCCACCATGACTCTGTTGCATCACCACTAAGGGGTGCCCCCTCCCCTCAGCACCAGCCCTCATAAGAAGCCACATTTTCTCTTCAAACCAGAGAAAGAAATGTTTGGGGCCTGAAAGAAGTCAATAGTATTGTAAGCAGAAAGCATGGGCAAGGAACCCTGTCACCTCCTTTCCCGCTCCTGTTCTATCTGCTTGGCCAACCACACTGAAAATTATGACATGGGCGGAAGGGGAGAGATAGAACAGCCCGTAGTTCCCTCTCCTATCTTTCCTCATTTAGCAAGCCAATGGGAGAGATTGGTAGAATGTGTTTTATCAAGTCAGACATTTACCTGGAATGGAAAAAAGCTGATCTGAGTTCCTTACCACATCACAGTTTTCAAACTTTTGAATGATTTTTCAAGGGCACCCGAAAATCTAAAAGCAGTTGGCAAACCGATTGCAACATACGTGACAGAAAGATAACAAACGTCCTGCACATTTCAAAAGCTCTTGCAAAACATTAAGAGAAAGATGACCATTCCAAACACGGTGTCCAGCACATCACAAAACAATTTCACGTGACCAACCAGAAGCATCGGAAAACGTTTCAAGACTCACTGATAAATGAAATGCAAAAGGAAACAACAATGATGTATTAATTTCTATTTTTTTTATTTTTTTTTATGTATTAATTTCTACCTGAAGCCGAAGGTAACTGGAGGATGCTTCGACTACACGGATCAAAATACCAAAATTATTATTATTATAATATATTATAATATTATAATTATTATTATAACTTATTATATTAAATGTTATTGTGTTTGATTCAGCAATGACATTGTTAGAAATCTACTAGAGAGACAAGAGGAGTTTTATAAAGGCGAATACGCAAGGTCGTTCACCACAGCATTAACTAGAGTCTCTAACAATCATAATGACACCAGCAGCCATCTATTGGGCACAGGGCTAATCGATTACGGTAAATCCATAGTGCATCTGCAGGTGTTAAAAAAGAATTAGGTGACATTATACACGATGATCTGGAATACGTAGACAGTATATTGCGAATAGAACACAAAATGATCCCATTTGGGGGGAAAGATGTGTATAAAAGTTTATACCTTCTTTTAAATGTTTCTGGAGGAGATCATATTTCAGGGTTACCTTTGGGGGTGGAATTCACTGTAGCAGAGAGAAAATAAATGAGACTCATCCTTTATGTACTTCTGTGACATTGAGAAAAAAAAAAAAAACCATGACAGAAGCATATATCTTTGCGGTAAATTTTAAAAATTCAAATGTTAAAAGTAAATTAAAATCACTGACTTCACATCCCTACAAAAGAATATTAAGTAGCCATTAAAACTGATGCTGGGGATCCCTGGGTGGAGCAACAGTTTAGTGCCTGCCTTTGGCCCAGGCCGTGATCCTGGAGACACGGGATCGAATCCCACGTCGGGCTCCTGGTGAATGGAGCCTGCTTCTCCCTCTGCCTATGTCTCTGCCTCTCTGTCTCTCTCTGTGTGACTATCATAAATAAATATAAATAAATAAATAAATAAATAAATAAATAAATAAATAAATAAAACTGATGCTGTAGATCTAGTCACATTGACCCCAAAATATGGTCATGACGTAGGTTTCTGAAAAAGAAAAGAAGGTTATTGAGGAACACATGTTGCACAAGTACATTTGGATAAAATTGTGTGTCTTTTGACAGGAGAGTCAACTAGCTGAAAAGATGTTCACCAAATATTAACAGCAATTTACCTTTGAGTAGTGGTACTTTTAATGAGGTTTTCCTTTTTTCTTTATGCTTTTCTATGTTGTATGATTATTTTTACAATGAGTGCATATCCTTTTTATAAATCAGAAAAAAACAAAAAGCTATTTCTATTTTGAACTCTTTAAAATGAGTAAGAAATTTCCACAAGGGACACCTGGGTGGCTTAGTGGTTGAGCGTCTGCCTTTGGGTCAGGACATGAGCCTGGGGTCCTGGGATCGAGTCCCACGTCGGGCTCCCTGCATGGACCCTGCTTCTCCCTCTGCCTGGGCCTCTGCCTCTCTCTGTGGGTCTCTCATGAATAAGTAAATAAAATCTTTAAAAAAAGAAAAAGAAAGAAAGAATTTCCACAAAATGAATAAAAAGGAATGTCTTCCTGATTCCCAAGAGCATCCTTAAAGGCAGCACAAAAATTAGAACCTGACTGTTCTCTGACTTGAATATTTTTGCCTCGATTTTGCCAACTTTACCAAAAAGAGAATGTCAAAGCAGCCCCCACGCAAACTCATCCCTAATCTATTGATCCAGCGATACGTTTTCAAATGCAGCTATCTGAACTAAAATGGTTTTCTTTCCAAACTAACTTAGTCTGAACTTTCTCATTTATCTCTCGAGCACTGTGCTTAATGTTTATAATGTTCTTACAAAGTACTGACTTGAACTAATATTAGTGCTGCATTAATGCTCAGGTATATTTTCCCAATTTTTGTCCTAATGGCAGTAATTATTTCAGAACCTTGCTAAGTCTCACTTCTTTATCAGTCTTCTCAATAATTCTCACCAGGAAAAAAATGGCAGTTTTATTTTTCTTTTCAACCAGAGATTTAGAGGCCAAGAGCTATAGTGAATTCTCACCTGACAAAGAGTTTATTGCATTTTTCAAGACATACTGCAGGACGTTTATTAGTCGACTATGAGGTATTTATCACCAGTAATTAAAACTAAGCTGTTCCTGTTGGAATAAATGCACAGAGTCAGAGATGCGATACTCTTACTTTTTATTGTTTATTTGCTCTCACTTTAATCCAATCTAAAATTTCCTTTTTTATCTTAAGATTGATGTTAAACAAACCTGTGTGGTTTTTACTAAGAACACTAGCATTGGAGGTTACTATAAGAAGATTTCCCAAAAAATTAAAATTAAAAAAATTAAAAATTTTTAAAAAATTAAAAGTAAAAAATAAAAATAAAAATAAAAATAAAGAAGATTTCCAGGGGCACCTGGGTGGCTCAGTCAGTTGAGCATCTGCCTTCAGCTCAGGTCATGGTCTCAGGGTCCTGGGGTGGAGCCTCGCATCAGGCTCCCTGCTCAGTGGGGAGTCTGCTTCTCCCTCTCCCCTGCTCCTGCTCCCTCTCTCAAATAAATAAATAATTCTTTTTTTTTTTTTTAATAAAAACTTCTAAGGCAACAGCACAAAGTTCCAGGAACTTTTGTGTACTATTCAAAAAAAAAAAAAAATGTAAATTGACTTTCAAAAGATAAGAAGGTCATTTGCAACAGGGAGGAGACTTAAAAATATTAATTCCCTTGACCCCAAAACTTTCATGTTTCCTGAAGAACTTACTCATGAGTATACATGATTTGATTAGCTGTGAGACTGTCCAACCATGCGGGATTGGTTTTTAAAACTGTCTAAATAACAAAATGCTTTTATGCCTATAGAAATTAGGGCGTTGAAAAACATTTAATTATAATGTAGATGAGAGAGAAATAGTTTACAAAACAGTACACACAACGTGATCACATAAATAAACAGATGCTGAAACTAGAAATTTATCAACCAAATATTAGTAAATCACCAAGATATAAATATCAAAATCTCTACATAGTAGAATTATGAATGGAGTATATATTCTCCTTGTACCTATCTATATTTTCCAAATTCTTACAATGCACATGTCCTACTTTTATAATGAGAAAAATGTCCTTATTAAGAGATAGTAAATACCCTCCAAATACTTGAGGAATAAATGAATTCAGTTCATTTCCTTACATACTGCTTCTGCTTGGAGGACCTTCTACATATGTAAACTTGTCATTTGGGGAGAAAAGGTTCAGGTGTAATTCAAACCCAGCCTCACTGAGACATGAACAAGACCACCAAGAATTATCTCAAAATGTCATCACACCCAGACATGTACACATGAAGACTGACCATGTGACCTTCTAATAGCAGCCAAACATGGTCAGATTATGGTTCAGGAGTAATGGTTTGGCAACAGCCACAAGTGACCCAGCTTCTCCAAAGACAGAACTATTTGAGAATTCTATTAGCTTCAAAGCAGATAAACATCTAAAATTTAATTTAATAAACCTGATTTGTAAAAAAATAAATAAATAAAATAAAAAAATAATAAACCTGATTTGTTATAAAACCCCATAATTTTTTTTTTTTTTTTGCTTATGCATGTACACACATGAACGTGCAAAGCAGATCTCGAAGTGCCAGCAAAGTGATGACACATCAGTCAAACACGTGGCAAATCTTTGCCAGGTAAAGTTCTGGTCACAAGCTTAGTTGGCCCACAGATTTCTAGGAAATAGAGAGCAAGTCTGCTCACACTTGAAGCCACAGGCCTATCCTTTGAGCTGTCGCCTTTATTTTCATCATTTTGGGGATATTGTGGTTTGGGGAATGTTGGGGATGAGAGTCACTTTAAACCAAAAAAAAAAAAAAAAGTTTCAGTTGCTTAAAATGAAAAGCAGTTCTGGAATCCCTCCTTTACACGCCTCGGGCTTACCAAGGCCACGTGGAGTAAGATCGCCCACAACCCACCAAGACACTCAAGTCCCTATTTCCCTCTCAAGTTTTGAAATTATAAAGAAGTTTTGTGATTTAGGGGGCAACCGTGGCGTAAAGAATTTTGCAGGACAGAATTTAAACAAAGCAAGGCCACACTAACTTGCCTTGTTCTTTGGTTCCAAGGCGATGGCTCTAAGACAATCGCTCTTCAGCCAACCTTCTGGAATAAGGGAGACATGGCAATCGTGCATCAAAGGCTGCTTAACCTGAAGAACTTCCCATAGACAGCTCTACGCCTGCAGAGGGTTCTTTAGGTTTCTTGCACCTTGGCAATGCAACTGAAAGGTTAGGTTAGGCGTACGTGTCATGACTGGAAATGCCACGTGAATCTAGAAAATGAAATTAAGTCACGAGGCTTCCTACACAGTCAGGGGGTCCTTTCTGAGGTGGTGTTGTGCGCAAGGAGTGAGAGAACCCCTGCACCCCTGGAAACAGACTCGGTGCCCACGTTCCATGGCTCTGCCCTTGATGAGGAAAGAATTTCCGAGGCAAGCTTTATTTCAGACCAGCTACACACCTGTCTCAACCCCACAGGGCTGGAAGGAGAAAAGACTGCCATTGACTTGGCTCTTCTTCCCTTTAATGAGTTTTGAAGGGTTTCTTTTTATCAAAGAAATAAGGAATGCCCCTTGCAAACCGTGGGAGAAAATGTCCTATTTGGAAGTAATTGAAAATATGTTTTGCAGCCACTTACAAACTCTTTTCCAAATAGCTTTCTTTTCTAATTAACTTGCCATGACACGCGCTTTGCTCTGGAATTCACTGGGTAGAGAGTGACATCTAGTGTGTAATAACAGAACTTGAAATAGAGAAATTTGGGCAAGGGCCTCATAAGATCCAGGTTAATAACCATGACTTTTAAATACTTCCATTCCAATACGATACGAATTGCTGGATGGAAATGCAAGGGTGACATCATAGAGGTTTCAAGATCTGAAATTATGGGGAAGGTTGGGGTTTTTTTTCGGATAGAAAATTTGGGATGTTTAAAGGCACCTTTTGTCTAAAGAATCATGCTGATCCTAAAAAGCAATTTGTATGGGGACAGGGTAGGGTCATAACACCTTAGAGATGAAATATAGCTTCTCCCTGAGGTCAGAAAAGTAATTTTCACTTTAAAGTTAAAGTGAAAGGCGTCAGTGATGACCAGCTGCCTCTGAACTCTAGGAGTTTGTCATCCCGGGAATTTTTCCAGGCTATACAAGCGGAGTGTTCCAACCTCATGTAAGGGGAAGCAGTCACTGCCAATCTCACTGATGTATGCAGACTCTCAGGGTGCCCAGCATCTGCACTGCAGAAATTGCAGATGGAGCAAGACGAGGCAAATGCCTTAATCGAAAAATAAATACAGTGCTCATATAGGGATGCAAAAGAGAAGGCAACGTTGGGTGTCTGGGTGGCTCAGTTGGTTAAGCACCTGCTTTGGGCTTAAGTCATGATCCCAGAGTCCTGGGATCAAGTCCCACACCGAGCCCCACATCGGGCTCGCCATTCAGTGCAGAGTCTGCTTCTCCCTCTCCCTCTGTCCCTCCCTCCAACTCACGTTCTTGCTTGCTCTGCTCGCTCTCCCTCTCTGTCTCTCTCTCTAATAAATACATAATTTTAAAAAGAGAGAGAGAGAGAGAAGACAATCTTATAGAAGGAACAGAAACTATTTAGCTGGGTTGGTGGAGTTACGACTAAAATTTTTGACATGTGAAAATGGGAAGAAGGAGCGTTCCAGGTCAAGGCAAGCCCCTGAGCAAAATCACAGACCATGAACAGTTCTGAGTGCTAATCCGCTGGTACTGAACAGCAGGTGGTACCTGCGACTCCGAGGCAAGGTATCATCTGGCACAGCCTCTCTGTTGCCCATGGAGGGATTTCTCCCCAGGTCCTTGGTGGCTCAGATCACTGCTACTTATCAGGGACGCATGCCCATGTTCCCTGATCGCCAGAGCCCACAAAGGGAGCCTGAAGCACAGCAGAAAAGCCGGTGGACAGTCACCTGTGGCAATTGAGAGGCAAGGGCAGCTCTATCTGTCAAGGTCAACTCAGAACCCAGGCGTCCCCTGTTAAGAGCCATCACTGACAGTGAGCAATATACACAGAAGCTTCTCCCCCACAACCCCCAGATTGAAGGAAAAAGATGCCTGGTATTCCACAGGAGGAACCTGAGTGTTTCCTCATAAAGGGGATTACCATCTTTGACCTTGTCCTTTCTGTCAATGACGCAAAAACTTTTCTAACGAGATACATACGGATAGCCAGACCATAGCTGCTTGCTGAAATGGGGATTACACCACTAACAAGAGTTCCGTGTTCAGTAAGCCTTCTCTGAATACAGTAAGGGCACCAAGAATTATTAACCCACTAACAAATGGCTGGGCCCTGTCAGATCCTGATTTACATTTGCTAGTTCCAAAGGACAGAAGGCCTCTTGCTCTTTGAGGCAGTGAAACCGGATATTTGAAAGCTGACATCCAATCACAAAATAAGGGTAGTCAGGGGATATTCTGAAATCTAAAATTAGCATGGGAGTAACTTTTTCCTTTTTTTTATTTATTTTTATTTATTTATTTATTTTTTTTTTTTTTTTTTTTTTTTTTTTTTTTTTTTTTTGGAGGGAGGAGTAACTTTTTCAAAGGAGATCAGATAACTGTCCCTGAGGACAAAGATTTGATGCTAAAGTCTTGCTCATCAACATTGAGGTGTCAGTTATACTCAGGCAACCCCCAAGATTGATGGCAGGTAATGATTTGTCATTTTACTGAGATATAAATTTGAATCGAGCCTAGTCTGAGGTCCAACCTTGTGGGTTTCTACATGTCATCATAGTCTCTGAAACCCTGGAAATCTAATCTCCAGTTCTTAGAGGGGGAAAAGGCAACAGATAAGAAGAAAAGTATTAGCAAAGTGGAAAACTAGGTTTTGGAGAGCCTGAGGATCCTACAGTTGGGGTTCCTCTAGAAGAAACTGAATTTTTTAATTAGGTATATATCTGTATACAGCCAAACAAGACAGCTCAGCAAATTATGAATTATTTAAAGCTGTCAAACAGGAGCACCCCTCTCAGGTCCCCTCCCTCTTTGGGAGCTTTGTATTATCACTTTACTATGGCTCAACAAACTTTGCTTTGCTGTCCACCAAAAAAATTAAAAAATAAAAAATAAAATAAAGCTGTCAAACACCATAATCACCAACATTAGAAAGGTAACTTGATAGTCTTATTAATTACCTGACACACATCTATAAAACATTTTTTTTTGTTACTTTTTTTTTGGCTGCCTATCCTTTGCCTCTTCATATCATGAGATTTAGAAAATCACTTTCTTTTTTTTTTTTTTTTTTTTTTTTAAATTTTTTATTTATTTATTCATGATAGTCACAGAGAGAGAGAGAGAGAGGCAGAGACACAGGCAGAGAGAGAAGCGGGCTCCATGCAGGGAGCCCGATGTGGGATTCGATCCCGGGTCTCCAGGATCGCGCCCTGGGCCAAAGGCAGGCGCCAAACCGCTGCGCCACCCAGGGATCCCAGAAAATCACTTTCTATAGAAAAAAAATGAAAAGATAATTCAGTCCCTCTTCCATTATAACTGACTAAAATGTATTTTTATTATTGATAGTGTAGAAAGGTTTCTTTTAGTTTCGAAGTTCCACAACTCATTATTGAACCCAAGTAAAATGTTTAGAATTATCAAATTTGAAAAGACCTCTAACAAGTTTCTTTTATAAATGAGGTATAAAAATTCAGGGCATTTCTAAATTTTCTTGAGCAGTAGTTAATCGTAAGTAGTATTGGCTGACATTTCATTAGTTTGTCATCAATATCCTCAATACAATGACATATTATGAATTTTATTTTCTTTATGAATACCAGTATTTTATCAAATAAGTAAGAAATGTAGATCTTGGGGCACCTGGGTGGCTCAGTCAGTTAACTGTCTGTTTTCAACTTGGGTCGTGATCTCAAGGTCTTGGGATTGAGCCCCACCTCAGGCTCCCACCTCAACGGGGAGTCTGCTTCTCCCTCTGCCTCTCCCCCCTGCTGGTGCTCTCTCTCTCTCTCTCTCTCTCTCTCTCTCTCTCGCCTGCTCGCTCTCTCTCAAATAAATAAATAAAATCTTCAAAAAAAAAAAAAAGAAAAGAAATGTAGATCCTTTCCTAATGTGTTTACGCAATTCATTCCTTTTCATCAGTTGTGCTATCAAACACCTAAGACCTTATTCATTATTTCTATTCAAAATTTAGTTCTTCTCAATGGACTACCACCTACGGCATGAACTGAAAAAGTTTTATCATAATTCACTTCTTTGTTTCCTAAAGATTTATTTATTTATTTATTTATTTATTTATGAGAGAGAGAGAGAGAGAGAATGAGCAGGGGGAGGGGCAAAGGAAGAGGGAGAGAGAATCTTCAAGCAAACTCCCTGCTGAGTGTGGAACCCAGTGTGGGGCTCAATTCAGGACCCTGAGATCATGACCTGAGCCAAAATCAGGAGTCAGCCTTTCAAACAACTGAGCACTTAGGACTCAGGTGTCCCTAAAATTCACTTTTTGATATCAAAAACAATTACAATGGATCTTGTCATTCCCCTTAATCACTTTTGTTTTGCAGTCCATTTTTTTCTTGATTTTCTCCTTTATTAATAAAAATGCTGAAGGTGAGTAAAGAAGATACCTTTCGTTTAGATCCAAATCAAGTCTATAATTTCTCAACAATTGTAAAATTTCTTTGTTGTCAAAATTGTTGTAAAATTTCTTTCCAATTCACTTCCTACTAGAGTGAACTTGGAGTAGACTTAGAACTCAAGAAACAGGATATTAAAGCCCTATAAACTAGTTATTAAGTGTACCACACTGTATCAGCTCGATCCACTTGGCTCAAATTCCGGCTCTGACACTCACTTTCTTCCTTATGTCTTTCTTTCTTTGGTGGTAGAATGAGGATAATAATAGTACCTATCTTCTATCTGTTGTGAAACTTAAGGAAGATAAACCATGTAAAGTGCTGAAAACAGGGCCAGGTGTAAAACAAGCACCTAATTACTAGTTATCATCATTATTATTACTTGCCACAAGACTTGAAGGTTGAATAAAAGTAATCCAAGACATGGAAGGGCATTCCAGGCATATGGAACAGTAAGAGCAAAGGCACAGAGGTATGAAAATTTCTATGGCATCTGGAGGAGAGTAATTAATGCAATGCAGCCAGAGCACGGAAGGGGGTGAGGAAAGATTCGATGTGAAGGGTTAGATGCAGTCAGCCCATGAGGAATCTTGAATAAGATGTAAAAGAGTTTGTACTTTATTTTGGCCACAAGAGAAAATGATAAGGTTTTTCTTATGCAAATATATAGATTACATAATCATGTTTATGAATACCTGGAATGCCCAGGCTTCACCAGCCTAAGAGTATAAATCAGGCCACATTTGAATAGCTACCCCAGGTCTTACTCTAACTATCCACTGCTTGAGTAACAGGAGGTCCAATCTTTGCCCAGGGTTTCTCTTCCTGTATATTTCCAACTTCTCCAAGGGTTGTTTACATGAGTTTTTCAGTCAATCCTGGTGATAACTTATTGCCGCCTTGACCCGTGGTGTGGGACCTCTCGCATATCCCTCAAGGGAGCACTCCACTATGTTAAGAGAGATCTGCTGTAACCACCACCACCTCAGTCCTGGATGATAGAACCAGGAGGTCCCTTTTGAAGAAAGAGAAAGCTCAATGCAAGGTTGTCCCATATCAAAATTGTCTGGTTCTCAAAGCATCATAATCTTATATATTCACATCGTCTCCCCAAATCTATTCTCTCCATCTACTATAATAGTAGATTTATATCCAAGCACACAGCCATCTAGTTAGAAATGACATCAGCCCTCCTTGGTCAATGTAGATGAGGTCATATGACTTCCCACCAATGGAACATGGGCACAGTGGGATACCCTGCTTGTAGTCCCCGGCCTTAGGATATTATACATGTATTCCTCCCTGTACTTTCATCTGCCCTCAAACTGGAAGACTGACTGATTGTGATTCAGTTTCAACCATGTTAATTAGAAACCAGGATTTAAAAGATGAGAAAAAGCTCATGAGAAAAATGCAGAAAAAAGACACAATGAGAAAGCTGGGTACCTGAATGACTTCACGGAGCAGAGCTCACCTTGCACTACAGCTAACAAAGAAATAAACTTCAATCTTCCATAAGCCTCTTGAATATTGTGAGTCTCTTTGTTACAGCAGTCTAGTTTTAGCCTACACATCGCTCTTTCCTACAAGACTCATACATGTAGCCAGGTAAGGCTTTCAGGTAGAACCATCACCCCCATCAAATACTTAGACCTTGGGACACTGGGCGACTCAGTGGTTGAGCATCTGCCTTTGGCCCAGACCGTGACCCCAGGGTCCTTGGATCGAGTCCCTCATCGGGCTCCCTGCAGGGAGCCTGGTTCTCCCTCTGCCTGTGTCTCTGCCTCTCTTATGAATAAATAAATAGAATCTTAAAAAAAATACTTAGACTTTGATCTTGAGTTGGCTAATTGTACTACATTTCCTATCATGAATTCTGATTTGTGTGTGTGTGTGTGTGTGTGTGTGTACTCACCATTATCCCTCCTATAATCTGACTTATAACAGAACCTAACAAGGCTGAACAGGGGTTCAATTTGCTTTTTCTTGTGGGAATTTTCCCTGCTCTTAAGTGATGTCAAAAATATAAACGAATACCTGGGGGTAGGGAAATGCCTAATCCCTCTCAACAGAAGCACCTGCGTACCTGCTTTGCTCAGCCACAACCCCCAAGACCCAAGGTCCTAAGCTGCCTGAGAGACCTCTGATCACTATAAGGAGAGTAGACTGAAAAGGTAAGGACAGGGCTCCATGCAAGGAGAATGCTGCAATTACCTAGAGGAGAGACCAGCCAAAATAGTACCAGTGGGAATGAAAGGAGTCAGATTCAAGAGCGAGGTCAGAAATAAGAACAGTTAGACTTGATGGCAGACATTTACCACAGTGATCACATATGCACTGAAATACTTGGGGCGATAGTATCAGGATGGGTGGTGATGCTACTAATGCAGAATTACATACATCTGCTTGGTCCTGGATTACATTATGGGAAAACAGTTAACAACAACAACACACACACTCAGTGTTAGGTAACAATCACATCTTATACAAGTTTCTCTTATGATTTAAAAAGAGAAAAAAAAAAAAAGAAGAGTTGGGAGAAATTCAGATATAATGAGGCGTAGAAGGTGAGTGATGGAGAAAAACTTTGATCATCCTGGAAATGAACTTGTAATAGTTTTTAAGAAGCTGTCAAGTATCGCAAAATATCCCATGCATTTCTAGAAAGCTCTGATGCACACAACTTTTTTTTCTTTTTAGAAAACCAGATAGAATTTTTTTTTTTTAACGACCTGGGCAGGATTCAGTTACTTTAATTCCATCTTACCTTCAGGTCCTTTTCTGTCTGTATTCTATATTTCAGAATGTTCAGTTGCAAACAACATAATCTACTTTATCTGATTTAAACGATGCTACGGGCAAAATATACGTCCCCACAAAACTCACATGTTGAAACTCCAACCCCGCACTGTGGTTGTATTTGGAAGTATATTTGGCTAAGGAAGTAATTAAGGTTCAGTGAGGTTGTCAGTGTGGAGCCAGGCCCAATAGGGATGGTGTCCTTGTAAAAAGAGACACTAGAGAGTGTTCGGGCTCCATCTCGAGCCCTCTCTCCCTCTCTCCTTATCGCTCTCTCTTTGTGCACTTGTTGAAGAAAGGCCATGGCCATGTGAGGGCACAGTGAAAAGGCAGCTGTCTGTGAGCTAGAAAGAAAGCTCTCATCAGACACCAAAGCAGCTGGAACCTTGATCTCAGACTTCCAGCCTCCAGAACTGAAAAAAATAAACTTCTGTTCCTTAAGCCACATCATCCGTGCAATTTTGTGATGGCAGCCCGAGCTAAGACAAGTAGTAAGGTATTTATTACTGTTTTCCATTAAAACTAAGGTAAAAAAAAAGAAAAAAACTAAGGTGCAACCATTTGTAAGGCACATCATTATTTTATTATCAACTAAGACAAATATAACATTGCTCATTAAACTATAATATGCCATTGACTGTAAGAAGCATCCCAACTGAAAAGACAAAAAAAAAGTGGGATTATGTGAATCTTAGAATTGATGAAATAGATACTATACACTAGGAACCTTATAGACTGCCCCCTGCCCCCACCTCACCCCCTAAGACCAGGGAAATGGGTTTAGATGCCACACAGCCAGAAACAAAGCACGGTGGTGCTAGAAGGCCATTGCAGTGGGCGTTGAGTAAATATTAGAGAGTCTGTGCATAAATTTGTTCCAAAAAGATGATCATGTAAGTATTACAATAACTTTAGTGTAAGCAAAGAAAGAGGCTCTGTATAAACTGAAAACTCTTTGGGGCTGTCTTTGTTGCAGGGGCTCCCCCGCTCTATGCTGTAGAGCACCCCAGCCACAGGGGAAAGCCTCCTGAAGACCACATTCCTCCTCCATCTTTGCCTATCTGAGCCTCAAAACCTCGATACTAAAGTTGCTCTGTCCAACAGCTGTATAACACAACATCTGAATGTCTTTTCTGAGTTGAAATTTTATTCAGATGACAAATGGATTTGCTCTGTAAGGAGAACTCTATACACATACAACAATCTATAAAGGTTCCATGGAAGTTTCCGGACTTGATCTTAAGTTCCTCCTCACAGAAGAGTGGGTCAGGACCCTTGAGCCCAACAGCTGGGAGATTCATTCAACTTCATGTCATATCTTACTTCTCAGTAGTTTAGCTTGTTCTTGTCCCACCCTCCTGTCCTCTGTGAGATCCCTAGTGCTTCCTCTAGGCCCTTCTTCACTGATCAGAGCTCGAGACCTTTGTTTTGTGAATAGGCGAGTATTTTGCAAACATCCTACCTCTGCATGTAATTTCTCCTTTTAAAGTATATCTTCTAGAAGCCTCCTAAGATATACTTAGGAGGACACATCACTAAGATTTGGAGCCCCAGGGCAAGAGAGAAGGGTTTGGCCTCTAGCAAAACACTGAGCTTGAAAGGCAAGGTTACACCCTCCCGCCTGGGTCCTCAGTGGGTCGCCACTGGCATTTCAAGCAGCACAATTATTGTACTTGGAGACCTTCGCAGACATTTCCCCACCTCAATAAATGCCAATAGCACAGTGCAGTTCCAGTTGCAATAAGAAATGCTCCCAAGTGTTTCCAAATGCCCTTAGGGAAATGGGATTTCCCTTAGTGAAGCACTACCAAGCCACAGAGATTTCCCCCATGTCTCCACAGCGCAAACCCAAGTCCAACTCACTTCATATTGCAAGGTTCGCCTCGGTGTGTGTGGACTAAAGGCAGGTAAGCATAGACAGCTAGGCCCAGGGGACCAGCTCGGCCCAGTGGGCCGGGGACTGTTCTAGCTTCAGCAGGGCACCCCTCAATCCCAGGCAAAGGAGGAACCATTGATCATCCTGACTCAGCCACGAGGCTGGCCATCCCACTGAAGAGGATCAGACCAAAAAAAAAAAAAAATGCTCTTCCAATCAGAGGGAGCCATGGGGAGAAGAAAGGGGGCAGAGGGAGTCTCCCGGGGGTTCCTCTTTCCCTCCTACCACACACACACCCTAAACCCCTCCTCATGGCCTAGAAGGCCTTAGGAACATCCAGACTGGGGACACCTAGGGGGCTCAGTGGTTGAGCATCTGCCTTGGGCTCAGGGTGTGAACCAGGCACCCCGGGATCGAGTCCTACATCATGCTCCCTGCAGAGAGACTGCTTCTCCCTCCGCCTGTGTCTCTCATGAATAAATAAATAAAATAAAATAAAATAAAATAAAATAAAATAAAGAAGAAGAAGAAGAAGAAGAAGAAGAAGAAGAAGAAGAAGAAGAAAAAGAAAGAAAGAAAGAAAGAAAGAAAGAAAGAGAAAGAAAGAAAGAAAGAAAGAAAGAAAGAAAGAAAGAAAGAAAGAAAAGAAAAAAAGAAGAAGAAACATCAGCTCTGTGTAAGGCCAGGTGCTTGTACCCTGCCTCTTCATTAGGAAGCCATGCTCTCCCCATGGGGAAATCACATCTGGTATTGTCACCCCATCTGTAAAATGAGGGAAGCAGAGATTTTCCTCTTAGGGCACTCTTTTGAGTTATGTTCCTTTAACTTTTCAGACCTTTTTTCAAATTCTGGGGAACTGACAGCTTTTTCAAATGAGGAGTCACACGGGGTGGAAAGTGGCTCTAGCTGCCTCACCCCCCTCCTTGGCAGCAAGGGATCCAAGACACCCGCTGCCTTATTCATTTGCCAGCACTGTCAGGACCAGGTCCCATAGACCAGTGGCTAGAATCCAAAATCAAGATGCTGGTTGCGTCCAAAGGCCTCTCTCCTTGGCTTATAAATGACATATTGTCCCTGTGTCTTCACAGGGTCTCCCTTCATACAAGTCTGTGTCCAAATTTTTTCTTCTTCTAAGGGTTGGCTTAGGGCCCACCGCAATGACCTTAAGCACGTCTGTGATCTAAATCACCCATCTCCCACGTAGACCAAATGGGTGAAGGGTCCCAACAAGTATGAACTTCCAGTTATAAAATACATAAGCCATGGGAATACGATGCCCAGCACAGTGGCTATAGCTAATAATAGTGTACTGCATATTCGGAAGTTCCTGGGAAAGTAGATCTTAAAAGAGCTCATCACAAGAAAAAAAAAATTGTCACTATGTATGGTGAGGACGTTAGCTGGATGTATTGTGGTGATCATTTCCTAATACGTGTAAATATTGAATTTTCACAGTGTACACTTGAAACTAATGTAATATGTCAATCATACCACAATTTAAAAAAGGAAAACATTGCCAAACCAAAACCTTAAAAAGAAAATCACCTACGTCCCAAATAAAGTCACACTTTGAGGTCCAAGGGGTGAGAACTCAATGCACCAAGTTGGCAGAGACACATTTCAGCCGTAATACCCCCTGCCCGTACTTGGCATTGTCTCCTCCACTCTCAGGTCCTTGAGTCTATCTTCCTGGAAGATTATCGAGTCCAGAAGAGTCTTTAGGTAGAACCATTCACGGCCCAAGAAGTGAGGATGACCTGCAGCTGCTGCTCTCAGCGGCTAGAGGCCATCGGTTTGGTTGGGGGACGCTCTCCATAAGGAAAACCTTAAAGCAGCTCTCAAACTTTTTGGGAAAGGGAAGTAACTTGTGAGTATTATGAAAATAGTTCTGACCTCATGGACTCTCTGAGAGGGCCTCAAGGAATCCTGGGTATCCCAGGACATACTTTAAAAACAACTGCCTTAGTGGAGCACCTGGGTGGCTCGGTCGTTAAGTGTCTGCCTTTGACTCAGGTGGGTGATCCCAAGGCCCTGGGAACCGGGCTCCCTGCTCAGTGCGGAGTCTGCTTTCCCTTTCCTTCTGCCTCTCCCTCTCAGCTCATGTACTCTCTCTCTCTCTCTCAAATAAATAAATCTTTTAAAGGGGGGGTGGGGGGCATACATGGGTGACTCAGTGGTCGAACGTCTGCCTTTGGCTCGGGGGGTGACCCTGAGGTCCTGGGATTGAATTTTGCATGGGGCTCCCCGTAGGGAGTCTGCTTCTTTCTCTGCCTATGTCTCTGCCTCTCTCTGTGTGTCTCTCATGAATAAATAAATAGGAAGGAAGGAGGAAAGGAGGGAGGGAAGGAAGGAAGGAAAAGAAAGGAACAGGGGCCTGAGGGAAAAAAAAAGTCTGAGAATGCCTTCACCTTCTGGTTATTTTTTTTTAATATTTTATTTATTTATTCATGAGAGACACAGAGAGAGAGGCAGAGACCCAGGCAGAGGGAGAGGCAGGCTCCTGGCAAGGAGCCTGATATAGGACTCGATCCCAGGACCAGGATCACGCCCTGAGCCAAAGGCAGACGCTCAACCACTGAGCCACCCAGGCGCCCCACTTCTGGTTATTCTTGACTGTTATTTCCCTCCCTGTGAGGCCAGAGGGTCTTCTTGCCCCAGTCCACTCCAGAAACGCAGAGCAAGGCCCACCCTTTAAGAGGTGTGCTTGCAGAGGAGTCCACAGACCTGGGTCCTGGGAGACAGCACAAGGCAGGAATAGACACGAGTAAACATCAAACCAGGGTCAGGATGCCTCCCGGCTCAATCCTCCACAGTGAGATCACTCAATCCTGGTTTTCCCACAGGTGAGTCAACAACTCCCCCCATTAGATAAATGATAGTGAACAAGCCTATATTCATTAGGATACATTTAACTGAATACAAGAACAAAAAAAAAATCTGTTTATTTATTTATTTATTTACTTACTTACTTACTTACTTATTTTACTTTGGCTTAAACCAGACAGAAACCTATCGCTCTGGGTTGGGTTGGGCAGCCCAACACTGGCACAGCAGCCCCCTAACATGCTCAGGAGGTAGCTAGCGTACTTCTCAGCTTCAGTGGCCCTCATCCTCAAGGGCTAAGCTGGCTGCTGAACTCCAGCCACAGCAACCGCATTCCACCCAGGAGAAAGGGCAAAAGAACACTTCCCAGGAATTGTTCTCACTTCTCATTGACCAAAAGACAGTCACAGGTTTACAAAGGAAATTAGAAATGTTTTCTTTTGGTTCTACAACCTCATGGCTAGCCACTAAAGAGGGAGAGAATGTGTCCTGGGAGGCACTAACGCAGTGCTGACCACAAATCGTCCATTATTTGCTCTTCCCCCATGGAGAACAGCAAAGCCCAATGGAGATGCCGACACTTGGCGGCCACTCTGTGACTCACGGGCCCGCTGACTCACTCCTACCCACCAGCTTGTCAGCAAAAAACCGTGTTTCCACATGTCACAGCCCTTGCAGATTGCTAAATATATCCAAAGCTCTGAACGTTAAATTCTTGAATGCGAAGAGTCTACACGATTTAACATAGTCTCTAGATTTTCTTTTTTTCCTTCTTTTTTTCCTTTTTTTTTTCTTTTTTTCTCTACTTTTTCAAATTGCTCATTTTACGTAAAAGTTATTATCTGTGTCAAACATCAAAGGAAAACATACTTTAACATTAACCTAAAAGTTTACGGGGATTATTTCCGAACAGTAAAATGACAGGACACATTTCTTTTATTTTTTTTCATTATTTTCTATAGATAAAAACGTTCCTCAATGCATACACATTGCTTCTATAATTAGATGAAAAGTCATTTCTTTTCAAGAGCCCAGCCTTCTATCCCATTTATTCATTAGTTGAGGGATTATAAGCCATCATCTGAAACCCGAGGTAGCTGAGACCAGAAGGTAATTTGGAAAATCTCAAACTGTGCTCCATTCTGCACTTCATCTCATCCCATGCATCTTGGGTTAAATATAAAGATTATATCCTGACCTTTCTTATCATTTCAAAATAATAAATTCTCATCCACTCCTGTCTTCTGGTTTAAACAGACCCTGAAAATAAACGTAACCCGTGAACAACATTTCTGAAGAACAGCTCTGCTGGCTGCTACGATTAAACAGGAGCCCGAGGAAGGGGGAGTTCGACAGCTCAGACTCTGTAAGGAGAAAGGGAGGTTGGTTTTGTTTTGTTTTGTTTTTCCCCAGAAACTCTCCTGGAGGAAGTCCCCATCCGCGTTTTTAACTTTGTCATTTTCCAGGGAATTCTTTGCAACTGAAAATGAAGTCAGGAGATTGCAAACAGCTTGCATGACCAATCTGAGCCCAGCAACATCATCAGAGAGGATGGTGGAGGCAGCTGCGCCCCCAAATGTGCCCAAAACACATCCCCGGCTCCTACACGGGCCTGCCCATTACCCCACACCCACACCGTGCTGCCTTCTTTTTCTCCAAAAAAGGCATTAACTGAGAAACTGAAAGATGATTCTTCTTGGTTTTTCTGTTTGTACTTGCCCCTGCCCCAGAGCCAAAAGATTGACAATCTACCAATTTAAATACCCCAGCTTTGGTGTTCCAAAGGCACACATATGAAAGCATTAACTTCACACACAAAGACTAGACCAGCTATATTTACTGAAGTCTTACAACAGTGTGTGGGGATACAGAGATCAAACTCGTCTACACCAGACAAAAGGCTCAAATACTTATTCCAGGAAAATCAAGAGGAAGTGGGTTTTTGGGTTGCCTTGAATCTCATTCTTATCTAAGCATTAATAAGCACAGGAAAGGTAGTGAGCCCTACAATCCACATTGTACTACGGTGTGTATAAAATATAAAAGTTGCTCTAACTCTCTGAAGAAAGTCCGTGGTATTTTGATAGGGATTGCATTAAGCGTGTAAATTGCCCTGGGTAGCATTGACATTTTCACAATATTAATTCTTTCAATCCATGAACATGGAATGTTTTTCCATCTCTTTGTGTCTTCCTCAATTTCTTTCAGAAGTGTTCTATAGTTTTGAGGGTATAGATCCTTTACCTCTTTGGTTAGGTTTATTCCTAGGTATCTTATGCTTTTGGGTGCAATTGTAAATGGGACTGACTCCTTAATTTCTCTTTCTTCATTTAGTGAAAGGGAATAAAGGGGAAAGGAGAAAAAAATGAGTGGGAAATATCAGAAAGGGAGACAGAACATGAGAGACTCCTAACTCTGGGAAACGAACGAGGCATGTGGAAGGGGAGGTGGCCGGGGGGTGGGGGTGACTGGGTGACGGGCACTGAGGGGGGCAGTTGACGAGATGAGCACTGGGTGTTATTCTGTATGTTGGCAAATTGAACACCAATAAGAAAATAAATTTATAAAAAATAAATAAGTAAAATAAAATAAAATAAAATATAAAACTTTTCTGATCCGCAGAAACAGGTTCTCCATAAAGCTGGGGAAGCTTAGTCATCAGGACCCCTCATTTACAGAATCCCTTCCTGGTCTCCTTCTCAATAAATACTTGCTTTCTTATCTAATTTCCTTTTGTAAACTTTTTCTAGAAAAGGGTCTCTAAATTCTATAAGCTGCAGACCCCACAAAACCTGGGTTCTCTCCTCCGCATGTAAAACAATGGGTCATGTGCTCTTACACTTTTTTATCTTTCTAAATGGTAATCGTGGTAAACACACACACACACATACACACAACACGTACCATCTCAACCATTTTAAGTCAGTGGTGTTAAGTCCACTCACATTTGGTGTTTGTTTTAAAGATTTTTTTTTAGTAATATCCACACCCAACATGAGGTCTGAACTCATAACCCCCAAATCAAGAATTGTGTGCTCTGACTGAACCAGCCAGGCTGCCCCACATTCCCACTGTTGTGCAACCATCTCTCCACCATTTGTCTCCAGGACTTCTTTCAACTTGCAAAACTGAAGCTTGCAAAACAAGACAGTAAGTCCCACCATTTACTTTCTACCTCTATGAATTTGACTACTCCTAAATGCCTCATGTCAGTGGAATCCTATAGTATTTGTCTTCCTGTGACTGGCTTTTTTCACTTAGCATAGCGTCCTCCAAGTTCATCCATGTTGCAGCAAGTGACAGGATTTCTTTCCTTTTTAAGACTAATATTTCACTGTCTGTATGTACCATCTTTTGTGTATCCATTCATCTATGCATCGACATTTGTTTGTGTTTTTTAGTTCAAGATAAATGCATGCAACCATTTGGAAAGCCATGCCCTTGCTGTAGAAGCAAGTCTACAGGATGTGCAATTGCGGTCCCTTGGTGGTCATACTTGCGTGAGGACTCGGGGATTTTCTTTCTGAGGTCAATGAGAAATCAGAAGGGGACCGTTCGCAGTTAGCTTTTCTTTGGCAGCCCGTGAATGAGCCCCTAACAAATAATACGTTCTGCATTTCCTCACCTGGGCATTCTGCATTTCTTTCCATATCTCTGAACCTATCTATCCTGTTTTTTTTTTTTTTTTTCAGCCAACCAATACATATGTACTGAGAGATATTATTTCATTTTGTTTTCAACTATTATTTAGCACCTTCAACATTCTGGGTGTAATACTCCACTGTAGAAGGCCAAATGTAAAATAAAATAAAATAAAATAAAATAAAATAAAATAAAATAAAATAAAATAAAATAAAATAAAATAAAATAAAATAAAAATAAAAGTAGGCCTGAATAAATTCACATTCCAGAGGAGGGGATAGATTCGCAGATTTTAATCCAGCGTAACAAGTTCAGTAAGAGAGGCATATGCAAGGGCCCAAGGGGGGAAAATTGAGGGAAGGATTAGTTCAACGTAAAGGAGTCAAGCAAGATTACCCAGGGGAAGTAGCATTTAAACTGGGCATTGCAAAGAATATTCGTCTGGTGACCAAAGCTGAGAAGAATATTCCATGTAGAGGAAACAGAGTGAACAAGAGGCTGCAGATGTTTGCTATGTTCAGGAAAAAGCAAATACCTTGGTATCTGGTAGGGAGAATGCAATCGTAGGAGCAGCAAGATAGGAGATGCAAAGGAGATTGGGGCTAGGCTGTGGAGGGTTTCTGAGGCCTGCTAAGGAATGAGGACTTCTTCCGATGGGCAATGGGAGCCATTGAAGATCTTCAAGTGGGGAGAGGGAGCGTCATGACGACGTCTGTGTTTAGGAACCACCATCCTTTCACCAGTCTAGCCACGTGCAGGATAGGTTAATATGAAGAGACATTGGCAGGATAGGAGCAAGGGCAAGCAGAAAGGACGAGGAGATCCCTTAATCTGAGTGAATATTTAACCAAAAGACAGTGTTTTTCCTCTCCATCAGCAGAAATGAGAGATGACAAGCAGGTTGAATCCAATCACACACACACACACACACACACACACACACACACACACACACATTGCATTTCTGCCCCTTTGAGTTTTAAAACTGCTACATATGTGGACGTGTGCATACACAATGTCATAGAAGAAAATGCTAATGTAAAAAAAAAGAATATGCTAATGTTACCTACCTCTGGGCAGGGAAATTAAGGACAATTTTTATTTTTTTCTCTGTGCTCTCCTCTATTTCCCAGTGTTCTATATTCCAATGTGTTTTTCTCCTAGCAATAGGAAAACCGTATTTTCAAAAGACCATTTTGTTTCGTGTCATCCTTAACTCTTCAATGTGTTGGAAGTTATCATTTGACCGTAGCAGGTTGGGGAGGGGTGCAATAGAATCAGGGATCCTTCAAAACCCAGTCTACTCCTCCATCACCCCCAAAACAAATGCATATGAGTGATGGGGAGGCAGGGAGAAATGCGCACACGAGAAAATGTGTGACACTTTCCTATGCACACAGGCAGTGTCTATGTTGTGAAAGGGAATGGAGCAATGAGGAAGATATGAGTTGGAGAGGGGAGCCCTTCAGGTGATCAGGGCACACAGAGAAGATGGTGGGGCTTGTACTAGTTTATCTTGCAGATGGAAAGAGGGAAGGCTAGGAAGATGTTATTTCAAGTTGGCGGAACAGTGTGAGTGAATAGGAATGCATGCGAGGGTTTGGCAGAGGGTGAGGAGACCAGAAAACTTGGAACAAAGGGCAATTGTGGGACATAAGGTTAGAAAGGTGCATTTGAGATCCAGAATCCATTAGACAGTGGGGAATCGATGTTAGTTCTGAGCAGCAGCTCTGATGCAAGAAACACAGGACTTTAGGAAGATCAGTTGGAGGGTGGTAGGCAGGAGATATTGCCAGGGGAGGAAATGGGGTTGGGGTGTGGCTTCCTGATTGCCACACACACCTAGAAGTCTGTTGCCAATACTATATTTTTACTCGTTCCTTCTAAATGTGCTGTTTCTTTCTTTAAAAATGAAAACAAAAAAATAAATAAATAAAAATAAATGAAAACAAAAATAATAAATAAATAAATAAGAAAACAGCTTTATTGAGATATGATTCACATACCATCCAATTTACCCATTAAAAGTATAGAATTAAAAATAATAATAATAATAAATAAAATAAAAAAATAAGAGTATAGAATTGTCTGGAATACGTTCACTTAGTTGTACAAACATCGCCACAGTGTAATTTTAGAACATTGTTATAAAAGGAACCTCATACCCATCAGCAGTCACTCCCTATCCTGCCGAACTCCTCAGCCCTAAGCAACCACATATCTATTTTCTGTCTGTATGGATTTATGTACCTATGCTGGGTCTTCCATGTACATGAAATCACACAATATGTGACCTTTTGAGTCCAGCTTTTCTTCCACTTCACATCGTGTCTTCAAGGTTCATCCACATTCGTGTAGCACATGCCAGACTTCACTCCTTTTTGTCATCAAATAATGTTCCATTGCGTGGATATGTCACATTTTGCTCACCATTCATCAGCAGATGGGCATTTGGGTCATTTCCACTCTGAGGCTACTATCAATAATGTTCCTATGAACACCCATGCACAAGGTTTTGCATAGCCCTACGTTTTCATTTCTCACGGGGCTCTCCCTAGGAGTGGAGCTGCTAGATTGTAGGGTAACTACACTCTGTCTCTGACCTATGTCTGCTCTCTGATGAACCATCCTTTTCGCTTGCTTGTTTGTTTATGAAGCTGGCTTATGTCTCACCCAGTGTGACTCTGAATTTCACACCCTAACTAGTGGCGTGTCCACCTTAACTTAACTCAGTCTCACTTGTAATTTTCAAAGCCAGGAAGGAAGTAGGTGGTGTGTCAGAGCCTTCTGCTCTGCTCAAAAAAACAGATGTGATCACAGAACAAGTCACAGCGGCCCATATTTGGGCTACTCTTGAGCCTCCTACTCTTTCATGATAAGGGAAACCAAACATCAATTTCTCTCAGCCTATCTTTCTATCTATCTATCTACCTATCTACCTAAATCTGGGTAAATCAGAAGCATCCTGTGTGGAGGCAGGTGATTTCAGTCAAGGACCTTCTGCTACAACTGTCTTCCTTGTTGGCTTAAACAAGGATTCCATAAGGAGAAATCTCAAGATCTCAAAACTGATTAACAGTCAAAGCCAAAGTCGGAGCCCAGTGCTTTAGAAATGTGTGTAAAATTAGAAATATCGAGAAGTGTTAAGGTTTTTAAGGTTTTAAGCAAGAACCCCTGAGACATAAATGGCAATCAAAATGAAAGGAAAAAGAGCCACCCTTTGGAGCCCCAGGTCAAGGCGATGTCACTTAAAACAAACAAAAAATGCAGTCATGGGTGAGATAAGAGAGAGTTTTGAATAAACACCTGGTATCTTCAGATTCCAGAACACCTCCTGCCCTAGGAGCCACTGCAGGTAACCAAAATCACATACAATAGTCAAAATGCTGGGTTGGCCGAAGCCAGCTAATTGACCTATGATCGATAGAAAAGACCATCGATACATGGTTAAGCAATAGGAAATGATTGACCTGTACTGAAGGCTTGACAATGGAGGGAGCAAGATTTATACTTCAATATTGTTCTAACAATATTTCAACATCCCTGCCAGGCCTGTGGGATCATAAATAGATTCTGCTAAGAGTAATAACCTTACTCTCAGAATCCTGTATGTATAGGAAACAGGGTGCCAGGGGAACAGACATGCTGAGACAGAGGTGTTATAAAACTCAAGTTAGGAAAGAGATTTATGTTTCAGGGCCATGGAACAAAACATCCCAAGGAACACAAGATGACGGCCTGTCTTCCCATTATTGGGAGCTTGTAACCTACAAAGAAACATAAGAGGTAACAAGCACCTTGACGTTAGAAACAGTGAACTACCTGCCTTAAGAAAGTAAGGATTTCGCTGCTGTGGTGCAAAAGTGTTGTACAAACTGGCTTTGTACACACTCCTGGTAATCAGGAGAGTGATCTGTTCAATTGGAAGAGACAGATGACCTCCTTCCCTTGTTTCTGAGCTCTAATTCCAATTAATCAGCACAACTTCTGGAGAAGGAAGTCGTAACATCTCTTTTGAGATATTCTTAGAAAAGAGTCTTTCTGGGGAATTATATAAGCTTCGGATTTCTGTCATTCCCCTGCTCCCAGGTATCACTTTGCTCAACCTCCTGTTGCCATGTGCCAGCTCCACGTCACCTCCCCACCCTGACGCCTGGCATTCAGTCGACTGGACACCTCCAGTGGGTTCTTTCTACGCCAGGCAAGCTTTCCCTGTCTCTTGTGCCAGATTCTTCCTTTCATCTCCTGGCTGGCTGCCTCGGGATTGATTGAGGTGTCATAGTGCATCTAAGGGTACTTAGAAAGTCAAGGCTAGGTAGTACACTGTGAGACTGGCCTCTGTTCTTGTCCATGTAGATCTCATTGCATAACTTCAGTTTACCTGCCCTCCTTCTTCCCTGGCCTGTCCAAGACCAGAAATATTGAAAAGAGATGAAGGAAGGTGTTTTTAGAAAGTCACAATAGGGATGCCTGGGTGGCTCAGTGGTTGAGCATATGCTTTCCTCTCTGGGTGTGATCCCGGAGTCCTGGGATCGAGTCCTACATCAGACTCCCACGGGGAGCCTGCTTCTCCCTCTGCCTCTCTCTCTGTGTCTCTCATGAATAAATAAATAAATAAAATATTTTAAAAATAAAAAAAAATTAAAAGTCACAATAGCCCATCATACTCAACAAGAGACTTCAACTAGCAATGCCTTTAAAAGTTTTTCTTCTTTTTTTTTTAAGATTTTATTTATTTATTCATGAGAGACACAGAGAGAGAGAGAGAGAGGCACAGGGAGAAGCAGGCTCCACGCAGGGAGCCCGACGTGGGACTCAATCCCGGGACTCCAGGATCACGCCCTGGGCCGAAGGCAGGTGCTAAACTGCTGAGCCACCCAGGGATCCCCTAAAAGTTTTTCTTCTGAGCTAAAATTAACAACACAGGAAACAAGAGATGTTGGCAAGGATATGGAATAAGGAGACCCCTCTTACACTGATTGTGGGAATGCAAACTGGTGCAGCCACTCTGGAGAACAGTAGGAAGGGTCCTCAAAAAGTTGAAAATAGAGCTACTCTATGATCCAGCAATTACGCTACTAGGTATTTACCCAAAGGATACAAAAATACTGATTCAAAGGGGTACATGCACCTTGATGTGTGTAGCAGTGCTATCAACAATAACCAAGGGATTCCCAGGTGGCTCAGTGGTTTAGCACCTGCCTTGGGCCCAGGGCGTGATCCTGAAGTCCTGGGATCAAGTCCCATGTCGGGCTCCCTGCAGGGAGCCTGCTTCTCCCTCTGCCTGTGTCTCTATCTCTCTCTCTGTGTGTGTGTCTCTCATGAATAAATAAATAAAATCTTAAAAAAAAAAAACAGTAGCCAAATTACGGGAGAAGCTCAAATGTCCATCAACTGATGAATGGATAAAGAAGAGGTGGTACATATATACAATGGAATATGACTCAGCCATCAGAAAGGATGAAATCTTGCCATTTGCAGTGATGTGAATAGAGCCAGAGTGTTATGCTAAGTGAAATAGGTCAGTCAGAGAATGACAAATATCATTTCACTCATATGTGGAATGTAAGAAATAAAACAGATGAACATAGGGGAAGGAAGAAAAAAAGAGGGGAGGGGGAGACAACCCATAAAGGACTCAACTAAAGAGAACAAACAGAGTTGCTGGAAGGAAGGTAGGCAGAGGATGAGCTAGATGGGTGATGGATACTAAGGAGGGCACTTGTGACAAGCACTGGGTGTTGTACGTAAGTGACAAATCACTAAATTCTACTCCTGAAACCAATATTACACTGTACGTTAACAAACTAGAACTTAAATAAAAACTTTAAAAAACACAAGTAAATACACTATATGTTAAACTGAATTTAAATAAAAGAAAAAATAAAATTTAAAAAGACAAGCAAAAAAATAAACGTTTTCTTTTAATTTTTTTAAGTTTTTCTCTTATTTTCTTTTTTTTCTTTTTTTTTTAAGATTTCATTTATCTATTTGAGAGACAGAGAGAGTGTGTGAGCATGAGGAGGGAAGGGGCAGAGCGAGAGGGAGAAGCAGGCTCCCCACTGAGCAAGGAGCCGGACCTGGGGCTTGATCCCAGTACCCTGAGATCATGACCTGAGCGGAAGGCAGACGCTTAACTGACTGAGCCCGCCAGGTGCTCCTTTCAGCTTTTCTTTTAATGCTACATTCCCAATAAGAAAAATCCTTGCATTTAACTGAGCTCTGCTTATACTCAAATTTCCATTTCAACAACCAGGGTGGAAGGCCCAGCAGATACTCCTCCAGGGTGAAAAATAGCAAATTACATTAATTGACATTCAAAGAAAATAAAAAATCTTCTGTCAATGAGACAACGGTTTCCCTGACTATGATGAAAGCGCTTTTTTTAAAGTCCTACATAATTTCATGCACCTTGCTTGCCCCCTAATATGTTTATGAAAAACAACAATCTATACGTTACACGGCTTACTTTTCTCTCTTTTTATAATTAACTTTTTACAGTACAAATATGCATTTGTGCTTGAAAACTCAAACAAGACAGAAGTGTATAGAGTAAAAAAGTCAAAATCTGGGATCCCTGGGTGGCTCAGCGGTTGAGCACCTGCCTTTGTCCCAGAGCATGATCCTGGAGTCCTGGGATGGAGTCCCACGTCGGGCTTCTGCATGGAGCCTGCCTCTCTCTGCCTACGTCTCTGCTGCTCTCTCTCTCTCCTTGTCTCTCATAAATAAATAAAAATTAAAAAAAAAAAAAAGAGAGAGAGAGAGAGATTCACTACAATCTCTATAAATTTTTTTTTAAAAAGTCAAAATCTCTGATCATATTTCCCTGGGCCCTACAAGGGTGGAAACCCTCCCATATGGTAGGAATGTCCACCATGTGTTATTCCAGAACTTTTTCTATGTATATACGTCTGTTTATATGTATAAGTGTTGTGAATTTTATTTTTCTACACACACTGGTGTGTGCTAAACACATTGTTCTGAAAGTTGCTTAACGTTGAGTCAGAAACATTTTCCACGTCAGCTCATGTAACCCTGCCTCACCCTCCTTAGCAAATAATAGTTACCACTGTACCATAAAGTATTCCACTATTTCCCAGTGTGGCTGTTTGATGCAAGCAACGCTGCCATGAATATCCACGCGCGGTGACATACACTGCTGAGTCAACGTGTCCAGGAGCATTACTGCCCTGTTAGGTGTTGCCAAATTGCTCTCCATAAAAGTTCATAATGATGAACACTCCCACTGATTGAATCTGAGTTTATTTTTATTTATGTTTACGAATTTGGGAGATGAAAATCACATTTTATTATTGTTCCTGTTTGGATGTTCCAGAGTATTTGTGAGGTTGGGGAACTTTTCGTGTTTCTTGGCCATTTGTATTTCTTTATGTGTCGACTGCCTTCTGTTGGCCCCTGTTTGAGGGAAGAGAACCCTACTTTTTTTCTTGTGGTTTCAGGACGTTCTTTATATATGATGGTTCTCATGTGGTTCTGGGGAAACATTTCCTCTCTCTCTCTGCTGCTTGACATCTCGTTTTGTTTAGGCATAATTCATTAAATAGAAGTTTAAAAAATATTTCCGAGAGCAGGTGCATCAGTTTCTCCTTTGGAAGGCCATCTTCACCCCAAGATGATTTAAAAGGGGGGGGGGCTGTACTTTCCTCTAGTACTTTTTATGAAAGCTTTTTAATATTTGAGTTGTTAATTCATTTGGAATATGCTTCTGAGTGTGGTATGAAACAAAAATTTAACATGACATCATGGTGATGGTATCCCATTCCTATCTTTAGTGGAAATCTCCTAATGTCTCATTATTATGCTATTCGCAGAGTTTTCCTACTTTATCAAAGTTTATTAACAGCTTTTTATTGTTATTATTAACAGCTTCTTTTAAGGGTATCCCTGGGTGGCTCAGAGGTTTAGCACCTGCCTTCAGCCCAGGGCGCGATCTTGGAGTCCCGGGATCAAGTCCCGCGTCGGGCTCCCTGCATGGAGCCTGCTTCTCCCTCTGCCTGTGTCTCTCCCTCTCTATCTCTCATGAATAAATAAATAAAATCTTTAAAAAAAAAAGTTTCTTTTAAAATAAAGAATGCATATTGAATTTTGTCAACTGTCTTTTCAGCATCTGATAAGGTCATTATTTGATTATTCTTTTTTAATTGATTAATAATTAATTAATTGCATTTTGGGGCCTCCTAATGTTGAAATTGCTTATTTTCCTGGGAGTTACATTTCTCAATTTTTCAGTATGTCTCAAATTTCTGATAGAGGGGATCCCTGGGTGGTGCTGCGGTTTAGCACCTGCCTTTGGCCCAGGGCGTGATCCTGGAGTCCCGGGATCGAATCCCACATCGGGCTCCCAGCATGGAGCCTGCGTCTCCCTCTGCCTGTGTCTCTGCCTCTCTCTCTCTCTCTCTCTCTGTGTGACTATCATGAATAAATAAAAAATTTGAAAAAAAAATTTCTGATAGAAAAGGAAATGATATTTTTATCCCACGTTGTTTGAAAAGATTTGAAAGTGGAAATCTAATTATTCTGCTTTTCCAATGTCCAAAGCCCTAATAGCCACACAAAAGAATGTGTTTGTATTTTTGTTTCCTTCTAAAAAAACAATTGGGCAAGTGGATTCTATAGCATGTGGCCCAAGCATTACATTTACTCTCCTGAGATTTTTTTTCTCTATGCTTTCATTCACATTCAGTTGGAGGTCTTCTTGTCATGCGGTAAGCACTTACTAAAGAGCTTTCATGTGTCAGGTTCTGGGCTTGCTGTTATAAGGCTTCAAAATACCTAAGAACTAGTCTGTCCTCAATCCACAGAAGCAACACAGGATTATCTGGGTCTCATCTTTTATCTATAAACTCAGAGAGAGGCCACGTTTATGCTACCTAATGCACAAAAGGCCCAATATCAAACATTAACAGCAGCTTTTACTGTTTACTGTTTACTACACGGACCTCTCTAGGTATCATCCGCGCATACCATCATACTAACCATCTGTGTGTCGTTAGGTGACTAATAAATTCTTTTTAAATAAAACCGATGATGATGAGAGTATTAAAGAATAATGAGAACTGGCAGCCACAAGAAGCATTAGAGAAATCAATGTAGGACCATATACGTACATAAGGTCATTTAAACCATCTTTGTATTCTCACCAGTGACGTACGAATGGTTTCGAAATATTCTCAATGACCTCTCAACCTGAACTTAGTTCTTGTTTTCACTCATCAGAATCTGTCAAGTATTCAAATAACACTAACTGATCTGTTTCAACCTGTCAATAATTGATGATGAAACTTCCTATACTTACTGAAACAGATCTTATTAATTTGTGTTAATACATAATTTATAAATCAAATGTAATTTTTTCAGGCCCAATTATTTGTGAAAACTCTCGATAACCTCAATAAGTATAAATCAAACAGGAATGATCTTGCATAAAGAAATTTTCTCTTGGGACGCCTGGGTGGCTCGGCGGCTGGGTGTCTGCCTTCGGCTCAGGGCATGACCCCAGAGTTTCAGGATCGAGTCCCATGTGGGGCTCCCTACAGGGAGCCTGTGTCTCTGCCTCTCTCTGTGTCTCTCATGAGTAAACTAAAAAAAGAAAAAAGAAAGAAACGTTCTCTAAGCCAAATGGAAATTAAATGAATAACAACAGAAAGATATTGAAGAAAAAATAAGGAAATTACATTTTTTTAAAGTCATTTCCTTTCCCAGGTACATCACTAACTTCCTAGTTTTTCAAAAGTATTTGTTAGAATGGTAAGGAGAGTAAAGTGGAAGAATTTTGATCTTTTAAAACTTGTATACACTGCTTTTTCAAAAGCAGACATTGAAAAGGGTATAGGGGGCGCCTGGCTGGCTCAGTCAGTAGAGCAGGAGACTCTTGATTTCCAGGTCATGAGTTCAAGCCCCATGTTGGGGCCTAGAGCTTACTTTAAAGAAAGAAAAAAAGTAATAACACATGACGTGTGATGCTGAGATCTGCTTTCTTTGAGAAAACAATTTATTGAACAGAACTGTAGAAAAAATTATTGAGGAATCATTACTACTATACCAAGGAAACTTACAATCATTCTGAAGTTTTTACTGAGTACATATACTTTCCAGAACCTTATAAACTAAGGATAACTTTTGTCCATAAAAGTAAGAATACTTGCTTACAATGCAAAACCAAGTTTCAGCTGTAAAATAAAACCTTAAGAAACAACATCAGCAACAGGAAAAGCAAAAATTCTAAATACTTCTCTGACAATTCTAATAAAAGGATATATTTATTTTTCCAAAAAAAAATTTTTTTTAATTTTTTTCTATAAAAAAAAGGAAGGTTTTTTTTTTCTATAAAAAGGAAGACCATTAAAGAAACTCAGAGGTCTGAGTGAACTATGAGTGGGTTACAAGGAAATTATAATTGGAAACAAGAGTAAGAGCAATAAAGATTTCTCTTTTCCATTTCTCTTTTCAAGTTGTCTTTTCCCCACATTTATCTTTTCTAACTGGTAAGTAAGTGATAGAAAGGAAATGGTTAAATTCAAAGTGTTAAATTCCTTTAGTTTCCAAATGATGACCTGCTTTTATAATAAGTGTTTTTCTTTGTTTGTTTTGTTTTTTTAAGTAGGCTCCTTGCCCAAAGTAGGGCTCAAACTCACTGCCCGAAATCAGGTGCTTTACCAACTGGCTGAGATACTTTACCAACTCAGCCAGCCGGGCACCCCTCTTTGCTTATTTTAAATTGATTCTTTAACAATTAGGAAAAGTACCTGCTTGTTGAAAAAAAAATTAAGATTTATTTGTTTATTTTAGAGAGAGAAAGAGAGAGTGCATGGAGTGGGGGAGGAAGGGCAGAGGGAGACAATCTCAAGCAAACTCCCCACTGAGACAGGAGCCCTGCTCAGGGCTTTATCCAACCACCCTGAGATTCTATCCTGAGCTAAAATCAAGAGTTGGATGTTTAACTGACTTAGCCACCCAACCAACCCTGAAAAAATATTTTTAATATAAATGTACATGTAGTAAAATGTGAACTCCCCGCATCTCATTTCCATTCTCACTTCTCAGGGCTTGCCCTGCTTAACAGTTTTTGTTAAGGATCTTTCCAGATTCTTTTCTGGGCAGATAAAATATAGTTTTTCACATGAATATAAATATATGCTTATTTTACATATGGTTCTACCACTTTCTTTTTTTTCTTAATATGCCAAGTTCACATAGCTGCAAAGGCCGGGCATTGAGACATGACTGTTGGTATCACTCCAGGACGTACTTTGTTTCCAGTACACAGTTGCCAATAATTTAGCACCAATCTGGGAAGACTGGTTTAGCAGTACTATATAGTTATATGACATCAGTTGAATTCTTAATTCAACCAAGACTTTTTTTAATAGCATTTTCTTTTATTTTTTAAGTAGGCTCCATGCCCTACATGAGGCTTGAACTCATGACCCTAAGATCAAGATTCATATGCTCTACTGACTCAGCCAGCCATGTGCCCCCAGTCAAGACTTTTTTTTTTTAAATAGGCTCCATGTCCATGGTGAAGCACAGTTTGAACTCACCACCCTGAGATTGAAACCTGAGCTGAGATCAAGAGTTGGACGTTTAACCCACCCAGGCACCCCAAAACATTCTTGATCAGAGACTTGTAAATACCCAACAAGCAGAAAATAAAATGTGGTACATCAACTAGAGCATGTATCAATTATGAAAATTATAAAAACTATGTTCTGACATGGAAAAGTGATTGTGGTGAAATCTTAAAAGAAAAATGGTATCTTCTGGTGATATTTTCTAAAACAAGAGATTTTTACACCAAACCTAAGTTGGTATCTTCACCTCCTATAACAAAACTGCCACCTAGATTTAATGGAAATTTCCCCCTTTAAAAAAATATAAAGTCCTGTCTCCCAGGGCAGATATAATAAAAGACTTTTAGAAACTCTCAAGTTGGGAAGCCTGGGTGGCTCAGCAATTGAGCAATCTGTCTTTGGCTCAGGGGGTGATCCCGGGTTCCAGGATCAAGTCCCACATCGGGCTCCTGATAGGGAGCCTGCTTCTCCCTCTGCCCATGTCTCTGCCTCTCTCCCTCTCTCTCTCTCATGAATAAATAAATAAAATCTTAAAAAAAATAAAGAAGAAAGAAACCCTCAAGTCATTAAACAATGATTATTAATTATTATTTTCCTACAGATGATGAGAAATTGGTATGTCTTGAACTTGTCCTCTGAAAAGAAAGGTTGACACTAAATGACTTTTTCTTTAAGACTTTATTTATTTATTTATTTATTTATTTGACAGAGGGAGAGAGAACACCAGCCTCGAAAGCAGCAGATAGAAGGAGAGGGAGAAGCATACTCCCTGCTGATCAGGCAGCCTGATGCAGGGGTTCCATGCGGGGCTTCTTGCGGGGCTCCACCCAAGGACCCTGGGATCATGACCTGAGCCAAAGGCAGACTCTTAATCAACTGAGCTACTCAGGCACCCCAGATGTTGACACTCTAATCCCTGGCACCTACAAATGTGACCTCATTGAATACAACACAATACAATACAATACAATACAATACAATACAATACAATACAATACAATACAAATTCAATTCAATACAATATAAATGTGACCTAATAGGGTCTTTCCAGATGTAATCAAGTTAAGATGAAGTTATCAGGATGGACCCTTAGGCCACTATGACCAGCCTCCTAAAAGAAGAGACCCATTGGACACAGACACACAGAGAGAACACGCTGTGAGGACACAGGCTGTGATGAGACCCAGTTGTGCTGCCAGGAGCCAAGGAACACATGAGGTTGGCAGGAGATGCAAGACGTGAGGAAGGAGCCTCGCCTGGAGGCTTCCAAGAGAGCATGGCCCTGCCAACACCTTGGCTTTGGACTTCTGGCCTCCGGAACTGTAAGAATGAGTTTCTGCTGTTTTAAGCCACCCAATTTGTTGTATTTTGTTACGGCAGTCCTAGAAAACTAATATGGGAATCGTCCAAGGTATTCAAGAGGGGCTGGAGAAAACCAGTATCGACTGAGAACCTGCGATGTTGCTCCAGGCTCTGTGCTAGAGGTCTTAGCTGTTTCTTTCCTGCTAAGGAGGACAGGGCATCTTACAGATAAGGGAATTGCAGCTCGGAAGCTAAATGCTGAAGTCCCCTCAGCTGGCAAGGGCTGAGGCTGGGCCCGTCCCCAAGCCCGCAGGGTTTCCAGCAGTGCTTGCAGAGCACCATTGCCAAGGACAGAGCCTCGGTCTGCGAACCGATTCAGCAGAATTGCGTACACGGATGTTAAACATCAGTTACGGGGCAACCTTTACCCAGGTGAACCAGGCCTTCGTGTCTCGCTGGAAGAGATGTGAATAAACAATCCCATCTGTTTACTCACAGACCTTCCTACTGAGTAGGAGAAGGAAAACACGCTGTGGGTGCTAGGGTGAGTGATTCTTTCTTTGGGAAATACCAATCACAAGCCATATCCTAGTACCTAACCTACTTTTTGGTTTTAAAAGATTGGCTTCAGTGGCTCCTGGATGGCTCAGTGGTTGAGGGTCTGCCTTTGGCTCAGGGTATGATCCCAAGATCCCTACATGGGGTCTGCCTCTCCCTGTGCCTGTGTCTCTGCCTCTCTCTGTGTGTCTCTCATGAATAAATAAATAAAATCTTAAAAAAAAAAAAAAAAAGAAAGGTTTGCTTCAGCCTTCATATTCTCTTAAGGCTTCAATGACAGCTAGCTGGTCAATGATAGAGCTGGTTTCCAGGGCCACTATTCATTGATAAAGTCCATATGGTGTGTGATTAAGACTTTAAATTCAAACTCTGGAGCCAGAGTGGCTGGGTTCCAATGTGCTGAGACACACGCCGAGTGGGTGGACAGTGGGCTAGGTTCAGCTGGCGTCCTTGTGCAGGGTCCTACCCGCCCAACCCAGCAGGTAGGTTTCCACACCCCCTGACTCTGGGGGGTAGTGTTCTCCGTGTCACACTATCCACCCAAAACATCGTACTGTAAAAATGAAGCCAAAACCGATCTGTGAGATCAAAACCATTGTATATTTGATACTCATGATACTGCTAATGAAATCACGCATTGCCTCCATCCAAAAAAGGAAAATAGAAACTAGGTATTACTCAATTCCCAGAGTTTTCCTCCCATGGGACCACACTGGGAGAAAAGGCAGGAGCACAGCACGGTGGTGCTGGGATTTAGTCAGTGTAGCCCTTACACACTCATCCAATTCCATTTAGCAAGCAGGATCGGAACATGAAACCCTGGATATGGTTCCGGATATGTGTCTCCGGGAGGACTCATTAGCAGCTCATAGAGAAGAAGCCATTCCCTGGCGCCCCATTAATTACCGTGCTCCTGGCAACTCGGGCGGGCCCACATGCATGCCTTCTGCACAAAAAGGTCACATCCTGGCGTTGCTAGTCAGATCTGTGCAAGATCTCATTGCTGTTCATGGTTATTTCCCTGATAATCGCTCCCCAGAGGTTGGTCTGGCTACAACCTAGAATAGTTGAGCATGGCAGTTTGCGAGATTTATGGAAAACAATTTTTCAGAAAAGTGCTCTCAATTTTCATTGGGCAAATCCCTCTTTCTCTGGTAAGTGCTGGAGCATACGGAGCAGGTAAATGTTTTAATGGACAGCATAAAAGTAACATTTTTCTTCTGAAGTTGATGATCTTCACTTAGGGCTCCCAATCCCATTTTTTTACGATAGCAAGCGTTCAGCGCAAATTAGAGGGAGAGGGGGAAACTCTGATCTTTCAACCTCACTATCTCCACAGCGCAGTAATGACTGCATCATTTCGCAGACTCGCATTACTCCCTCTGGTGCCTCCATCCTTGGGGAGCAAACTTTCATTGAATTGCTCTCCCCAGCTTTTAGTCTTCTCCCTGTCTTTTGTGTTATGTACATTGAACCCCTCGCCTTCTAACACAGTTTAACACAACGAGATGAACATGGCCAAGGGCAGACTTTCCAGTCTCTGGGAGGAAAGATTCGTGGTAGAAACAATCACCTAATGAAAAGTGAGGGGAAAAAACACAGCGCAGGTAAACATTACCCATGTGGGTATGTGCAGCGCTTGGGTACTCTTCAGAATCACAACAATTGCCAACTGTTATTAATTTCTTCCTTTTTATGACATGAAAAAAAACAATAGGGGTCTTAGAATCGGCATCTAAGTGTGAGGTTAAAGTCACAGCAATACAACCCATTCACCTGTTGGGCCACAACCATTCATTAAGCAGCCACTATGCTTGACATGCCGATTTTTTATAGCCCCAGCGTAACCAACTATATGACGCTTATGCATGCTTTGGTGGCCTTCCTCTAGTTTCCCTTAACGCCTTCCATGTATCTCTAGCAATGCATTCATCACATTATATTGCAATTACCCGATAACACGTTTGTCCTCCAAGCTGACAGCGGCCCAGGGGCCATTGGAAGGGGCAGTGACACATTCTAGTCTCCTTTGAATGCTTGGCACCCAGACCGGGTGTGAAGTAATGAATGGCAACATGTGTTCCATAAAATAATGACACCTCACACGGTAGCAAATTAAGTTCTATTATCCTAAGGCCCACTTTGAGAGTCAACAGGGAAGACTGGATCCCTCTGAGGAAGTAAGATGTTAAAAGAATAAGCTCTTTCTCCAAAAGTTAAATGTCAGGCGGGATGGGGTGACTGGATGATGGGCACTAAAGAGGGCATTTGATGGGATGAGCACTGGGTGTTATACTATATGCTGGCAAATTGAATTTAAATAAAATATTTTTTTAAAAAGTTAAATATCAGGGGATTTTTTTAAAAAGCTGCTATTAGATTTTCTTTTTAAGCGTTGGAAGGACTTGCAGAGACCGTTTGGCAGACTCCACTCCTGTCTCTGCCTTCTATATGTAGAGAAATGGAGGTGATAAAATCGGCTTGAACTCATACACCTTGTTGGCCAATAGTCATAAGTAGAGTTCAGGTTATTGGATTCCCCAACCATCCCCCCTCCCATCCACACACCTTGAAAGGCCAAGCTGACCCACTGGGCAAAACAGACCATTCAAGGACTCACTTCTGCTTTTATAAATATAATCCGTGTTTTAAAATGCAGATCAAAATAAAATAAAACAAAATGCAGATCATCTCTCCCAAAAGAGGCCTACACACCACCGCCATGTCTCTAGTGATCCCTGAGAAGGTCCGGCAGATTTTGTGGATACGCAGGTAATAGCCTTTGCCATCACTGCAGCTAACAGTGTGGGGCGAAGTTGTGCTCCAGTGACGTTGAGGAAAACAGACGTCAGCTCACCAAGAGAGCCAGAGAGCTCACTGAGGATGACATGGGACGTGTGGCCACTACAATGCAGAATCTAAGCCAGTGTAAGATCCCAAACCGGTCTTTTGAACAGACAAAAGGACGAGAAGGATGGAGAGGACAGCCAGGTCCCAGCCAGTGGTCTGGACAACAAGCTTTGTGAAGACCTGGAGTGAGTGAAGATGCGGGCCCCCGGAGGCTGAGCCACTCCTGGGGACTTTGTGTGGGAGGCCGGCCCACCACGATCACAGGGCCGCACCATGGGTGTGCCCGAGAGGAAATGAATCTGTAGGCCTCGTCTGTTAATAGTTTATACACCTAAAAATAAGTAAACAAACAAATAAAATGCAGATCAGAGGGGCGCCTGGGTGACTCAGTCCGTTCCCCTGTCTGCCTTCAGCTCAGATCAAGATCTCGGGGTCCTGGGTCGGGCTCCTCGATCAGCAGCGAATCTGCTTCTCCTCTGCTCTTACCCTCACCCATGCTCTCTCTCTATCAAATAAATGAACAAAATCTTTAAAAGTAAATAAATAAATCAATAAAATGCAGGTTAGGGAAGAAATAGCCCGTAGGTCGTGTTGGGCCGCCCCCTGGCAGTCTGAAGCTTACCTGCCCTCCCCACATCTGCTGCAGGATCTTGGCAGCCCTCCCCATGGTGCATGACACCCTCCAGGAAACCTCTCCTTACTGTTCTCTCATCCCCCAAGCCAATCAGATTCCCTGTGTGCACCAGCCAGGCACCTTGTACTCCCCACTCATGGGACTTGGCTCAGTTTGAAGTTACGTATTTGTGTGAATGTTTAATTACCAAGTGTGAGATGTCTCCTCCAGATTAGGTTCAGAGTCGCAAACCATGTCTCTGGGGATCAGAGGCATTCTGAAAGCACAGCCCAACACACCTTGCCTTCAACATTCCAATTTAGGAGTGGGAGTGGGGCCAATGGGATGGCATCAAAACTATCTCTTCGAATCTACCTCACTTGCTGGTATGGATCCTTCAAGCTCGGTTCAAGGTCCACCCCAGCCCCTTGCCCCTGACCCACTTTAGGGCTCCAGGGGTCCAGGGTGGGTCTCCCTGAAGGCTCCTCTGGTCCTCTTAGATATCTCGCGCTCTCCCTGGTGGGTGCTGGCTCCCTGCAGCAGGGTGCCTCCACGTTCCTCAGACCCAGCTTTGTGCTATTACGCATGAGCTGTGGGTTCCAATCACAGAGATTTTAGTCAAGCCGCTCTTTCTGTTTCTACTCCCAGACCTTCCTCCCCACGGCTCGAGACTGGAGTGTTTCAGACTTGGCAAAAAAGACACACATCTCTCCCCTCTGGTCTGGCAGCAAAGGCTCAGATCACACTGGTGTGCCTTGACCCTAACCTTGGGACAAATTCTTTGCTGGAATCCTCCTTGGTGACTCATATAAATAGTCCCCTGTACGGCCTACCGCATGGGCCCCCATTTACCCCAGGCCCGTGTGCATTTAAGAGGAACAGAAGTAAGTCTCAAGTTTGGACACCTGCTAAATTCAGAGAAAGCAGTAGGATGTCCGTGCCAGTGGTAGGAAAAGAGCAAGCCGAGACTGTCCTGTCTCAGAGGGGAGGAGGACCTCCTCCTGCACCCGTTCATTCAACAGCCATACTTAGGAACAAGGCTTTCCAGGAATAACCAAGCACAGGCACTGGAAATCCCAGCCAATGACACTTCCTGACTTGGAAGTCTTGGCAGACTCTGAGAAATATGGCCATGTGACTACTGGACCAGAGGCAGGGATGGAGTGGAGGCCGTCAGCTGAAGACTCAGACATGACTGGTTTGACTCTTGGCTCCACCCCTTGCTGGAAATGCGAGTTTAGGCTGAGCCAAAGGCAGACGCTCAACCACTGAGCCATCCAGGTGTCCCAACAAGCTAATCTGTAGTGAAAGGATGGGAAACTAATATTTATTATCTATTATGTGCCAAGGTGACAGTAAAGCTTGGTAGCTAATTGCTGAGATTTTGGAACCACAATGCCTGGGTTTAAATTCAGACTCTGCCGCTTAACTAGCTGTGTTGTCTTGGGCAGGAGACATAAATTCTTAGTGCCTGGGTTTTTAATCCACAATATGGTGGTGATTGCACCCCCCCTCCAGGATGTTTGTGACAATTAAATGCAATAATTAGAACAATGGATGGCACAGAATAAATGCTCGATATTAGCTATTATTGCTTCTCTGTGTTTTGTATAGAGCTCCAGCCTCACAGCAACCCTTCAAGGGCTACGTTTCTCTCTCTAATCCCCCCTGAATGGGAAACTCTGACTGGGAAACCCGCCCTAGGTCCTCAGCTAGCACGCAGCCCCAGCTCTCCCACCCAACATTTTGTGAGCCCAAAGCCTTGACCCTCCTCTACAGCCTGCTATTTTGCAGGTGGTTGCCACTGGTTCTCTCGAAGCATTAAAACAGTAACTAAACATGACTTATGAGATGGATAGCGCATAGGTCCTGAAGCATGGCTGACATACAACACGTTCCCCTGTGTAGGGGGAGTTTTGGAGTTACTTTTGTTCCAGATTAAATTATGATCACATTCATGGTGAATGAACCCTGAAGCCACCTGACGGCCAGCAGACAACATTTCAAACCAAAAGCTACATAACTGCAATGTCCACAATAGCCAAACTGTGGAAAGAGCCATGATGCCCTTTGACAGATGAATGGATAAAGAAGACCTGGTCTATATATGCAATGGAATATTCCTCAGCCATGAGAAAGGACAGATACCCACTATTTGCTTCGACATGGGTGGAAGTGGAGGGTATTATGCTGAGTGGAGTAAGTCAGTCGGAGAAAGACAAGCATCATATGGTTTCATTATATGGGGAATATAAGAAATAGTGAAAGGGATTATAAGGGAAAAGAGGGGAACTGAGTGGGAAAAATTAGAGAGAGAGACAAACTGTGAGAGACTCCTAAATCTGGGGAACGAACAAAGGGTTGTGGAAGGGGAGGTGGGTGGGGGTTTGGGGTAACTGGGTGACAAGCACTGAGGAGGGCAATTGATGGGATGAACACTGGGTGTTATACTATACATTGGCAAATCGAACTTCAATAAAAAAATTAAATTAAAAAAAAGCTACATAACTGTTTGAAAAAGCAAAAGGGGGAAGGAACTCCTCGTTATTGAGTGCCAGAATGTTCTACTATGCATTTCACGTGTTTTTTAATTCTCTTGGCGAGGTAAGTACTATTTCCCCCATTTCCTAGATGGGGAAAATAAAGCTCAGATGGATCATGTGACTTCTCCAAAGATCAGAGAGCCAGTAAACGTCAAAGGCAGCTTAACGACACAGGTCTACTCTGAGTTCCAGTGCCTTAGATATCAATAATCTCCGTAAGCACTGGTCATCCCTTCATGATGACCTTGCAAACCCCCTGCTTAAATGCAAAACTATCTAAAGCTTATCAAGTGTTTGCTGCAGGCCAAGCTCTGTTCTAAGCACTGACATGCAATGTCCCATCTCATTTTCATCCCAGTACTATCATCATCCTAGTTCACAGAAGAGGAAACAGTTGATAGCTTGTTTCATGTCACAGATCCTGGAGGTGGAGCCAGGTAATTTCAGAGTCTGTGACCTTAAGCAGCAGGCTAGGCTTTTCCCATAGAAAGAGGTTATGAGGGGATCCCTGGGTGGCTCAGTGGTTTGGTGCCTGCCTTTGGCCCAGGGCGTGATCCTGGGGTCCCGGGATCGAGTCCCACGTCGGGCTCCCGGCATGGAGCCTGCTTCTCCCTCTGCCTGTGTCTCTGCCTCTCTCTCTCTCTCTGTCTATCATGAATAAATAAATAAAAAATCTTAAAAAAAAAAAAGACAGAGTTTATGAGCATGGAAAATAAACCGGATATTCTTTCCATAGCAACATGCTAAACTGGAAAGAGCACTGGCCTACAGACAGTTGATCTGGGCTCTAAGTGACTCTCTGGGCAGGTAAGCACTCAATTTCCTTCTCAGTAAACTAGAAAGGTTGCACCTGTGTTTGCTTTGCTGCTAGAATCTATGATTTACAGCACATCCGCATAAATGTCATAAGCAAATCGGTAGCAAAAATTTCACTTGGCCATAGGCACTCTTCCTCATGAAAGAGACCACCCAGGACTTTGTGGCTGTTTGTTAACCTTCACCTGAGCTAGACACTTGCTTTCAAACTCTTATTTGGCCACCCTAGAGAATGCACTAAATATATTAATTTAGAGTTGATGTGTCCCCCATGTGAAAGTGATAGTTCAGCATATACAACATGGATTTTTACTCTCTGGGATAGGTAGATAAATAGATGATTAGATAGATAGACAGACTGGTGTGACACCGGGGCCACATAGACATGTGTCATTAAGCTGCCTCTGATACTGCCTGCCTGTCTGATCTCTGGAGAAGTCACATAACCTGAGCTTGAATTTCCTCATCTAGGAACTGGGGGAAATAGTGACTACTCGGCCAAAAGAATCAAATAACGAATGTAAAATGCTTAGCACAACGTGTTGTCACTCAATAAACATGAGTTCCTTTCCCTTTTGCTTATCAAAACAAGCAAAAATATTTAATTTTAAAAATTCATATACTGATAAAGAAAAAAATTTAAATTTAATTAATTTAAATTAAATTTATATTTAATTTAAAATTTAAATTAAAAATTTAATAAATTAATTTTAAAAATTCATATACCGATAGAAAAAGAAAAAAAACGACAAGGACTACAAAGATGGATATCTTAGGGATAGCCAACTAAATTCAAATGTATTTAAAAAAATAAATAAATAAAAAATAAATTCAAATGTATTCTCCAGGGATGCCTGGGTGGCTTAGTTGGTTAAGCCTCTGCCATTGGCTCAGGTTGGGATCTCAAGGGCCTGGGATCCAGTTCCACATGGACGGGCTCCCTGTTCAGTGGGGTGCCTGCTTCTCCCTCCCTTTCTGCCCCTCCTCCCCGGCTGGTTCCCTCTCTCTCTCAAATAAATAAATAATTTTTTTTTTTTTTTTAATTCATGAGAGACACAGAGAGAGAGGCAGAGACACAGGCAGAGGGAGAAGCAGGCTCCATGCAGGGAGCCCCATGTGGGACTTGATCCCTGGTCTCCAGGATCACACCCTGAGCCAAAGGCAGACACTCAACCCCTGAGCCACCCAGGCATCCCAATAAATAAAATCGTCAAAAAAAAAATTTTTTTTTAATGTATCCTCTAGGAGGCAGGGGCAAGGGAGAGGACAAGAAGCCAGTAAGGTTGCAAAATGCTGCAAATCCATTTAGAGTTGTTTACTGACTTCTTCCCCACTGGCTTCCTCTCAATCTTTAGGGAACATAACCGAGAGCTCTAAATTCTCATTGTTTCCCCTCCTAGAGTTTCCCAATGGGAATTAGCAATCCACTAATATCCCTGTTGCCAATTTTAGCCAGAGGAGCCCCAGAAATCTGCTAAGGAAACGTTCTTGCAACTTCCCCTACAGGCTGACGAACCGCAGTCCTCTCTGACATATTTGGAAGAGTCCTCAGAAACACTTTCTGGAGAACTGACCCAGTGCCCCGGGCAGGAAGACGGTAAGAACAAGGCTTCCAGAGCAAGGCCTCCCTAAGAGGTCAAGGCAAATGCCGACAAAGGGGAGCCAGAGAACAGAACAAGCAGATTTTGTCTTTTTTTAGTCATTAAATTTTTTGAGGTAATTACAAATTTAGATGCAGTTGTAGGAAATGATAGGGAGAGGCCTTGCGTAGCCGTTACGCAGTCTCCCTCGTGGTAACATCTTGCCACACCATATCCAGTATCACAACCAGCATACTGGCAGTGACGCGGCCAGGACACAGCTCCACCACCACGAGCGTCCCTCATGATGGCCTTTCCTAGTCACATCTCCCTGCCTCCTACCCTAACCCGGAGCCACCATTGATCTGTTCTTTTCTAGAAGTCTCACAGTACAGAATGTGACTTAAATGGAATCATACAGTATATAGTCTCTGGGCTGTTTTTTTTTTTTTTTAAGATTTTATTTATTTGGGGATCCCTGGGTGGCGCAGCGGTTTGGCGCCTGCCTTTGGCCCAGGGCACGATCCTGGAGACCCGGGATCGAATCCCACATCGGGCTCCCGGTGCATGGAGCCTGCTTCTCCCTCTGCCTGTGTCTCTGCCTCTCTCTCTCTCTGTAACTATCATGAATAAATAAAAATTAAAAAAAAAAAAAAAAAAAGATTTTATTTATTTATTTGAGGGAGGGTGGAGGCAGGCTCCCTGTCAAGGGGGGAGACCAACACAGGGTTCCATCCCAGGACACTGAGATCGTGACCTGAGCCAAAAGCAGATGCTTTACCGACTGAGCCACCCAGGCACCCCAATCTTTCAGGATTTAATGCTCTAGAGATTCATCTAGGTTGTTGTGTGAATCCTTAGTTCTCTCTTTGCGCTGCTAAGTATTATTCCGTGGTGTGGATGTAGCACTGTGTGTTTAACTATTTACCTGTTGGAGAACATCTGTGTTGTCTCCAGGTTTGGGCTATTCCTAACAAAGCTGCTATGAACATTCATGCATAGATTCTTGTCCAATAAGTCTTCATTTCTCTAGAATAACTGCTCAGGAGGACTATGGCTGGTTTGTATGGCAGCTGCATGTTTAGTTTTATAAGAAACTGCCAAACTACTTTCCAGAGTGGCTGTATTTTATATTCCCACCAGCAATGTATGGGAAATCCAGTCTCTCCCCATCCTTGCCAACATTTGGTGTTCCCACTATTTTTTTATTTTAGCCATTCTGATGGGTATGTGATAACATTTCATTGTGATTTTAACTTGCATGTCCCTAGTAGCCAATGCCATTGCGCATATTTTCATGTGCTCCTTTGCCATCTATGTATCTTCTTTGGTGAGATGTTTCTTCATAGCTTTTGCCCATATTCTAACTGGATTGTTTACTTTTTTGCATTTGAATTTTGAGAGTTCTCTGCGTATACTATATACTATCCTTTGTAGGATATATAGTTTGCAAGTATTTTCTCCTACTCTAAGTGTGTCTTCCCATCCTCTTTTTTTTTTTTTAAGATTTTTTTTATTTGTTTGTTCATGAGAAACACACAGAGAGAGGCAGAGACACAGGCAGAGGGAGAAGCAGGCTCCCTATAGGGAGCCCGACATGGGACTCGATCCTGGGACTCCAGGACCACATCCTGGGCTAAACCACTGAGCCACCCGGGCTGCCCATGTCTTTCCATCCTCTTAACAGAGACTTTCATAGAACGAAAGTTTCCATTTTGATGAAGTCCAATTTATCAATTTTACATCCCTGGGATTGTGTTTTTAGTGTCCAGTCTAAGAACTCTTTGCCTAGCCTTAGATCTTGAAGATTTTCTCCTTTTTTTTTTCCAAAAATGTTATACTTGTTTATTTTATGCATAAGTCTGTGATCTATTCTCAGCTGATTTTTATATAAGGTATAAGACTTAGGTGGAGGTTTATTTTTTTGCCTATGGGTATCCAGTTCCTCTAGTACCATTTGTTGAAAAGACTACCTTTCCTCTATTGACTTGTTTTTGCATCTTTGTCAAAAATTAGTTGGCATATTTCTGTGGGGTTTATTCTGGGTCCCTCATTTTGTTCCACTATTCAATTGTCTATCTTTCTACCAGTACTGCACACTCTTAACTACTACAGCTACAAGTAGCTTGAAATTGGATCAACTGATTCCTTCTTCCCACTTTATTCTTTTTCAAAATTGTTTTAGTTAGGGGCACCTGGGTGCCCAGTCAGTTAAGTGTCACCTTTGGCTTGGGTTATGATCCTGGGATCTGGGGATTGAGTCCCATATTGGGCTTCCTGCTCAACGGAGAACCTGCTTCTCCCTCTCCCTCTACTTTTCCCTCTGCTTGTGCACTTTCTCTCTCTCTCTGTCAAATAAATATCTTCTTAAAAAATGTTTTAGTTATTCTAATTTCTTTGCCTTTACTCATAAATTGTAATCTCATCTATAGCTAAAAAAAGAAAGTCTCACTGAGATTTTGATAGGAATTGCATTAAACTTTTCTGTGGGTTTAGGGAGAATTGTCATCTTTGCTATGCTGAATTCTCCAATCCATGAACATATGCCTCTCCATTTATTTTGGTTTGCTTTGATTTCTTTCACCAACTTTGTGTAGTTTTCAGCATACAAATTCTGTACATGTTTTGTGAGATTTACACTTGAGTATTACTTTTTTTAACCAACTGTAAATGGTATTGTATTTTTAACTTCAATGTCTGCATGTTCATTGCTGGAATACAGAAGTACAATTGATTTTTGCATGTTTATACTGTATCATGTGAATGTGCAGAACTCATTTATTAGTTGTAGGAGGGTTTTTTTGTAGATTTCTTAGGGTTTTCTACCAAGAAAATCATGTTATCTGCAAATAGGGACAATTTTATTTCCACATGCCTTTAATTATTTTTCCTGTCATATTGTCCTGGCTGAAACTTCTAATACCATAATAAGAATGGTGAAAGTGAGTATCTTTGCCTTGTCCCTCGACCTGGGGAGCATGATGGGCTGAAATTGTGGTCCCCCTCCCATCTATATGCTAAAGTCTTGCCCTCAGAACCTCAGAATGTGACTTTATTTGAAGGTAGGGTCTTTAAAGTTGTAAATAAATTAAATGATGTCTTTAGGGTGGGCCCTAATCCAGTATGATTGACATCCTTATGAGAAGAGATTAGGACACAAACTCACAGAGGGAAGACTCTGTGAAGACATCATAGAAGATGAACATCTACAAGCCAAGGAGGGAGGCCTTATAAGAAATCACCCCTATTCACACTTTGCTATACTTTCTAGAATTGTGAGAAAGTAAGTTTCGGTTGTTTAAGCCACTGAGTCTAGTACTTTGCTATGGCAGTACTAACAAACTAATACAAGGCTAAAGTATGCATGCACCTTTTCTCCATTAAGTATAATGCTAGCAAAAAAAAAAAAAAAAAAAAGTATAAAAAGGTGTAGAGGGGTTTTATAGATGTTCTTTATCAACCTGAGGAAGTTCCCATGTATTCCTATTTTTCTGAGAATTTTTATCACGAATGGGTATTAAAGTTTGTGAAATGCTCTCTCTATGTCAATGAATATAATCATGTGATTTTCTTCTTTAGCCTGTTAACATGGTAGATTATATTTGATTCCTTTTCAAATATTGAAATATCTCTAGATATTCTAGATATCTCTAGATAAGTCCAATCTGCTTACAGTATAGAAGTCTTTGTATATGTTGCTGAAATCTACTTGCTAATATTTTCTTAAGAAGTTTTGCATTTGTATTCATGAAAGATATGGGTCTGTACTTTACTTTTTTATACTCTCTTTATCTGGTTTTGGTATAAGGTAATATTAGCTTCATAAAATGAATTTGAAATGCTTCTTCTTTTTCTACTTTCAAAAGAAATTGCATACAATAAAAAAAATTGCTGAAACTTGGTGTTCATTTTTTTTTTAATGTTTGGTAGAAATCTCCAGTGAAATTATCTAAGTTTAGGGGCACCTGGGTAGCTCAGAGGTTGAGTGGTTGACCTTTGGCTCAGGTTGTGATCCTGAGGGTCCTGGGATCAAGTTCCGTATCAGGCTCCACACAGGGATAAAACCTAGTTGGGGAGCAGCCCAGGTGGCTCAGTGGTTTAGTGCCGCCTTCAGCCCAGGGCCTGACCCTGGAGACCTGGGATCAAGTCCCACAGTGGGCTCCCTGCATAGAGCCTGCTTCTCCCTCTGCCTGTGTCTCTGCCTCTCTCCCTCTCTGTGTCTCTCATAAATAAGTAAATAAATAAATAAATAAATAAAATCTTTAAAAAAAAAAAAAAACCTAGTTGGGGATTGATGGTGGTAATGGTTGCACAATAATACAAATATATTTAATGTCACTGAAATGTACACTTAAAAATGGCTAAAGTAAACTTTATGTTATGTATATTTTAACACAACTGAAACATAACCCAGTTGGGGATGATACAGATACAGACACACAGAGATAGAGACAGAGATGTTATATATACACATACATAACTGTATAAGAATTTTTACTGGGTAGCCTGGGTGGCCCAGCAGTTTAAGCGCCTGCCTTCCGCCCAGGGCGTGATCCTGGAGTCCCAGGATTGAGTCCCATGTCAGACTCCCTGCATGGAGCCTGCTCCTCCCTCTGCCTGTGTCTCTGCCCCTCTCTCTCTCTCTCTCTCTTTCTCTATCATGAATAAATAAAATCTTAAAAAAAAAAAAAGAATTTTTACTTTGTTAGTTTATAATGAAAGGGTTGGCTCTATATGTACTCTCCTCAAAAGAAAAAAAATGAGTAAAGAAAATGTGTCTAATATCTCACTTTTGTTTTCAATACTCTAAGAAACATGAGCTTCTTAAAAGGTTAAATCTATCTTTATCTTGAGATTTATATAATAGAAAGTCATGTCATGAATAATCTAGACAGGACGTCAAGGCCGCATCAGAGCAACATAAATAAATTATATCTTCATCCTAAAGACTGCTTATATTGCTGTAAATTTACTTCTGAGAAGGAAGTTATTTTATATTTAGCTTCATTTACATATCAAACTTCTGGGATGACAAGACTTTTTAAGTTCCCTTTATGTTTCTTTTCTGGGTCAAAAGACTTAGAGGTCCTCTTCCTGCTATTTGCTGATTTTTTTTTTTTTTTGTAATTTCTTCTGGTATTTTGTTCATATTTCATTATTCACTGTCATTTTCGTTATCACGGACTGGTATTACCCCAGTTCCTGTGACACAGGTCCTGTGGCGGGATCATTGAGTCACCACCCATCCAACTGGAACTTTCCATTAGTCCAAAGAACCACGGACAAAGTCCAAAAAAGTCTGGAAAAGGAGTTGAGAAAAGACCTCTCCCAGCCCGTAGGCCCTGACGTCCAAGTCTTGCTGTCAATGGTGTGCTCTCCTCACACATACACAGGTCTTTTCCATACTGCTAGGATCCAGGGGAAAAGACTCCTGTGGTTATGAAGAGGGGAGTTGAAAGTGGAGTTTCCTGCTCTTGCTGTTTGCATAGCACTTGCTGTCTTCAGCTAGGAAGTCACCAGGGAGATAGCAGAATCGGATTCCATTATTACTCTGCCCCCTGACAACGCCTTCTCCACCCCACAGCCAAATGTTTTATATGCTATGTTTTTAAATATGTTTTATATTTAAGAACATAAATCATGGGGCACCTGGGTGGCTCAGTCATTAAGTGTCTGCTTTCAGCTCAGGTCATGATCCCAGGGTCCTTGGATGGAGCCCCACATCCTCGTCCTCATCCTGTCCTCACAGTTGGGCTCTCTGCCCAGTGGGGAGACCACTTCTCCCTTTTCCTCTGCCTGCCACTCCCCCTGATTGTGCTTTCTCTCTCTCTCTCTCTAATAAACAAATAAATAAAATCTTAAAAAAAAAAAAAGAACATAATCAGATAGTTTCTTTGTTGCTTAGCCTCTAATGGTTTTCCAGTGCTCTTAGAGTAATATCCAAACTCTATATGTCAGTGTGATCTGGCTTCAATCACATTGGCTCCTGTCCCTCAAAGTCATTAAATGATTTTCCCACCCCAAAGCCATTACCCTGGCAGCTCCCTGCCTCAGCTCTTCCCATACAGGGGTTCATTCTCATCCTTCAGTCTCAATTCAAATATTACTTTCTATCACATCATCTGATTTAGTTCCTTCATAGCACTGACCACACTGTATAACTGTCCTATATATTTTGCTGGCTTATTATCTGTGTCTTTTCCCTGAACTCAAACGTAAACTCTCTACAGCACTGTTGTCTGTCTTGTTTACTGTTGTGTGTGCAGTACCTGGCACTGCCTGAGTAAAGTGGGTGCTCTGTGTAAGTGTGGATAAACAAATGAAGGATGCGTAAAGATCCGTACCTTCTGCCTCAAATCTTAGTGGCCATAAAACAGCTCCCCAATGTATACCACATCGTGGGACAAGTATCCCGCAATCCAAGAATTTATAGTCTGAAGTTTGTTCTTAAAGAAAAAGGCAAATACTTAATGTGCTAAGAATTACTGTTAAGAAGGTGTCTCTATCCCACCCCCAAAAGAGATAAAATTTTGATAAATTTACCATTTGCAAAGAGAACACCCAATGGCTAGTACCCACATCTTCCAGACGTTGAAAAGATCATGTGCTTGCTAAGTCGCCACCTAGGGTGTATCCTCAGGAAGACAGGACTGGAATACAGAGATGTTAAGAAACTTAAACTTTTGGGTGCCTGGGTGGCTCGGCTGGTTGTCTGCCTTTGGCTCAGGTCATGATCCCAGGCTCCTGGGACTGAGTCCCCCATTGCGCTCCGTGCTCAGTGGTAAGTCTACCTCTCCCTCTACCCCTTCGCCCTGCTCATCTGTGCTCTCGCTCTCTATCACTCTCTCCCAAATCAATAAGATCTGAAAGAAAGAAAGAAAGAAACAAACAAACAAACAAACTTAAACTTCTTTCGAGTTACACACAAGGGGGTGTGGTTCATATGGAGTCTAAAAAAAATGAGCACCAGAAGGAAGAATCTGCTTGTGTTTCTCAAACACTGTGTATTCTAGGAAAGAGCATATTTGCTTCTAAATAGCCAGTCCTTCTCTAAACATAATCATGCTGCAAAAGTGAAAAGCAATCCTTTCGAAGCTAGCAAGCCAAAGGAGCAACTGAGAAAGAGACTCGGTTGCTCCAGTGCTATTCCGCTCAGGTACCCCATCTCCTTTCCACCCTGGTGGCCCAGGAACTGCTTCTCCCAGTTGCCTTGGGTAGGCTCCTCCCCAGAAAACTGATGAGAGTTACCTAGGAGGGAAGGAGGAGTCACAAGTGAGGGTTGTCCTTCTGTTGTTTGAACGATTTAATGTCTTAAAGTGAGCCTGTATTCATGCATCATTTATAATAAAAACAGAAGGGACATCTGGGTGGCTCAGTGGTTGAGCATCTGCCTTTGGCTCAGGGAGTGATCCCAGAGACCTGACATCAAGTCCTTCATCAAGCTCCCCGCAGGGAGCCTGCTTCTCCCTCGGCCTGTGTCTCTGCCTCTCTCTGTGTGTCTCTCAGGAATAAATAAATAAAATCTTTAAAATGTATATATATAATAAAAAGAGAAAATAAACTTACTTTTAAAATAAACCTCTAACTTATCTTCTTAGAATGAGACTGTCTTCCTGGGAAACAGCCACTTGAAAAGTAATTTGTCTTTTTTCATGAATGTATATTTACCACACAATTCAGCAACTCCACTCGGGCATTTACCCAAAGGAAGTGAAGACATATGTCCACACAAAGACTAGCACATGAGCATCCATAGCACTTTATTCTTAAAAGCCAAAGCTGGACACAATGCAAATGTCCAAAAACCAGTGAGTGAATAAACAAATTGTAGTGCACACAGAATACTCTCCAGTAATAACATGAAGGGACCTGAAGAGACACACAACATGCATGAATCACAAAAGCATTATGTTGAAGAGTGTATACTGCATATTTCACTTAACTCTAGAAAAAACAAATTGAGTCTATAATAATAAATAGGAAGGAGATCATTGTTTGCCCGAGGTCAGGATTTGGGGGGTGAGTTTTTACTAGGAAAGAGCACAAGGGAACTTTCCAGGGGGTTGGAAATGTTGTCATCTTCATTGTGTCAGTGATGACAGAAGTGTATACATTCGACAAAACTCACTTAGAAATGGAGGCAAATTTTTAAGACACTGGATTGCAAGAAGCTTAAGGAATTTGAACTAAACCTGAAGCCATCAAGGAAGTATAAGAGATTTTTAAGGTAAATTGAAAGGCAAGGAAATCATTTAAGAGGTAACAAAATATGCCAAGTATAAGCTGATAAGCACCTGAGTGAAATACAGTGAAGGGCAGTGGTGTGCTGGTAAATGTTTAACAAACAGCTCTGGTAGGTATGGGAGCCCTGATTTGGGGGTATCTGTCCATTTCCCTGGTGTAAATATTCCCAGCACGGCATTTTTCAAGCAACCAATGTGATGTTATTGAACAGGGTCTGAAAAGAGACACTCCCCATTACAAGCCACCCCAGCACACAACAGGGTAGAGGGCATTTAGATTTGAGAAAAACAGTTAAAATGTGTGTGTTAGCTAGAGTAAGGCAAACTGTACTGACAAGTTTGAACCACTAAAACTTAGCGATTCAAAAACAGACTTCTTTCCTTTTCAAATAACATTCAGGGCCAGAGATCCCAAGTTGTTGAGGGCTCTGGTTCACACAGTCATTCAGGGACCCAGGCTGACTGAGTCTCCACATCTTGAATAAATCACTCCCCAAGTCACTCTGGCCACTTCTATCATCGGAAATTCAGCCCCTGAGAGGAGGAAAGAAAGAATATAAAGGAAAGCACATACACACACACACACACACACCACACACACACACACAAAGGAAAGCATAGGGGGTATTTTATGGAGCAGGCTTAGAAGTAGCACATACCATGGCCTGCTTATATTTCTTTGGAAAACTTAATAACCTGGCTCTATCTAACTTCAAGGGAGACTGAGAAATATGAAGCTGGAAAGCCAAATGGGAGACAGAGCATTCTGGAGCTCAGATAGCAGTCTGTGCTATTTTGAGAGATTCTGAGAAGGTAGGGCTGTCCGATAAAATAGAGGATGTCCAGTTAAATTTGAATTTCAGACCCAAACAAATGAATCATTTTGTGGTATCCATATTCCCAAATATTACACAGGACATACTTATATTAAAAAAATTATTTTTGGGGCGCCTGAGTGGCTCAGTGGTTGAGCATCTGTCTTCAGCTCAGGGTGTGACCCCAGGGTCCTGGGATGGAGTCCCACATCGTGCTCCCCACAGGGAGCTTGCTTCTCCCTCTGCCTGTGTCTCTGTCTCTCTCTGTGTGTCTCTCATGAATAAATAAATAAAATCTTAAAAAAAGAAAAAGAAAATGATACCACTTCCCACTGAAAAAAACCAAGCCTCTTTAAAAAAAAAAAAAAAAAAAAAAACAGGCCTCTTTAAAGAAATGGATGCTTCTGGGGTTGGGGCAAGGTATTGTGCCAGAAAATGAAGGTAAACCCCCAAAATGGTAGGAACATGTGAAAAGGACACAAGAGCTAGCCTACTGGCATAATACACTACAATAAAATTATGAAAATAAATAAATAATAAACATAATGGCATTTAACCTGTAAGAGTAAAATAAATACCCATGAGTTCATACATAGAAACACACATATTCACTTACATACATACATTCATTAGTGAGGGAAAAGGGAAAGCTCTTCTTTAAAATGGAATGTCAGGGGATCCCTGGGTGGCGCAGCGGTTTGGCGCCTGCCTTTGGCCCAGGGCGCGATCCTGGAGACCCGGGATCGAATCCCACGTCAGGCTCCCGGTGCATGGAGCCTGCTTCTCCCTCTGCCTGGGTCTCTGCCTCTCTCTCTTTCTCTCTGTATGACTATCATAAATAAATTTTAAAAAAATAAATAAATAAAATGGAATGCCAGTTAATAAATATAGACAGAATGATGAGTCAAATTTATTATTTTACAACAATCACAGTAATAATTGATTTAGGACAAAATCATCAATAGAATCTACTTTACAGAAGTTATTCATTGGGCTCCAGATCTTGCCTGGTCTAGATAATTTATCTCCTTTGATTAATACTATACATGTAATATACTAATATGTTACATATAATAATTTCGTATGGGTGTGTGTGTGTGTATATATATATATATAGAGAGAGAGAGAGAGAGAGTTATCTGTTAGGATTAGGTTCAACTGATATAAAAGAACCCTTTCTCCCTCCTGTTGTATTTCATAAATCTCATTTTCTCTCATGTAAGAGATGACCTGAGGTAGGCGGTTCTGGAGTAGTATGCCAGTGTGTAAAGTGGTCCTGGGATCCCTGGGTGGCTCAGCGGTTTAGCCCCTGCCTTCAGCCCAGGGTGTGATCCTGAAGTCCCAGGTTCAAGTTCCATATCAGGCTCCTTGGATGGAGCCTGCTTCTCCCTCTGCCTGTGTCTCTGCTTCTCTCTCTCTCTCTCTCTCTGTGTCTGTCATGAGTAAATAAATAAAATCTTTAAAAATAAAAAAATAAAGTGGTCCTTTCAGTTCCATTCCACCATCTGTAGAGTGTTACCCTTCTTCTCATGATTCAAAAGGACTTCCAGAGACACCTGGATGAGCATCTGCCCTTGGTTCAGGGCGTGATCCCCGGGGTCCCAGGATCGAGGCCCACATTGGGCTCCCGGCATGGAGCCTGCTTCTCCCTCTGCCTGTGTCTCTGCCTCTCTCTGTCTCTCATGATTAAATAAGAACAATTAAAAAAAAAAAAAAAAGACTTCCAGAGTTCCAGTGGTCATACCCACCTTCCAGGAAACAACTGCACCCTATTGCAGTCCCTTCCACACCTGCTAACTTCAACTTAGTTATATGGCCCCATCATCACGCAAAGGCGGCTGGGAAATGTAGTCTTTGAACCCTGTGCCCTGCTAAAACCCAGGGTGCTGTTACTTAAGAGGAAGGGGAAAATGAATAGCCATTCCATGATAGGCAGTACTGAGACCATCTTAGAGCTGAGGAAACTGAAGCGTAGAGCTCAGACTGCATAAATAACTTGCCCACATTCATGCAGCTTGTAGGAGTTACAGCTGGGACTGTTGCACCTCAGCTCTCTTGCTCTCTCTCCCCAAAGCTGGCAGACTTCCCAACACCCACCCCCAGCCCAGCTCAGTGCACAACAGTTTAGAGCTCAGCACCATGCCAGCTTCTCTGAAGCTAATGCAGGAGAGCCAGAGGAGAGGCAGGCAGGGACAGGAGGCCCCACCCTAAGAGGGAAGGAGCACCCCCCCCCCAACCTTTCCCATGTGGTAGGTAGATGACAAAAACCTGATTGGGTGGCCAGCCCAGAGAGGGTTAATCGGATTAAAACAGCCCGCCAACAAACCCATAAAACCCCTAGAGGTAGAAACTCTCTCTGGGGCCCCCTCCCTCTTTGGGAGCTGTGTGCTGGGGCTCAATAAACCTTGCTCTGCTGCCCACCTCTCTGTCTAGTCCACCTCTCCATTCTTCGAAGCAGCTTGGCCAAGAACCTCGGGAACAGAAGGAAAAGAAATCCTGTAACAAAGCCACACCATACACACAGCATATTTATGTGATACACATTTTGCTCCAGGATTTAGGAATAAAACGAGTTTACTTAACACAAACATAGCCATGTTATGGTGTACAATAAGACCAGACTCGCACTTATTTTTATGATTAAACAAGAGACCTGAAGAAATTTGATCATGGGTTAGTCCCTGTGGACTGGCCAAGCTTGAGAAGCACCCCCTTTCCCCACTGCCCAGCACTGTTTCCACTACACACCTGTTTGTTGTTACTTGTTGGCTCTAGTTACAGCTGTCTGTTTTCTGACCTTATCACCAATTACAGAGTTTACTCTGCTTGGAGCCTGTAGCCTCTACATCCCAATAGTACTCCTGTCTTACATAGTATTGATTTGTACCAGCTGCTGTTTAAAGAAAACTAGGCCCCAAATGGTGTCACTTAGGCCAGGCCAAGTCACAGAAGCCAGGACTTAATACCTAACCTAATTGCAGTTTCAACCTCCCCCAGAAACGAGAAACCTTAATGGGTGAGTCAGGCATTTTCCCATAAATACCCGTAAGATAATCCATCCCGGGGGCCTTCTCCATCCCCCCAAGGGAGATGAGGTCATCTGCATAATAAGACCCTCGCGCTCCCCTGTGAGGGAAGGTGGGTGATCTGGCCTGAAACAAGCCTTTCTTTTCTCTCGCTAATAGCTTGCCGGCCCCACCCTCCTTCCTATTAAAACCTTCGATTTTGTACAACTCAGGAGCTGTCCTCTCCTTACTGATGGGATGCTGCCCAATACACTTAATTTCATTAACCATTTAATAATGCCAATTAGAACTTCAAAATTACTTGATTCCATTTTGTGTTTTTAACACTGCCAATTGATTTTTTTAATTATGATTTTTAATAGAAATGTTCTGATGTTTTTAAAAGTTGGAAAATGACTGGTGATCCCATTTAAATAGAGTCCCTATGTAATAATAATATTGCTGCTACAAAATATAATTTCCCAGCCATTTCACACAGCTTTAGGAATATCAGCTGATTTGCAAGGAAGGGTCTTGATTCTGATAAATAATTCTATGTGGCCCTGAAAGCATACAGTCTTAACTTGTGATTATACTTCCAGCCTAGCAGTTCCTTTGATGCTAAAGGTACCAGAGTTTTCTGCAGATAAATCTTTCATGGATGGAAGTTTTAATTGCAGAGCTTCATGCAGCTGATGAGATCCTATTATAGTGTCTGCTTAAAGGTCCTGGTTCAATTTTAAATAAAGCTCCCTAGAATACTACCAATTTTGGTGTTTGCTCCCTACAATTATTATACAAGCTAATGAAAAGTTTAGGAATACAATTTGGAGGACTATCAAATTAGTTCCAGACATCTGACAGGGAGATCTGCAAATGATATATATAAAAAACATTTCTTTTTTTAGGGCACAGATAGCAAAGAGCTTAGCAACATGTACCAAAGTTTGATTATAATGAGATAAATGGATTATAGTTTATATGGACAAGTAGCTCAGAGACTTTCTAATGTTAATAAAAATCAGCTCAATCAGTTTGCCTTAGTACTAACACAGTTTTTCAGGGCGTTTGGGTGGGGGAAACAGAGGAGGGAACATCTGAAATATTATATATGGGAAACTACACTTCCTAATGCCTTGGGCTTTTACAAATAGATGACATTTAAGCCAAATAAAAAAGTAAGGTTGGGACCCTTGCATCTGCTGCACTGGAAGACACAATATTTAGACATTGGGAAAAAATGTCTAAGACATCCTGAAAATTATAGAAGTTCTGTCCTTTGGGATCCAAGACTCTGGGTTCTATGATGACCCTGTCATAGGGTTTCCCAACCAGGATTTAGCAAAAGGCAGGAAAACCATAAATTTCCTGGTCAGCATTAGGTGAACAAAACCAGATCTCAAAAAAGATCTGGGAAAAGATTGGTTATAATTATACCTCTGATGAATGTACATATCAAATTTCATTGGACTTAAGAAACCATCTCAAATTCCAAGGTATTAAAATGTGAGGAAAAAAATCAAATCTGTGTCTTAGAATTGATGATACACGGCGTGGGAGATGAGGACTGGGCTGAGGCACACATTTCCTTAACTGGGAAAGAGGCCAAAGAGAAATATATGTAAAACATAATGACCATGAGGCAGAAATGTTGTTGGGGCAAGACTCAGAACTGGATATGTGCTCAGAACAAACTGCAGGCCAGATTAATTAGGAGCTCTGAGTGGGAGGACTATTTTTATACAAGAGTCCATTAGGAAGAGGATCTGTGTCAGTATGTAGGCCCTGTGAAGTCATTAGTTTGGACTGAAATAATCACATCTACCTTTCCAAGCCCACTGCGGTATCTTAGAGAGATAATCAGGGAGAAACTTTTCAATTGGTCTCTTATTCCCAAAACAACACCTCCAAGGAAGTGTGGAACCCACACTTCCAATCGTTAAACCAACTGGAATGTTATAGGGTTGTTTATCTGTTGTTTTTGTTTTTATTGTTATAGGTTTCACTGATGGACACTGGGGATTTAAATAAATTTTGGTTGCCATGGTAGGCTTGGGATTCGGTCAGCTGGAGACTGATAACTAGTCAAAAGAATCTATCCTATCATGTTTATATTCATAAATGCAATGTAATATTTTCTCTGCTTATTTATTTACATTTTGTTTTATTTACATTTTGAATGGCTGGTTTGGACTATCGGTTTTAACCTTCTAAATTTCCAATCTTGTCAATCGTCTGTATAACTGAGACAGTCTCTATTTTACTACTTCACGATCAATAAAGAGGAGTTCTGCTTAATTATAGAGCCATGCAACCTGAAGCCTACAAGACAGAATGCTCTTAATTGTCTAGCTGCCTACAATTGTCCAAACCTGGTTTGTTGCCCACATATTGTGGAGATGGAGGGACAGATGTCTGTGGCAGAAAGCCCAAGATGGCATCCCAACTCTCTTTGCTTTCCTACATGACATAGAATCTCTGGTCTAATTTCTAGAGAGAGAAAACTAACCTGAATAGAATGCTGACAGGGTAGTATGAGACCTGGAAAGTTGGAGATGTTTAGACTCTATAGAGAAAGTACCAGGGCAAAACTGCAAGCTATTCAACAGAGTATAATATAATTGGAAACGGTATTGTAGGAAATTGGTCTGACTACCATGGTGCAGAAAATAGACAAGAGTAGACAGGCCACTTACACTTTAAAAACAGGTCCACACAAAAATAAAACAATGACATCGATCAATCAGAAAGTAGATCATGAGGGGTGCCTAGGTGGTTCAGTTGGTAGAGCATGGGACTCTTAATCCCAGGGTCATGAGTTCAAGCCCAACATTGGACAAGGAGCCAAGGAAAGAAAGAAATAAGGAGGAAGGAAGGAAGGAAGGAAGGAAGGAAGGAAGGAAGGAAGGAAGGAAGGAAGGAAGGAAGGAAGAAAGGAAGGGTAACACCATGACCTGATGTAATGCTATGAGGAATTTCCCAAAGGAATTAATAATTTTTTAAGTGATTTTTTATTTTTTTATTTCTTAGGACCTGCTTCCAAGCCACACAAAAGAATAAATTAAAATTTTAAATCCATCCTTTGGTTTTTGTTTTTTTTAATCAATCAATCAATTAATTAATTTTTATTGGAGCTCAATTTGCCAACATATAGCATAACACCCAGTGCTCATCCCATCAAGTGCCCCCCTCAGTGCCCGTCACCCAGTCACCCCCACCCTCCACCCACCTCCCTTTCCACCACCCCTAGTTTGTTTCCCAGAGTTAGGAGTCTCTCATGTTCTGTCTCCCTCTCTGATATTTCCCACTCATTTTCTCTCCTTTCCCCTTTATTCCCTTTCACTATTTTTTATATTGCCCTTCACTATTTTTTATATTCCCCAAATGAATGAGACCATATAATGTTCGTCCTTCTCTGATTGACTTATTTCACTCAGCATAATACCCTCCAGTTCCATCCACGTCGAAGCAAATGGTGGGTATTTGTCGTTTCTAATGGCTGAGTAATATTCCAAAGGAATTAATATTATTGAATACCTACTATGTGCTGGACTCAATTGCTAAGGGTATTTTCCTTATCTAACCCTAACTTTAATGTAAAATAGGTTTGGCCATTCTCATTAGTCAGATGAAGAATGTACATCCATGAAATTATGTAACTTTCCAATGTCACTGTTTCTGGGTGGTAAAATTGGGATTAAAATCCAGACCTGGGGCACCTGGGTGGCTCAGAGATTGAGCGGCTGCCTCTGGTTCAGGGCATGATCCTGGAGTCCTGGGATTGAATCCTGCATCGGGCTCCCTGCAGGGAGCCTGCTTCTCCCTCTGCCTGTGTCTCTACCTCTCTTTGTGCCTCTCATGAATAAATAAATAAAGTCTTTTAAAAAAAAATCCAGACCTGACTAATCCCAAACCTATTGCTCTTTCCACGAAATCAGGTGGTCCTTATACTCTAAAACTGCAAAATTATTGTTGAAAAAAATTAAAGAACATTTAAATAAAGGAAAGACACCCATGTCTATGGATCAGAATATTTATTATTGTTAAAATGGCGATATTACCCAAATTGATCTACAGATTTACACATTTCTTATCAAAATCCCAACTGGCCTTTTTTGCAGAAATTAAGTTGATCCTAAAATTCACATAGAAATTCACGGAACCAACAATAGCCAATACAATCTTGAAAAAGAACAAAGTTAAAAAAAAAAAAAGGAACAAAGCTGAAGGACTCACAACTTTCTAATTTCAAAACTTACCACAAAGTTACAGTAGTCAAGGCAGTCTGAGGGGTCGGGGTGGTTCAGTTGGTTGAGTGTCCAACTCTTGATTTTGGCTGAGGTCATGAACTTGAAGTTATAATATTGAGCCCAGTGTTGGGCTCAAAACTGGGAGTAGGAGCCTACTTAAGAATCTCTCTCTTTCCTCCTCTCTCTGACCCTCCCAGCTCCCTCTCTCAAAAAAAAAAGAAAGAGAGAGAGAGAGAAAGAAGAAAGAAGAAAGAAAGAAAGAAAGAAAAGAAAGAAAGAAAGAAAGAAAGAAAGAAAGAAAAGAAAGAAGGAAGGAAGGAAGGAAGGAAGGAAGGAAGGAAGAAAAGAAAGAAAGAAAGAAAGAAAGAAAGAAAGAAAGAAAGAAAGAAAAGAAAGAAAAAAGAAAGGAAGGAAGGAAGGAAGGAAGGAAGGAAGGAAGGAAGAAAGAAAGAAAGAAAGAAAGAAAGAAAGAAAGAAAGAAAGAAAGAAAGAAGAAAAGAGAAAAAAGAAAGTTTGGTACTAGCAAAAGGATAGATATAATTCAATAGAATAGAATAGAAAGTCTAGAAATAAACTCCTATGTTCATGGTCAAATGATTTTCTTTTTTTTTTTTTTTTTAAGATTTGTTTATTTATTCATAAGAGACAGAGAGGCAGAGGGAGAAGCAGGCTCCATGCAGGGAGCCTGATGTGGACCCGATGCAGATCCAGATCCCAGGATCATGCCCTGAGCCAAAGGCAAACGCTCAACCGCTGAGCCACCTGGGTGTCCCATGGTCAAATGATTTTCAAGAAAAGTGCCAAGACAATTCAAAGTTGGACCCTTACCTAACACCATATACAAAAATGAACTCAAAATGGGTCATAGAGGAGTACTTGGCTGGCTTGGTTGGAAGAGCATGTGACTCTTGATCTCAGGGTTGTGAGTGGTCAAACCCATATTGAGTGTAGAGATTATTAAAAAAAAAAAAATCATAGATCCAAATGTAAAAGCTAAAACTACAGAGCTCTTAGAAAAAAGTATAGGGGTAAATCTTTGTGACTTTGGGTTAGGCAATGGTTTCTTAGATACAAAACCACTTAGTACAAGTGATAAAAACAAATACTTTTTCACTTCATCAAAACTCAAAACTTTTATGCTTTAAATAATAGCATCAAGAAACTGAAAAGACAGGAACACACGTGGCTCAGCGGTTGAGCCTCTGCCTTTGGCTCAGGGCATGACCCTGGGGTCCTGGGATCGAGTCCCTCATCGGGCTCCCTACATGGAGCCTGCTTCTCCCTCTGCCTGTGTCTCTGCCTCTCTGTGTCTCTCATAAATAAATGAATAAAATCTTAAAAAAAAAAAAAAAAACAGTAAAACTTAAAAAAAAAGAAAAAAGAAACTGAAAAGACAACCCTAAAATATAGGAAAAAAGTTGTGGAAATTATATCTGATAAAGGCCTTCTATCTAGAATATAAGAATAAATCTTACAACTCAATAATAGGGGTGCTGGGTGGCTCAGTGGTTGAGTATCTGCCTTTGGCTCAGGGTGTCACCCTTGGGTCCTGGGATCAAGTCCCGCATCAGGTTTCCTGTGGGGAACCTGCTTCTCCCTCTGCCTGTGTCTCTGCCTCTCTCTCTCTGTGTCTCTCATGAACAAATACATAAAATCTTTAAAAAAAAAAAAAAAAAACCCTCAATAATAAAAAGACAAATCATCCAAATGTTTTAAATGGGCACAAAAATATGAATAAACATTTCCCAGAACGTCATCAATAATTAGGGAAATGCAAATCAAAAACAATAAAACATCAATTCATACCCGCTAGCTAAAATGGCTATAAACAAACAAAGTAACACTTGCTGCTAAGGGGGGGGGGGCGGATAGGCACTCTCCTAACATGGCTGGTAGGATGTAAAATGGTACAGCTGCTTTGGAAAATAGTCTGACAATCCCTCAGGAGGCTAAATATAGAGTCACCATATGGCTCAGCCATTCCATTCTAATGTATAAATCCAAGAGAAAGGAAAACATATGTCCACACAAAACTGGCACACACATGTTCACAACAGCATTATTCGTAATAGCCAAAAAGTGGAAACTCAAATATACCAACCGAAATGGTACACAACATGCAGTATATCCTTATAATAGAACTTTTTTGGCCATGACAATGAATGAGTACCTGAATCTTGAAAAGATTATGCTAAGTGAAAGAAGCAGCCCCAAAAGACCACATATTGCATGGCTCCACTTATATGAACTGTCCATGATAGGGTAATCTATAGAGACAGACAGGAGATTCATGATTGCCCGGGGATAGGCTTGTGGAGAAATGAAGAAGTAACTGCTAGTGTCTATGGGATTTCTTTTTAGGATCATCAAAATGTTTTAAAATTGATTGCCATGATGGTTGCACAATTTTGCAAATGTATTAAAAACCATTGCATTGTATACTTCAAACAGGTGAACTGTTATGGTATTTATCTCAAAAAAGCTGTTAAAACGAAAACCTTAAATCATCTGTTTCCATATTCAAGCAGATGTCCAAATGTCGAGTTGACAGCTAGTTATTCTGCTTCCCCTTACCATCAGCATTCTCAGATAGCTTGTTTTTTTTCTTTTCTTTTTAAATTATAGCCAGTACTGGGGAATTGAATCATGAAGCTCTGGTTGGACTTTAGAGATTGGCTTGATTTTTCAGGAAGTCAGTAACCCTAACTCCCGTTTCCTGTTTAGCTATTATCAGCCTAACCTTATGGGCCTCTGTTTTTTTCTCATTTGTGAATAAAAAAGATTGCACAGATAATCTCTGAAAGTTCTTCCTGTGACACTGAAGGAGCTTGGACTACTCCATCAGTGGAAGTGCTGGTTTTCTTCTTCTCCTTAGACCTAGTCAAAATCTGATATGATTTCAATTTATTTAGATGATTAGCAGGGCCGATTATGAAAAACTTATAGCAGATCTTTGTATAGACAGAAAGACAACAGATAAAAAAAAAATAAAATAAAATAAATGAAAAATAAAAAAAATAAAAAAAGAAAGACAACAGATGCATAACAATGTGAGGTCAATACTTGTGGAGGTCAATTACTTAGTACTCACCTTAGAACAATAAATCAGTCTCCAGTAATTGTGTTCATTTCTTATTTTTACCTGTTTATAAATGACCAATCAAGAAAATAAGAAAAAAATGTATCCAAGTAGGGGGATAAGGACCCCAACCTTCAAAGATAATCACTATTAATATTTCAGTGTATTTTCTTCCAATAATTTTGCACTGTAGGTGTTTTGGGTTTTTGTCACTAAACACTAGAAGCATTTCTCCATGCCATTTTTTTTTTCTCCATGCCATTAAGTAGTTTTCATAAACATCATTTAATGTCAATGGAGGTATTGGTTTATTTAACCATTATGTTATCACCGGACGGATAGATTGCTTCCAGTTTTTCTCTATCTGAAACAATGGAAAAAAAGATTAATATCTTTATGCAGAAAGCCTTTGGTGTTTAGGATTATTTCCTGCGGTAGATTCTGATTCCTAAGAATTAAAATTAATGAATCAAAGGATATGACCATTTCATAGCATTTGTCAAGAAGTTGTACCAATTTACACTTATGTGGAGTAGTGATATCATTAATCTACTTTATATAACTGGACCCACAAAATGAAGGTTACCCAGTGGCCCAGTCCAAGTCACAAATCTAAACTCGTCAGTCTGCATGGACCAGAAACACCAGTCAAGGAATCCCACTGTACACCAATCATAACCATCCAACTCAGCTTTAGCTAGCTTACCTTACCCTAGAAGACCAAACCTGCTAGCCTTATAAGGAAATCCCTGATCTCCTAGCCAATCATGCTGTTTCTCAGTTGCTCCTTCTAAAGCTCTGTGAGACTTGCACCAAATCCCTCGGGAAGAGCACTCCATCGCTCTTGAGGCACTGTACTTCCCTAGACGTACACAGATTGGTTTCCCTTGAATAATGGACATCAAATTGGTTACTAAATTGTAGTCTTGTCATTTGATAGAGATGGTTAAGATAGATTTAGTGTCCTAAAGTATAATTTAAGACCTGAAATTTCTAAGTTAGGTCTTCATTATTGAAATATTTAGTGGGGCATATGCCGGTGGCTCAGTCAGTTAAGTGTCTGACTCTTGATTTAGGCTCAAGTCATGATCTCAGGGTTGTGAGATGAGGTCCCACATAGGGCTTATGCTCAGCGTGGAGCCTGCCCTCACTACCTTGCTCTCAAACAAAATTTTTTTTAAAGAAATAGTTACTTATTGTTCATTATCTATATACCCTTTTTAGAATCTAAGCTCTACAAGGGCAGGAATCTTGGTTTATTGGTAGATCTCAAGCATCTTGAACAGTGCCTGACACTTAAATATTTGTTTTAAAAACAAATGAAAAAAAAAAAAGAACAAATGAAATACAGCAGCCCGGGTGGCTCAGCGGTTTAGTGCTGCCTTCATCCCAGGGCCTGATCCTGGAGACCTGGGATCAAGTCCCATGTAGGGCTCCTTGCATGGAGCCTGCTTCTCCCTCTGCCTATGTCTGCCTCTCTCTCTCTCTCTGTCTCTCATGAATAAAAAATTTTTTTAAAAGCCTTTAAAAAAAAAAAAGAAATGAAATAGGGCAAGTTTGGGAACCCTGGGTGGTGCAGCAGTTTAGCACCTGCCTTTGGCCCAGGGTGCGATCCTGGAGACCCGGGATCGAATCCCACGTCAGGCTCCCAGTGGATGGAGCCTGCTTCTCCCTCTGCCTATGTCTCTGCCTCTCTCTCTCTCTCTCTGTGTGACTATCATAAATAAATAAAAATTAAAAAAGAAATAGGGGAAGTTTATTTTTTTGGTCATTATTATTATCAGTTCTGATACTCAAGCAGCTAGATTCCATAGCAGATTGTAACAGCACGGGCAAAAGAGGATGTTCCTATATTCATCCCATCCTCTGGTATTATTTACCGTGACACAATTTAAGCTTTGATGACGTATCACATGCTTACTCCAAATATAAAAGTCACACTTCCTCGGTTCTCATGTGTAGCAGAAACTACTAGTTGCCAATCTAATGTCAGGTTCTCTAGCTTGTTTGAAGACCATGTGCTCCACTAGAAGCCCTCATTTCTACTCTTCTCTACAGGCCGACAGGTGTGGCCAAATGACTAATGAGATCTACATGGAACTTGTTGGAAGTCCTTTAAAGAAAGCTCTTTGAAAATGGGAACAAATAGCTGGTGTGGTCCTTTGTTTTCCTTCTGCTTCCTGCCTACGGTGTGAACGTGATGGCTCCAACAGCCCTATCTTGAACAATGAGGTAAACTGAATGCTGGAAACTCTATTCAGTGGGTGATAGAGCAGAAAGATACAAGGAATCATTGTAGGATTAAAAAAATATATATTTTATTTATTCATGAGAGACACAGAGAACGAGCATCCCATTGCCGCCAGGCATCCCATTGCAGGATTTCGTTTCCTTCGATGCCCGTGCTTCTTGGTCACGCTGCTTCAAAGAATGAAGAGATGGACCAGACGGAGTGTGGGCCGCAGAACAAAGTTTATTGAGTGTTAGTACAAAGCTCCCAAAGAGGGATGGGACCCAAGAACGTTGCCATGGGGAGTTTCTAGGTCTAGGGGTTTTTATGAGCTTGTGGGTGGGGTGTTTTAATCTGATCAAACATGTGCCTGTCATCTGATCAGGTCTTTGTCATCTATCATGTGGGAAAGGGTGGAGGGCTCCTTCCAGGGTGGTGTAAAATCTTTTAAAGGATGAGTTCCTCCAAAGGCAGGGATCCTTATCTTCCAACTATCCATCATCAGAATCACAATCTCAGGTGATGTGGAGATGTAAAAGATTTCAAAATGGAGCAAGCAAGCCTAGCTAAGAGTTTCTTTTAAATAGGACCAGGAGGGGGACACCTCCGTGGCTCAGTGGTTGAGCATCTGCTCAGGTCGTGACCCTGGGGTCCTGGGATTTAGTCCCTCATCGGGCTCCCTGCAGGGAGCCTGCTTCTCCCTCTACCTGTGTCTCCACCTCTCTTTCTCTCTCATGAATAAATAAATCTTAAAAAGAAAAAAAAAAAACCTAAACTGTTTTCAGTTTCTTTAAATAGATTAGATAGATCGATGGATCAGGAGGCCATAAGGGAGGAATTTATGCAAATCATCACCTGAGAAACTATGAACCCTTTGCCAGGGGCAGGCTCTCAGCCTGGACTTAACTCTCTTCTCACCAGGACACCTGAATGACTTTTCACATTTCTCACTTCAAAAGGAGCCAACTCAATCTGAGGACAAGTTTCAATTCCTCTTTTGCATATTAACCCAACCAATCCCAGTTGACCGACTTTCACATCCCTGTTTGGCTCACTGATCCTAAATAAGGATTGCATTCGTGACCTTTCATCTTCATAACTCTGCTCCTCCTTCCTCTTCCTCGGAACACAAGTCAGGTTTCTACCAGAATCTGTCTCTGAATCACAATTCTAATTGCCCAAAAAAAATCCCCGTTTGCTTAAATGGTCAGTGAATTCTTTCTTGGTCAACCACACCAACCCCTGGACTGCCTGCTTCTATGCTATTTTAAATAAGAAAAAAAAAGGAAGCACTATCTTTATGTTTTAAGCCAGTTATTTCAGGTTTCTTATCAGCTAAACACAATCTCAAACCGATGAACTAAATGGGCTGTCCTCTTTGTAAAGCTTTGAAGATTTCAGTCATACTATGAATGTTCTTTAAAAACACAGAGGAAAAAAAAGAGAAAAAAAAGAAAAAAGGAAAAAAATTAAAACACAAAAAAAATTAAAAAATAAAAATACAGAGAAATGGGGACACCTGGTTGAGCAGACGTCTACCTTCAGCTCAGGGCGTGACCCCGGGGTCCTGGGATCAAGTCCCACTTCGGGCTCCCTGCAGAGAGCCTGCTTCTCCCTCTGCCTGTGTCTCTTCCTCTCTCTCATGAATAAATAGATGAAATCAGGGATCCCTGGGTGGCTCAGCGGTTTGGCGTGGGCCTTTGGCCCAGGGCGTGATCCTGGAGACCCGGGATCGAATCCCACGTCGGGCTCCCAGTGCATGGAGCCTGCTTCTCCCTCTGCCTGTGTCTCTGCCTCTCTCTCTCTCTGTGACTATCATAAATTAAAAAAAAAAAAAAATAGATGAAATCATTTAAAAAAAAAAATGGGAGAAATGGACCACGCCTCCAGCCGCACCAGTGTCTCTCAGCATTACCTGCTCTGGGCCTTGTTCCTCACTTTGGCTCAAAAGGGACTCCAACTGCTCCCACTCCCCCCGTGGCTCCCGCATCTGTGCCCACTCGTGCATATGCTGTAAGCAGAGCTGCTGCCCCTGCTGCCCCATGGGCTGTGCCAAGCATGCCCAGGGCTGCATCTGCCAAGGAGGCATCAGGCAAGTGCAGCTGCTGTGCCTGATGTGAGGGAGAACCTGCTCCAGATGTAAACAGAGCAGCATGTACAAACCTGCAGTTTTAAAACATTTCTTCACGTTACCCTGTTTGCTACATTCCTTTTTCTATGATATACATGAATTGTAACAAAAGTTGGTGACTTTAAAAAAGAGATATTTTGCTTTATGTACTTATTTTTTAAAGAATAAGAAGAGCTTCTTATTGAGCTAATCGCCATGTTTTAATTTTAATCATGAAAAAGAATATTTGGCCCATAAATTGGAAGCAGGGAATAGTCATTTCATATGGCATCATTGGACCTTACCTTGCAAGAGTAAGACCATGAAATAGCTTTGGATGTTACAATTCAGGAATAAAGAGGAAATCTGATGGTTCCTTGAGGCCATGAAGAATAAAAGATTAAAATCTAATTTCTGGTCATGGACTGCTACGAGAGTTTGTCCATTACTGAGACAAAGAAAACAAGGAAAGGTTTTTGAAATTTGCTTTTATATTTGTAGCTGTGTAAGTCTGTCCTCCAAGAAGTAGAGGCCAAGTAATTAACCTAAAATGAATGAATGTGAAACCTAAACCAGCCACCCCCACCCCCCACCCCAGTCTACAGTAACCTGACTTACTGTTCCATTGTCTTCATTGGCATAACTGTACTATTCCAGAAGCCTCTTATCCGGGCAAATGACTTTATTGTTCATTCAGGAACTTGTTTGAAAAATCATCAACTGGGGGTGTCTGGGTGGCTTAGTGGATTAAGCATCTGCCTTGGGCTCAGGTCATGATCCTGGGGTCCTGGGATGGAGCTCTGCATTGGGCTCCCCACTCAGCTGGGAGTCTGCTTCTCCCTCTCTGTGTCCATACGTGCTCACTCGATTTCTCTCTCAAATAAACCTAAAGAAAAGAAGAAAAATCAACTCTTTAATAGAAACCGTTGACATTTTTCCTACCACCACTCTTCTCCCAACCTCGCTAATCCTTCCCCGTTTCCACCAATCCTAAATCACTATCATATCACAAATTGAACCTGACTGATCTCCTCCTTGGTGGACCTGCCTTAAATCAAACTTCAAAATCTCCATAGAAACAGGCCTCACCCTTTCCCCTTTGGGACACAACAAAGCTCTCTGGAGGTGGTAACTCTCCTGTGCAACAGTGAGCAACAAACTCAGTTTCATCTTGTTGAGATTTGGGAGCTGGCATTTAACACATGCAAAAGATTTGTTAGGGCAAGGTCTGTGAAGGGAACAGGAAAGACTTGGAGGAGGCTGAGAGAGCGGTCATCCTACAGCCGGTCTGAGGCAAGATGCAGAGAAAGCAGGCAGGGAGGAAAGGAGGAAGGGATGGCAGGCAGCAATGCCGTTCTCAGAGAATTTATAAGGCCTGTGTGGAGTTACTGAGCCAAATTCAATTACTCCTCAAAGTAGTCCTACATTTTGCAGGAACCTGATTCCTTTGACCTTGGCGCGCTCAGGGCACATCAGCTGCGAGCTAGACGCATGTTATGGGAAGCAAGACCCCAGCCCCACAGCAGTTATGGGGTCCAGAGCAATCAAACCTGCTTGCAGTTACAGGAGATGTGAGACACATTCTCCTGACTCAGGATGCCTGATGATCCAGCCTCTGAAAAGACAACTTACAAAAAGTGTGACCTTCTGAGAAAAAAGCATATAATGAATAAAAAAACTCCAAAGGAGTCTAACATAGATATTCAAATGAATTTATTAACTATAAAAAAATCTAGTTAAAACAATTGAGATTTTTCTGCATTTTTAAATATGCTCAAGATAATATCTGTTATTAAATTCAGTTTATTGGGGCACCTGGGTGTCTCAGTCAGTTGAGTGTCTTTCTCTTGATCTCAGCTCAGGTCTTGATCTCAGGGTTGTAAGTTCGAGCTCTGCATTGGGCTCCACATTGGGTGTGGAGGCTAGTTAAAAATAAATTAATGAACTCAGTTTATTAACTGTTAATAAAAATGAAAGAATAACTTAAAGTGACAACTTGAGCATTGTTTACTTTGTTTCATTTTGTTTGATTACTAACCAACTGATGTATTTCCGATCTTTGACAGCGCTACAGACTGGTGTCCCCCAAAATGCATATGCTGAAGCCCTAACCCCCAACATGACTGTATTTGGAGATAAAACCTTTAGGAAGGTAATTAGGGTTAAATAAGGTCATAAGGATAGCACCCTAATCCAAAAGGACTGATGGTCTGATTAGAAAAAGGAGAGAGGATGCCTGGCTGGCTCAGTAGATAGAGCATGTGACTCTTGATCTTGGGGTGGTTTGAGCCCCATGTTGAGCATAGAGATTATCTGGAAAAGAAAAAAAAAAAGAGGGAGAGAGATTTCCCTTGCCCTCCAGCCTTCACACGTGCTCTTTTTGTGTAGCTTTGCTTCAGACAGCTGATGTTAGTAAACAGAGATTAGCTAGTAGACAGAGTCACAGAATTCCCAGGCCAACAATGGCACTAAGCAGAAAGTCTTAACAGCAGAAAAACTACGTCTCCTATGTTTAGTGGGCACCCTCTCCTCAGCTTCTATTTTGAGGTTGCTCCAATATCAAGAAACAAAGAAAACTCACTTGGGGCTTTATCCCATTGTTTTTCATGGACCTCCAGCCTTCCAGCCCCACTAATCCGTGCAATCTGATTTCCTCCACCACTCCCATGCCTGTCTACAACTATTCACAGTAGCTAAAGACCCGCCTTCTGTCAAAGGATTCAGTCCCCACCTTGATTTCTTGGGAGCGTTCATCATTACTATATCCTTCTAGAAACTTTTTTTTAAGATTTCGTTTGAAAGAGAGAGACCAAGAGCCTATAAGCTGGAGGGAGGGGCCGAGGGAGGAGAAACAGGCTCCCCACTGAGCAGGAAGGGACTCGATCCCAGGAGCCTGAGATCATGACAGGAGCTGAAGGCAGACACTTAACAGAGCCACCCAGGTGCCCCAAAGCTTTTTGCCCCCTTACTTTTAGACACCAACCTCTCCTTGTTCTCCTCTGACCAGGTGTCGAGTCTCCCTTCTACCAATCCTTAAAGGTACGTGTTTCCAGGGATCTCCTCCTTCACGCTTTTCCTGTCTCACTCAAAAGACTTTTTGTGGATGACCTCACTATCCAAGGCTTCAGCTCCGGAGCTCTTGAAAGTGCTTGCCCCTGACCCTATGAACTCCAAGTCCATAGTTTTTATTTGTCTACAAAGTGACTCCACCTGGGAGTTCCATGAGCACATCACAATTATATGTGCTGACCTTCAGTGCTCCCTGGAGAGCAGCATTTCCACCTCTTTTCCTTATTTGGTACTGCTATCCACCCTCACCCAAGTCAGACCTAGACTCTGTCCTTTCCTCCCTCGACCATTAGATTTAACCAGCCACTCAGCCCTGTGGTTTGTTTCCATCATAGTTCTTAAAACCCTTCTCTTTTCCACCATCACTGCCCCCAATTTATTTGCTGAGAGAGGAAGAGAGATATGCGTCAGAATCACCTGTGTGTTGTGTTTTGTTTTTTAAAAATAGGCATCCTTGCCCTGCCTCTCCTCCTGGGATTCCGACCCAGCACATGCTCTTCCTTACCTGCGTTTTCTTACTCTTCCCTGGTCTCCAGTCCATCTTCCCACTGCTGACGGCATGGGGGAAAAAAAAAATGCAACCAGGATAGTGCAAACGATCTGCTTATTTTTTCAGAGGTTCTTCAGAGCCTTCAGGATAAAGTCCAAACTCTTCTGAGAGCCCTTCACACTTTGGTTCTTGCTTCCACCTCATCTCTGCCACTCCCGTATGGGCACCCTGCACTCAAGCCTTATCAAAGCGTGGTACTTGCTGTTCCTGGAACATCCCTCCTTTCTTTGCCTCGCTCTTCTCAGGGGATATCATCCCTCATCCCTTTCTGCTTAGAAGTCACCTTGTTCCAAATGCCTCCCTGACTTCTCCAGGCAACTAGGTATTTCCTGTGTCTCCATGGTATCTTGCTCCTATCATGATTCTGTATTTACTATCGGGTAGTTATATTCGTGTTTATACAATGTTTCACCCACTCAACAGTGAACAGACTGTTCAGTCCATTATTGCATGCCCTAACATAGAGCCTGGGGCATACCGTGCACTCAATAAATGTTTACTGGATGAATTTTTTAAGTAGGTTTTATGTTTTTCTGATTGCTTAAAATAGGCAGGTTTAGTATATCATAAAAATAATAGTACTGATGCACTCCCAGCATAGAATTGTCCTTTGAAATCCTTTTAATGAGTTTATATTTGAACAGCACTTTTAACTTTTTAGTTTTTTTTTAAATTTTGTTTATTTATGATAGTCACACACAGACACACGCCTGGGCCAAAGGCAGGCGCCAAACTGCTGCGCCACCCAGGGATCCACACTTTTAACTTTTCAGAGCACTTTTCCGCACTGAGTAATTCCAAAAAAAAAAAAAAAAAAATTATGAGTATTTCCAAACATAGGGAAAAGAAAAAGAATTGTAAATGAACACCCACATACCCATTACCTAGATTCTAGTTCAACATATTGTTATATTGTTATATTAGCCCACTTTTTATAGGCTAATTTTTTTATCACCTTTTATTTCATGTAATGACTGAAGTATGATTCTATGTTTTATAGATAAGGAAATGGAGACCAAGAGAACTTAAGGATTTGCTAAAGAGATTATCTCCTAGAGTTATGATCAACTTGTGCCAGGTGACTCATCCATACCCTGTGGGTATTAGACATATAACCTGGGTCTGAAAAATGTTTTGAATATCCTTGCTAATGAAAGGCTTCCAATTCCACAAGATAGGAGAAATCAGGGAAATCATGGGAAAACCAAGAAAACATTTCTGGCTCATAACTCATTGAAAGAGGAATCCAGTCTCGGGTCACCGTCCCCTTCACTCCGCTTCCACTCCTGGTCAGCCATTTCCCGCCCAATGGGAGATGCTTCTTCCATCCATTCTTTTGCAATACCAGATGCTGATCTAGAAAGATCTTTCATCTCAGCTGGTCTATTTTCTCCTGCCTTTTCATGTGGCAGAGACACAAGACCTCCATTTAAAACATGACCCTTGGGCAGCCCAGGTGGCTCAGCGGTTGAGCGTCTGCCTTCGGCCCAGGGCGTGACCCCGGGGTCCCGGGATCGAGTCCCACGTCGGGCTCCCTGCATGGAGCCTGCTTCTCCCTCTGCGTCTCTCATGATTAAATAAAATCTTTAAAAAAGTAAAAATAAATAAATAAAAATGACCCTCATATCTCTGCATAGCTCACAAAACATTAACAAGCCACGTTTCCTACCCAACGCCTGCTATCACCTGTGCCATCCACACTAGGGTTCATCTATGCATCTGGCTCCTTAGCTTCCATCCCACAGAACTAAGAGTCCGGGTTTCCCCGAATACGCCCCGGGCCCTCTGCTCCTCTCCTTTCCGCAGGTACCCGCACCCCCGCTCCCCGCCCCCCTTCCCCGTGCTGAAACCTACACCCAGTCAAGGCCCAACTCGAACGCCGGTTCCAGGAAACCTCCCGGAATCCTCGAGGCTGGTTTCCCCCCGCCCCCCTTGAACATTTTTTTACTTTCAAATTCTCCTTTCTTTTTCCCCTCTCAAGCCTGTTGTAACCTCTACTGCGAAGCTTGGGGATCTTCTAGCGCTGGTTTCCATCAGAGCCTTGCAGCCTGATTTTTCTTGCCACCTTGTGCCCTTTGCGTGAGTAAAACGCGGCCCAGGAGAGAAGCACCGGCCTACGCGGCACGGCCGCACCCACGGGGCCTCACCGGCGGCTTTCGGGGACCCGGGACCCCGCCGCTGCTCCGCCCCTCCGCCCGCACCCCCTCCCCTGCCCCCACCTCCGCTCCCTCCACCCGCACCCGCACGCCCTCCCCGGGGCCCCCTCCTCCGCCCCCTCCGCCCGCACCCGCACCCCCTCCCCGGCCCGCACCTCCGCTCCTCCGCCCGCACCCGCAGCCCTCCCCCGCCCCCTCCATCCGCACCCGCACGCCCTCCCCGGCCCGCACCTCCGCCCCTCCGCCCGCACCCGCACGCCCTCCCCGGGGCCCCCTCCGCCCGCACCGGCACCCGCACGCCCTCCCCGCACCCCTCCCCCGCCCCTGCCGCTCGCGCGGACGCGGCCCCCACCTGGACGCACACGTGTCCCCGGGGCCACAGCCGCGCGGCTCCCGACGCCCAGCCTGTGGGCGGTTCCATTGCCGCCAGCGGAAGGGGAGGCGCGTCGCCTTAAAACCCTCTCGCCGCCCCTCGTCCGCCTGCGCCGCGCACAGCCTCCACCGCACGCGGAGCCCGGGGTCCGCCCGCTTCCCGAGGACCGCCCCCGGCGTCCCGCAGCCGCAGCCGGGTCTTGCCGCCGCCCGGCCCCTCGGCGCCCCCCTCCCGGCCTCGCGTGGTCGCGCCCGCTTTGTCAGCGCGCGGAGCTCGCCGGTTGCGCTCAGCCCTCGCCGGCCCGCGGGACGCCGCTCCGCCGCCGCCGTCGGGCTCGCCTGCCCCGCGCTGCGCCGAGGCCTGGGCCGGGCGGCCGGGAGCCTGAGCGCCGCGGCCCCGAGCGCCCCGAGAGCCCGCTGGGCGCGCCCGCCCCGGCCCCGGCCCCGGCCCCGGCCCGACCCGCTCCTCCCCTCCCCTCCCCTCTCCTCCCCGCGCGGGGCCTCGGCGCCGGCGCCCGGCATGTATCAGAGCCCGCGGCGGCTCTGCTCCGCCCTGCTGCACCGAGACGCGCCCGGCCTGCGCCGCCTGCCCGCCCCCGGCCTGCGCCGCCGCTCGCCTCCGCCCGCGGCCTCCCGGCTCCCGGCGGCCTCGGCGCCCCCCGCCAGGTCGTGTCCCCGGACCGGTGAGTGCGCGGCGCGGCGCGGGGCGGGGCGGGGGGGTCAGGCCCGGGAAGCGGAGCCCCCTCCCTGCGCCCCCTCCCCCCGCCCCCTCCCCGCGTTCCCCTCCCCGTCCCCGCGCCAGGTCCCTGCGCCCTCCCCCTGCGTTCCCTTCCCGCGCACCCCCCCCCCCGCGTTCCCCTTGCCCTCCCCGCGCCCCTTCCCCGCGCCCCCCTCCCCGCCGCCCCCTCCCCGCGTTCCCCTTGCCGTCCCCGCGCCAGGTCCCTGCGCCCTCCCCCCGCGTTCCCTCCCCGCGCACCCCCCCCCCCGCGTTCCCCTTGCCCTCTCTGCGCGCCTTCCCTGCGCCCGGTCCCCGCGCCCCCTCCCCGCATTTCCCTTGCCCTCCCCGCGCCGGGTCCCGGCGCCCCCCTTGCCCTCCCTGCGCCCCCTCCCCGCGTTCCCTCTCCTGCGCCCCGTCCCTGCGCCCCCTCCCCGCGTTCCCCTCCTTGCGCGTCATCCGGGTCCCCCTTGGGGCCCCAGACGCGGTGCCCGGGGCGCATCGCTTTCCCGACTTGGCCGCGGATTAGCGTCTGACGGTTTTCCTGCTTATTGTGCTAATCATGGGAATTTTGCGTACAAAAGTCATCTAAGGTGATACTCGTTTGGTCACGGAATTGCATGATTTAGATGATTTAGATGGTACGGATTTTTTTTTTTTAATCGTGTTCACCGTATGGTAACACACATTGACTCCTATTACATTTATTTGGATTTTTTTTCGGAGCCTTGCACTCTCCCACCTAGTCCATCTGTGTCCTGTGTGCCTGGGTTGAGATCTTGTAAAGGTGATGCCTTCCGTTTGTCGGGAGCCAATTTCCTACATCACATTCCCTGGACTTGCCCTTTTTTGCTGCCTCCTCTTCCGCCCGAGGATACAGTACTGTGGCCAAAGATTACATACAAATTAATGAGACTTTTTTTTTTTTAATTGATTCATTGATTCATTCATGGCTCAGACACAGGCCAAGGGAGAAGCCGGCCCCCTGCGGGGAGCCCAATGCGGGGGGGGGGGGGGGCGGGGGGGGATTTGACATCAAGACCCCAGGATCACACCCTGAGCCCAAGCTCAACCACTGAGCCACCCAGGTGTCCCTAATGATACTTTTTTTTTTTTTTAAGATTTTTGTTTATTCATAAAAGACACACTGGCAGAGACAGAGGAAGAAGCAGGCTCCTTGCAGGGAGTCCGATGTGGGACTCCATCGGGGGTGTCCGGGGTCACGCCCTGGCCCCAAGGCAGATGCTCAACCACTGAGCCACCCAGAGATAGCCCTCTAATGATACTTTTTAATATGAGAAATGAAGATTCTCTTTCAAAACTGGCAATTCACTGCACTAAACGTATTTTAGCTGTGCTCAAGTTAGGTTATTACCGTCCAGGACATTGGTCCAACCATCCTACATTATAAGTACATTTCACTCAAAAGTCTTGGATTAATTAGGGCAAACAGAGAGGTAGAATATGTCTAACGTGGCTTTCATGTTTTTAACGAAAGTGATCATCTGAAATCTAAAAGCGATTGAAGCTAAGACTTTAAGCTCTTAGATTATTGGTGGCTGGTTAGGCTGAGACATACTTTTAAAATTAGAGTGGCTAACCTGGTTACTGTAGACTCTACACTCCGTATTACTCAGGTTTTATGCTTTTGGTTGTTGTTTTTAATAGTGCAGTAAACACATTCATTACATGAAATCACCCTGATCCTATTCCCAGGATTTTGGGTCCCCCCACCCCACCCCACCCCACCCCCCCGCCCCAAATAGGAATTCGGTACGTTGTGAAATAGCTATTAGAATGGGTGCCACCTAATGACTCTTAGCATTCGTTCTTGCTGGAAATTTTAAAAAGGAACGTTGTTAGGTTTGAGGTGGGAGAAATGAAAGAGAAAACAAGTTGGTGTCTCCTGCACCAGCTCGTATCTGAGTCCCTCAGGCCAGGTTCCTAGATACATCTGCAATTACCGGTATCTTGTGTAATGCAGATACGGATAACCGTGCTGTTAGCTGAGGGGAAAAAGAGCATTTGGAATGTTTAGCTTCTGACACAGAGAGGGTTTTTTATTTTTGTTTTTGTTTAAGTTTTTATTTATCCATGAGAGACACAGAGAGGCAGGCAGAGACACAGGCAGAGGGAGAAGCAGGTTCCATACAGGGAGCCTGACGCGGGATTCGATCCCAGGACCCCGGGGTCACGCCCTGGACTGAAGGCAGGTGCCAAACGCTGAGCCACCCAGGGATCCCCACAGAGAGGTGTTTAATGAACTTTTAAAAAGTCTCTGAAACCCTAGTTTGACAAATTGAGAGACTTTTATGGTTCTTAGTTACTACAGAGTCTAGGCAGTTTTCCTTTTTCATGCATTTTTAGTTTCAGCCACTTGTTAGAAGAAACAACATTCATTCGCTCATTGGTTGATCACTCATTCCAGAAGTCTGCAGGATGCCTCATACACTGTACGTGCTTATTATCATAGGTGGTAAAACAGTGTGAACCTTAGTCTGCCTTTACAGAGTTTACTCCCTAGAGACAGAAGTGCTTGCACATGAAGTGTCTACCTTAAGGGAACACCTTTTATTCTTTTACAGTTGGCACAAGGGTCCTGGAGGTTGGGAAGTCCCTTACAGCAAAGGTGATTTTTTTTTTTTTTTTAAGGCTTCAAGAACTGATAGATAACTTGAGCTGGGCCTTGAAATATGGTTAGGTTTGAAAAAAAATTAAAACATTTTACTTAGGAAAAGGGAGGAGCAAAAAGGGAAACGCATGCAGCATCGATGCAGCAGGGTGAGAGAAGAGCCTCCCTATAATGTTTTCCAAAGAGGCTTAGAACCAGCATTAGGTGCTTTTAAAAATATAGACTAATGGATCCTACTCTAGACCTATTAATAGAGTTGTTATTGCTGGGCCCCAGAGTCCACATTACTTAAAAAACTAACAATAATAATGAAGCTCCAGATCATTCTTCTATGCCCAAAGTTTAGGCGTTTGGCAATCTGGCAAGAGAAGTCTACAGGTACCTGATAGGTACTCTCCCTTGAGAGAGTACATGGTTGAGGGCCTGGGGGGACGTATTGAGTCCCAACTCTGGACTCCACTTGATAATCATTTCCTTCCTAACTTCTGCCCCTTGGCAATCAGAGATCACTAGGAAGATAAGTACAGCCATTCAATCCTCCCATACTAGAATTTGAAGGGGAACTGGGAGACAGTCTCAGTGTTTTGCTGTCTTTTCTCACGCAAGGACAGCACCCCCACAAAGAAGCAGCGATTGCCACAGTTACTGTACTAGGTGAAAAGCAGTCCGGAGTCCTCTGTGGGTTTATAAATGCTGTCTTCCAGAGTCCTTCTCAGATAGTTAAGAGTTGGCTGAATTACTGTTCATCACACGTTGCATTTTTCTTGGTACAAGTTTAAAAGCAAATACCAGCTCATTTCAGGAGGCCGCTGTATTTAGTGTGTCCCTTAACTCTGAGTAAGCTGCTGATGAGGGAGGAGAAATGGGAAAGCTTGTAATTATCAAGTTTCTACAGAAAAAATTGCTTTCCTTGTGGGAGAACTAAGGTATCATTTTCTTGTAGCATATCAATGCTAAGAGTTTAGGAAACCACTGGGGGCGTTTGAGTTAATAAACATGGCTTCAGAAGCACATTCAACACACTTTATGAACATTTGCAAATCATTTAATGTTGCTTGCTATTTCAACACTGGACTTTAACTAGAAAAAATCAACAAGATAGATACTCTTCAATCCACAAGTTATACTGAATATAGTACACTTAAAGGTCAAATACTGTATCACAGGACTTATATGTGTCAGGAATTGAGAAGAATGAGAAATCCGTGTGGCTGGATTTGTTGGAGGAAAAAACTACTATGAATAGGTAACAGGAAGGTATATCCGTGGAAGGGAGCACGGTGGATGACAGGGAGGGAAAACCGCATGAGAAGCTGGCAGGCACAGGAGCAGTGATACCATCAGAAAAAGATGTACTTCCAGAATCTGGGACACTTGTTAAAATACAAATTTCTTGTCTTTCACCTATGCACTTGAATCCGTTACTTCCGGGAGAAGCCTGGTTAAGTTGTATATTTAACAAGTGCCCCGGGTGATTCTGGAACACTTGGGGAGTATTTTATAAGCTCCACTCCTTTCTAAAGATATTTATTTCTGGAAAGTTTGAGAAACCTGGGAGAGGATTCTGATAGTGTTAAAATCTTTGAGCTTGGGCCCCAAGGCAGTTTAGAAGGCCTCTGAGCAAGAACAAATAGTTGAACAAAGCAGGCTTTACGAAAGGGAAGGAATTGGTGTATTTGTGAAAGCTCAGTAAGGAAAAACTTGAGACTGACTTGTACAACCTCGGGCGTGGGTAGGTGGGTAAATATACCGTGTAGGTTTCGATGATGTCTGCTAATGGAGACGTGAAGCAATTATTTTCTGATTTCGTGGAACTAGGCGGCGGAAGGGAGGAAGCATCTTTATTTGCTTAAATTCTCAGGATTTATATGCTTGAATAAATACTGGGAAATTCAAAGATGTGCACCGATATTTGGCTTCATACTTCTTTGTACTTTCGTGAAAAACAGGTAAAATGTTTTGGGTTTATTGTTAGAATAGGCCAAGTGGATAGCCACCTGGGTGGCTCATTCTGTTAAGCATCTGAGTCTTGACTTCAGCTGGAGTCATAATTTTAGGGTTGTGAGATCAACCCCAGACTCAGACGCCTTGTCTCCACCCCTCCCTACCTCTTATTTGCGTGTTTGCTCTCTCTCTAATAAGTAAATCTTTAAAAGAAAAAAAAAAATAGGCAAAAGCCAGCCTTCCCACAGGGAGTAGGACCTCAAGTGGATAATTTTAGCTGTTCTCTTGTCTCTGCGTGGTGTCAAAGGAACACTTAACATACCAGGTACCATGAATTCTGTGTCAGGGATCTGGGCAGGCATGCTTTGGAAAAAGAGGGATAAAGAAAATTATTATTGTCATATTTGAATGCTCCCTCCCCAAAAGATACTTTTTTCTCCTTCCAGCATCAAAAAATGTGTGGGCCTATTCTGATCTTCTCACGTGGGGCCTGAGCATCTGGTGATTCTGGTGTATAGCCTGGAGGACAGCCAGTTACAACACAGGTGGACACCCAGCCAGTGAGGACATTTGTTTTACTAAATGCACAAAAGCCTGCCAGAAGTTTCTTACTGATACATTGATTCTCATGCCTCCAAAAGTTAGATTCTGCTATTGGATTATGAGGGATTATGGAGGAAGGAGGATTATATATATGTGTATCCTATACAAATATATGTGTCATACAAACACACATATATGTGTTATACATACATGTATGTGTATATACTTTGAGAGAGAGAGGGAGCACAAGTGAGCTCGGGAAGAGGAGGTGCAGAGAGAGAGAATCTCAAGTAGGCTCCACACCCAGCTCAGAGCCCAGGGCTCAATCTCAGAACCCTCATCAGGGACGCCTGAGTGACTCAGTAGTTGAGCTCTGCCCTTGGCTCAGGGCGTGATCCCAGAATCGCAGGGTCCAGTCCCTGTGTCCCTGCATCAGGCTCTTTCTGCAGGGGGCCTACTTCTCCCTCTACCTGGGTCTCTGCCTATGTCTCTCAAGAATAAATAAGAATTTTTTTTTTTTTTAAAGGAACCCTGAGATCATGACCTGAGCCAAAAACAGGAGTCAGGTGCTTAACCGACTGAGCCACTCAAGTACCCCAAAAGGAAAATTTTAAAGCCAGTTTTATTCCATCTTCAGAAAAGAGGTAGTATGAAAAGTCTAGGAAAGTAAAGTTACAATGCAGACAAAATTACAGCAGAGAACAGTTGCAGTAGGATGTTCAGGGAGTCCCTATTGTGCCTCCTCCCACTGTCTTCCTTTCCCCCAGCTCTTTGAGCTTCCAGTCCTTGAGTAGGTACATTGCCAACCTGCAGATACACTTGTGACAGGGTACAAAGTAAATTAGTGTGCAGATTCTTTTTTCTTTTTAAAGATTGTATTTATTTATTTGAAAGAGGAACAGTTAGCCAAAGTGCATGAGCAGGGAGAGGGAGAAGCACACTGAGCCAGGAGCCCGAGGTGGGGCGATCCAGGCATCATGACCCGAGCCGAAGGCAGACGCTTAACTGACTGAGCCATCCAGGCACCCCTAGTTTGCAGATTCTAAAGATACCTTTAATATAATAGTTTTATATTTCTTTTTTATGTTTTGTTATTGTGGATTACGGAGGGACTGCTGAAAGAACTTTGTCTTTGAAATTGTATATACGTCAGATAGGTTTGCTGAGGTATTCTGGAATTAGTTTCTCTTTTAGGTGGTTCATTGTTCTGAATTTTATTTGGAAAAAAGTCATTATGATTTTTAAAATTCAGTTTTTAGAAAATTACGAGTAACAAATGCCCATTAATAATCTTGCTTTCAAAACTTTAAATGTCTATTGAGTATTTCTAGAAGCTTACAGGATTTTTCTTAATCCTTTTTTTTTTTTTTTAAGATTTTATTTATTTATTCATGAGAACACACAGAGAGGATTGAGAGAGAGAGGCAGAGACACAGGCAGAGGGAGTAGGAGGCTCCATGCAGGGAGCCAACGTGGGACTCGATCCTGGATCTCCAGGATCACGACCTGGGCCGAAGGCGGCGCTAAACCGCTGCGCCACCCAGGCTGCCCTCTTAATCCTTTATGTTCCAAAATTCCATCAGGAAAAATGTCACAGCATTGAGGGAGCCCATTTAATCTGAAAGCATACCTTTCTTTAGCAAAGGAAAAACTCTGTTAGTTTTTGGATCATTTTATCAACCCTGTCATCTTTTCATGTTCTTAAACTCCTGTTAGACAGATTGGTGGCCATGTGGATCTGTCCTGTGTCTTCTCTCATTTTTAATGTCTTTATCTCTTCTCCATTTTGTGAGGTTTCCTGAATATTTCTATTGCAGTCATTTAAAATTTCTAGATATTCTCTAATTCTAGAATCCCATTCTTGTTTTGTGTCCACAGGACTCTCCTGTAGCTTTAAATATCCATAGCTCTATATGCCTGTTCCTCCCACGGGTGTCTCCTAAAGGGGAGAGCAGTTTCCGTGTCCTGTGAATGGGAAAGTCACACGGTGGGTGGACAGGTAGGCACCCCGAAGAGGGAGCGGGCTGGAGGCCTCCACCTTTGCCAAAGCTAGGAAGGCTTCTTTCTGTGAGTGCTAATCTGCGTAAACTCCTTACTGTACTTCTAAAATTTTCTTGTGATCAGACTTAGACCTTGATCTTTTATGTATTTTTTTTTTTTTTTTAGTGATCTCTGCACCCAGCAGAGGGCTCAAACTCGTGACCCCGAGATCAAGAGTCTCCTGCTCCTGTGCCTGAGCCTCTAGTCCGCCTTGCCTTTAGGTCTCTCACCCTTGATAGCCCTTCCAAGACATAGCTCCGACTTTTTTGGGACGTGTTCTCTGATTCTGCCCCAGGTAGAAACCACCTTTGCCAGCTTCTATCTAGGAGAGGGGAAAGTAGAGTAACCAGCACAGCTGCTTCAAAAGCCCCTGTTAAATGGACTTACCCTAACACTTGACCCCCTGCCCCCCCTGCCCTTTGTCTCTGTTGACTCAGCTTGGAGTTTCTTCAGAGGTCCCTTGGGAAGAACCATGTTTCATGTACTTTGGTAACTTGTGCTGGTTTTCCTCCACTCTGGTTTCTCTGCTAACGCCAACCTGCCCGTTTCTGCTTTCCTGGAACCTTGGGCACATTGATGGCATCCTTTCTTGTCTATTGTTTCATTCTTTTTAAAAATTTTGACACACATAGTTTATTCCTGAAAGCTCTTAGGAAGGAAAAGTGAATGTATGTTCTACTTCATGCCGAGTGACCTATTGAGTGTAACCTATCAATTCCCATTTTATTTTTTTAATTGTTTCAATTCCCATTTTAAAAATGAGTGGTAGGAAAAAAAATAAAAAAATAAAAAAATAAAAATGAGTGGTAGGAATAGAGATTTTTAAAGCTGTTTACAGTTTTACTTCAGATTGTGGAAGATCATTCTTTTCCGTACATGTGCTTTAATTATTCAAGGGAGGCCATGGAATTTTTTTTTTCCTTAACTTAAAGATTTTTATTATTTTTGTAAGAGAGCGAGCATGAGCAGGGGTAGGGGGAGAGGGAGCTGTAGGCTCCCTGCCGAGGAGGGAGCGGGATGCAGGACTGATCCCAGGACCCCTGGATCCTGATCTGTGCTGAAGGCCGACGCTTCACCAGCCAGGCCCTACCCAGGCCCTCAGGCGGTGGAAATTCATACGTGAAGATTGTCTTCCCCTATTTCAGTGACTGAAAATTTTTCATTGGTTTTGTGAAATATATACAAACTGGCGATTGATTTCAGTGCAATATAATCTAGAACAGGGATCTGCAAACTTGTGCTGTAAGGTGGGAAATATTTTAGGCTTTGGGGCCCATGCATCTGCGTCCCGGCGACTCCGCTACCGCGCGAGTGTGGAAGGGGCCATGGACAACACGTCAGCTTACAGACACCGAAATTCCAATTTCCTATAGTTTCCCTTGCCATGAAATAGTATCATGGTGAATTTTTTTTCCCCAAACATTAAAAAATGTGCACGATCCGCAGCAGCGCAGGCGGGGCTGTGGTCGGTGGGCTCGGATCGCGCACCCGCACGCGCACCCGCACCCGCACCCGCACCCGCAGCAGAGCGTTCCTTTGCATTCCCAGCTGTACAAATGGGCCGCTCTCTGGGGCGCCCTGTGGTAACGCAGGCTTCGTTTCGGAGCCGGGAACGGTTGTCCCGCCAGATTCAGTCAGTTTCTGCCTTTTCACCTCTCACCTCAGAGGACGCCGCGGGAAGAGCCGGGCTTGTGGAGGCGGTGGGTCCCCTCCGGCGGGGCGGCGGGGCTGCCTCGGGGGGTCCCCTCCTGCGGGGCGGGAGGCTGCCTCGGGGGGTCCCCTCCAGTGGGGCGGGAGGCTGCCTCGGGGGGGTCCCCTCCTGCGGGGCGGCGGGGCTGCCTCGGGGGGTCCCCTCCGGCGGGGCGGGGGGCTGCCTCGGGGGGTCCCCTCCAGCGGGGCGGGAGGCTGCCTCGGGGGGTCCCCTCCGGCGGGGCGGCGGGGCTGCCTCGGGGGGTCCCCTCCTGCGGGGCGGGAGGCTGCCTCGGGGGGTCCCCTCCAGCGGGGCGGGAGGCTGCCTCGGGGGGTCCCCTCCGGCGGGGCGGCGGGGCTGCCTCGGGGGGTCCCCTCCAGTGGGGCGGGGGGCTGCCTCGGGGGGTCCCCTCCAGTGGGGCGGGAGGCTGCCTCGGGGGGTCCCCTCCGGCGGGGCGGCGGGGCTGCCTCGGGGGGTCCCCTCCTGCGGGGCGGGAGGCTGCCTCGGGGGGTCCCCTCCAGCGGGGCGGGAGGCTGCCTCGGGGGGTCCCCTCCGGCGGGGCGGCGGGGCTGCCTCGGGGGGTCCCCTCCAGTGGGGCGGGGGGCTGCCTCGGGGGGTCCCCTCCAGTGGGGCGGGAGGCTGCCTCGGGGGGTCCCCTCCGGCGGGGCGGCGGGGCTGCCTCGGGGGGTCCCCTCCTGCGGGGCGGGAGGCTGCCTCGGGGGGTCCCCTCCAGTGGGGCGGGGGGCTGCCTCGGGGGGTCCCCTCCAGCGGGGCGGGAGGCTGCCTCGGGGGGTCCCCTCCGGCGGGGCGGCGGGGCTGCCTCGGGGGGTCCCCTCCAGTGGGGCGGGAGGCTGCCTCGGGGGGGTCCCCTCCTGCGGGGCGGGGGGCTGCCTCGGGGGGTCCCCTCCAGCGGGGCGGGAGGCTGCCTCGGGGGGTCCCCTCCGGCGGGGCGGGGGGCTGCCTCGACCCGACCTGCGGAGGGCCACGCGGCTTGCCAGGCTGGCTCGCGGGCCTCGTGTTTGTAGACCCGGTGGGTTGAGGGTCCCGGCCGGCCCTCCCCCGGCATCTGGCGCCGCCGCAGCCGCCCCCTCAGGCCCCCTCCAGGGCCGGGCCCCAGCTCTTGTGCCATCCGGAAACGCTGCGTGCCCACCCCTCGCCCCCTCTCCGACCCCTCGCGTCCGTACGTTTCTGTCAGACGGCGCTGGACGGGGGGTGGGGGGGGGCCGACCCCGGAAGTGCGCTCGCCGAGTGGGACGGGAGCGACCCTTCACTGACCTGAGGGTTCCCGGGGCGTCCAGGGGAACTGCGACCTCACGGTCACCCAGTGAAGAGAGCGTGACCCCCACATGAAGAAACGAGGACAAAAGAGGCGAATAACTGGTCCGGGATCCTGTTCGGAGGAGGAGGAGCTGGGAGTTGAAGCGAGGCGGCCCAACCTGCGTGCCCGTGTCTAGGGCTGTGTTCGCGTCTGCTGAACTGTAGCCTGATGTGGGTTTTTTTTTTTTTTTTAAGATAATTTATTAATGATAGACACGGGGGGGTGGGGGGACAGAGAGACAGGCCGAGGGAGAAGCGGGCTCCCTGCAGGGATCCCGACGCGGGACTCGATCCTGGGACCCCAGGGTCACGGCCTGGGCCGAAGGCGGGCGCTCACCCGCTGAGGCACCCGGGGATCCCTGCAGCCTGATCTTACCTGAGAAAAGTTGGAGCTTTGGTCACAGGACTTTCTGTACTAACGGACTTGCCTGCTAAGTGGTCTGTGCGGCCCGTCACGGTCAGTCAGCGGTGCTCAGCAATAGATTTGAAGACTGGACACCGACTACAGTATTTAACCCCCACCGGAAAATAGTATCTTCCTAAATTGGCCCTTAGTCCACAGGATCCAGGAATTAATGTGCTTCACGTCCACAGTCCTACACAAAGTTTGAAGGTGATCATGTGCATGGACCAGGTGGGCCTCCGTACTAACACGGAGAGAGGGCCCCAACTACGATCTCACAAAATTCTAGAAAGAGTTATCTTTCACAGTGTCTTGAGACAAGTGACTTAAACTTGTGAGCCTTAGTGACCTCATCCCTGAAAGAGCCCAAGGAGTTCTTAAGACCCTAACCGGTACCACGGTCCTCCATCAGCGTGAGGCAGCTCCTCTGGCAGAGTTGACAGGACTCCGTGGCACTTTGCTGTCTCTTGGCATCTTTTCTTTTTTCTTTATTTTTAAAATTTTAAGTCCAGGATAGTTAGCACTTAGTGGTGTTATTAGTTTCAGCATCTTTCCTTTTATGGGCTAGGTATTTGAGGAAGTAAACGAGGTAGACACAGTCCCTTCCCTCTTGGAACTTAGAGTCTAATAGGTAAAGGACCAGGATTGTGGTACAAATACCAAGGACAATTTAATAAGCAAAGCTAACCAGGTGTAAGAAAGAGGGCTTGGGGGATCCCTGGGTGGCTCAGCGGTTTAGCGCCTGCCTCTGGCCCAGGGCGTGATCCTGGAGTCCCGGGATTGAGTCCCGTGTCGGGCTCCTGGCATGGAGCCTGCTTCTCCCTCCTCCTGTGTCTCTGCCTCTCTCTCTCTCTCTCTCTCTCTAGGTCTATCATAAATAATAAATAAATAAATAAATAAATAAATAAATAAATAAATAAATAAATAAATAAATAAATAAATAAATAAAAAAAAAGAGGGCTTGATTGATAAAGCTGCGCAGGCCGGGAGGCCATAAATCTTTATTGATTTCTTCAGTAAGTATTAGATAAGCATCCAGGCTGGTCATGTTGCTCGTCTTACCGGTGTTAGCACTCACTGGTCCTGAAGGCCACGTTTATCCGGGAAGCCTAGTGGGAGTCTGCTGCTGAGCCAGCTGGATTTTCTGGAATGGTTCAACAGTGGCCAGTAGATGGCAGCAGAAGTTTGCCGTTCCCCCAGCCTTCGTGTGACGTCTGTCCTTTACAGTTCCGTGTGCTCTGTCGTGTGAGGTTTTCTTGGGCCGAGGTTGGTCAGCTCCAGCAGCTTCCCAGGTGTGTATGCAGATTACCTTGGGGTTTGTTTGGTTTGGGTGTTTGATCTGTTTTTTTTGGACCAAGTCACAGATTCAGGAGACGAAACTCAAATTAATTGTGAGAGAAATTATTCACAGACTGAATTGTTCGGGCAAAGGCCAGGATATGCAACTGCTGGGTAACTCGAGACACACTGCGTGGAGAGAGATCTTTCTGGTGTGATTTCTCGGTGCTGTTAGGATGCTTGGAACGGAAAGCCTGGTCAGTTGGGGTCTCAACTGTTAGCGTTCTCATCCAGCGTCTTGATTATTGGTGTGAAAGTGTTTCATTAAACCCCGTTCATTTCCCTCTGATGGTTGACACCTGGGAGCTTGTGTTGCGGTCTCTGCCTATTGCTTCAGAAGCACATATAGTTAGTTGGTGACATAAAGAGTAAACGTGTGTTCTGTATTTTACTGATTAGCCCACTTTTGCTTTGTTTTCTAGGAAAGAGATGAGTAAATGGGCGTTGTTTACATACTGCCACTGTACTTCAGGAATCTAAATCTCAATTCTCTGGCAAATCTTTAAAGGCTATTATGAAAGAGGGAAGATTTATCTGTTCTATAAAATAAGATAGCAGCGAGGCAGTATAGGGTCAAATAAAAAATACCCATCTCCACAAATACATGTAAAACCCACCTAGAAGGCAGTATGAGTGCCAAATAAAGTTTAACAGAGGTTTTGGCAAGATTTTGTACTTTTCAACATCTTAATTATCATAGGGATGAATTATTTGTGCTATCTCACCTGGGGAAATTGGCTTTGGATGTTGAGCTGTTCTGAACCTTGGACAGTTTTCACAGAGCTCCATATAGCAACCCCTATTATGGCATAAAGCTAAGTACAATGGCTTGAAATCTGTTTACAAATGGAAATAATTTTTTTAAATTGGTTCATACTCTAAAAGAAAAATAAACATTATCTTTTTAAAAACAGGTAAGAAACAATGAGAACTGTTACTAAGTTACTTCCTCATTGTGAAAAGGGCATAATAAGAGCAGCTACCTCTTAGGATTTGTAATGAGATTTAATTGAAAATGCAATCAAAGCAGGCAGAAGAATTTGTAAATGGTGCATGTTAAGGATTCAGTAATCATTATTAGCTGCTGCTGGCATTTTTAGGATGGGGGGAAGAGAGAAGTGCCCCATATATTTAGCTTGCTTTTGTTTTCAAGATGACATAGCCTTATTACTACACTGCAGTCCTTATGTGGGTGGAAAGAGCACACGCACGGGCTTGCTTGCTCATGAGCAGTGGGGCTCAATCCCAGGACTCTGGGATCCTGGCCTGAGTGGAGGCAGATACTTAGTGGATTGAGCCACCAGGCGTCCCTAAAACAAATTTAGATATGTGCTTTGTGTTCACCTGATTTAAGTGACATGTCTGCTTTCAATCTATTGCTTTTTTTTTTTTTTCTTAGATTAAAAAAAAAAGTTTTCATTTTCTTTCCAGGAGATTGCCTTGTCTCCCAAAACAGGATGTCTGCACTTTTAAGGTGGTTGATCTAGAATAGAAATTCTCACTTTTTACTTACTGGATCCTTTTTTTAGTCTTAAATTTTGAGGGCCTAAAGAACTTTTGTTTATGTGGGTTATATTTGGTATACGTATCGATAAATATGTTAGAAAGTAGCACATGAGAAATGTAAAAATATCAAGTCACTTAATAAAATCAGTATTAAAATAAATAACTTTTTTTTGAAAGATTTTAGAGAGAGGCAGAGACACAGGCAGAGGAAGAAGCAGGCTCCATGCAGGGAGCCCGACATGGGACTCCATCCCGAGTCTCCAGGATCACGCCCTGGGCTGCAGGCAGGCGCTAAACCGCTGAGCCACTCGGGCTGCCCCCATAAATAACATTTTTATGGAAAAGTAGCTATATTTTTCAAAGCAAAAAAATTAGAAGAGTGGCATTGTTTTACATTTTTGAAAATCTCTTGAAGAAGTCTGGCTTAATAGGAGACAGCTAGAACTCTCATATCTGCTTCTACGTTCAATAAGTTGTTTTGGTTAAAGTCAATGAAGAAGGGCAGCCCCGGTGGCACAGCAGTTTAGCGCCGCCTTCAGCCCAGGGAGTGATCCTGGGGTCCAGGGATCGAGTCTCATGTCGGGCTCCCTGCATGGAGCCTACTTCTCCCTCTGCCTGTCTCTCTCTCTCTCTCTCTCTGAATGAATGAATAAATAAATAAATCTTTAAAAAAAGTCAATGAGGAAAATCCAGTCTCACAGGTATGTAGTTGGAAAAAAATTACTTTAAAAAAAAATTACTTTTAACGGCATTTTTATTTTTTTTTATTTTTTTTATTTATTTTTTTTTTTTAATTTTTATTTATTTATGATAGTCACAGAGAGAGAGAGAGAGAGAGGCAGAGACACAGGCAGAGGGAGAAGCAGGCTCCATGCACTGGGAGCCCGACGTGGGATTCGATCCCAGGTCTCCAGGATCGCGCCCTGGGCCAAAGGCAGGCGCCAAACCACTGCGCCACCCAGGGATCCCTTAACAGCATTTTTAGATAATTTTGGTTATTTGTGGTAGTTTCTATGTTAGTAGTCATTTGCTACATGGTGCCGTTATCAATGAACTTTTTGTATTGTTACATTAAAATCAATGATATGTTGTTTTGAATTTTTTAATCCATGAGTGATTTTGTTATCTGTCATTTGGAAAATGTTGGTTACCTGGGTTATGCAGATCTTTCAAATATTATACAGTATCAGAAAATAGCATTAGTTAATATACTACCCATCTTCTCAGAAGTCTTTAAGTATTTTGAACCTGTCATGCCCCTGATGTCAGGTAAAAGTTTTCCAAAGTTTTCACTTGAAAAAAAAATTTTTTTTAAAGATTCTATTTATTTATTTGACAGCGCACATAGCAGAGGGAGCCACAGGGAGAGGGAGAAACAGGCTTCCCGGTATGGGGCTTGATCCCAGGACCCTGGGATCACAATCTGAGCCAAAGGCAGCCTCTTAATCGACTGAGCCACCCAGGCACCCCTCACGTGAAAATTTTTATCATTGATGCAAATAACTATCTTTTATTTTCCTTAAAGTGACAGGCTCACTTACACATTTTTTTAAAAGATTTTATTTATTTATTCATGACAGACACACAGAGGCAGAGACACAGACAGAGGGAGAAGCAGGCTCCCCACAAGGAGCCCTATGTGGGACTCGATCCTGGATCCTGGGATCACGCCCTGGGCCAAAGGCAGACGCTCAACTGCCGAGCCACCCAGGCGTCCCTCACACATTTTAGTGAAAATGCCTGATGTCCTTATCTGATTAACTATACTTGGTCAGGTTTACCTTCAGGTGAAAATGGTGCTCTGTGAAAAAGGGGGCTATTCATTTTGCAACTCAAGTACTTTTCTGTAAGACATTGAATTTTGGTATGCAGCAAAAGTGCTTTATACGTATTTTCCATTGTCACATATAAAAAGACACATGTTATCTGGATGCCTGGATGGCTCAGTGTTTGAGCGCCTGCCCTCTGCTCAGGGTGTGATCCTGGAGTCCTGGCGTGGGGTCCCACCGAGCTCCCTGCAGGGAGCCTGCTATCCCTCTGTCTCTCATGAATGAATGAATAAATAAATAACCTTAAAAAGACATGTTATCAAGGTTCCAGATTTAACAAAAATACCACTGCCTCATTAAGGATGTTTTTAAGTAAAACTGACTTTTTTAAAAAACTGAGTGTGTGTGGTGGTGAAGAATACTATGGCTACTGATGGTCTGATGCCAATGCTTGATTCATGTTAAGGCAAAAGCAGTTTTAACATGTTTGTGGATAAACAGAAAAATGGTGTATTAGTATTATTATGAAAGTAAGAGCCACGCATACCTTTAAAAGGGTCTCAAAAAAAATAAAAGGGTCTCAAACATCCCCAAGGGTCTATAGGGCACCCTTGGAGAACCGCTGCTAGAACAGCTTCATTAGTGGGCTGTTAACTCAATTTCATTGGGTCAAGACCAGCATTCCTGCAGAAGAAATAATCATTTTGTGAAGCTCATTAGATATTTATATATGCCACGGTGTGTACTGAGTTGGGAACATAGGCTTCATTTGTTGCTTCAGTTTTTACGTTGGCTTAAAATATGTATCCTACCAAGTTAGACATATAAGTATATAAATATTCATATGCATTTATTATATATGCTCACAGAGTGACATGTGAAATGACTTTTTTTAATGACATTTTTAACCTAATGTGTTCATCACCACAGAAATGCAGTATCTGCTGAGGAGTGATTAGACAAGGCATCGGGACCATCTCAGGCCACAAATAAATGCAGGGGATCCCTGGCTGGCTCAGCAGTTTAGTGCCTGCCTTTGGCCCAGGGTGCGATCCTTGAGTCCCTGGATTGAGTCCTGTGTCGGGCTCCCAGCATGGAGCCTGCTTCTCCCTCCTCCTGTGTCTCTGCCTCTCTCTCTCTCTCTCTCTCTCTCTCTCTCTCTATCACAAATAAGTAAATAAATAAATGCAAGCAGAATTCCTTAGATGTAATGTTATATTTTATTTAAAAATGCTTTAGATTCCTGTCTTTATTTTATCCTCACAATAATTCTGGACATATGAAGATATAAAATATATGTTTGTAGCATGGGGGAAAAGCAGCTAGATGGCAGAGATAGCTAAATGGTTAGCTAATGGCAGACAGCATGTGGAAAATCAGAGTCCTACAATATACGTGTCTGTAATTTATCTCTATCTGTACACCTGTGTGTATAGTCAGTGAAACATGGATTCATCCTGAGACTTCTGACTCTAGCTCAGTACTGCTTAATTCATCCTGGCTTATTTCCTTATTTCCTTTGTCTGTAACTTGCCTCTTTCAGTGAGAAATATGGTTCCCACCCTCCACTGTCCGCCCCTTCTTCAGCCCCAATGTGTATGCGAAGCAGTTCTGGAGCTGTTAACACCTGCCACCCCCGTGAGAAACTTTCCTCACTGGAGTACAGTTCCTTTAGGCTTGAGCTGGGTAGTTTCCCATTAAAACGCTGTTTCCCGAAATTACTCAGATCACAGCTCTTTTTTCACTTGAATCCCTTTTGTAAGATTGCCATACATTTGTACTACAGTTAGGTTCGTATGTCGAAATCTACATTCTGTCCTGATTGTTCCGTCTTCTGATTGGTATTTTCAATTTGTGCATGTTAAAGTTTCTTCTTTTTGATGGATGGTTGTATGGATTTTGACGAATGCATGGGGTTGTGTATATCCCAGCCTAGGGCCGTACAGAGCAGTTCCCTCACCCTCAAAATTCCCCTAGTCAGCCACCACTGTCCCCCTACCCCTGCCCACCCATCCTCTGGCAGCTACCAATCCAGATAGTTTTGCCTTTTCCAGAATGTCGTATGAACAAAACCATATAATATGTAAGTTTTAGGGTCTGGCTTCTTTGATTTACAAAATACATTTGAGATTCATCCATGTTACATGTATGAATCTTGCAAATCAACAATTTGTTCCTTTTCATTCCTGGGTACTGTTTTATTATTAGGATGTGATGTGCTACAGTAGTTTACCATTCCATGGTGAAGGGCATCTTGGTTGCTTCCAGTTTGGGGCAGTTATTAATAAAACTGCTTCCTAACGTTTTTGTACATATGTTTTTTGCATGAACATAAGTTTTCAGGTTACTGTAGGTAAAATACCTAGGGGCAGGAGTTCTGGGCCATATGGTTAGTCTTGTGTTTAATTTATAAAAACCTTGGGGATCCTTGGGTGGCTCAGTGGTTTAGCGCCTGCCTTTGGCCCAGGGCATGATCCTGGAGTCCCGGGATCGAGTCCCACATAGGGCTCCCGGCATGGAGCCTGCTTCTCCCTCTGCCTGTGTCTCTGCCTCTCTCTATGTCTATCATAAATAAATAAATCTTAAAAATTATAAAAACCTGCCAAACTGTCTTCCAGAGGGGCTGTTCATGGGAAGCAATAAATGGCAGTTTGTGAAGGAGTGGTATCATTTCTTATTTAAATATTTGGAGGGATCCCTGGGTGGCGCAGCGGTTTGGCGCCTGCCTTTGGCCCAGGGCGTGATCCTGGAGACCCGGGATCGAATCCCACATCAGGCTCCCGGTGCATGGAGCCTGCTTCTCCTTCTGCCTGTGTCTCTGCCTCTCTCTCTCTCTGTGTGTGTGACTGTCATAAATGAGTGAAATTTAAATAAATAAATAAATAAATAAATAAATAAATAAATAAATAAATAAATATTTGGTAGACATACCAGTGAAGCATCAGAGCCTGGGCTTGATAATTCAGTCTCTTTGCTGTACTAATTGAACTACTCCCATAGAGCTTGAGGGGCTGGGGGGACTAGCTCTGGTGCAGGAGTATCGCAGATTATACTCTTCTTTCCTGAAGTCCAGAAGCTCCCATGAATATCAAAGCTCCTTTTTGCTGTATGCCTTTGATCCATATTCAGAGCGTTGAAATGGTTGGTTTTGAGAGTTCTCCTTAGGTTTATAGAGCTTTGGGAGGAGAGGGATTTGTGGGCTCCCGCATGCCCATCAGGTCCAAAGTCTCCTGCTTCTGTGGTTTTCCCTTTATTGTATCGCCATTAGCAAACAAGCATGTATAATAATAGCCTCCAAAAATTCTCTTGCCTCCATCCCTAGCCACTGCTCCATTTCTCTCAACTCTTTCAGGGCAAAATTTCCTCAGATTGGTTCTCTGCTCTGTCCTAGCTCCTCTTTTCCCCACAACTCCACCAAAAATTGAAAATTGCTCGTTAAAGCCACTGAAGTTTTCCATGCTGCTAAATCCAGATGGTCTCAGACTTCATTTTCCTGGAACTGTCAGTAGTGTTTGACACTGGCGGTAACTACTTCATGGATGAAACACTTTGTTTACTTTGTTTCCAGGAAGATCATGCTCCCCTTCCTCTTCTCCTGCTTCTCTGGCATGTCATCCTCAGATTTTCACCACATCTTCCCCAGTTTGCCCCAGAGCTCAGCCCTTAGACGTGTTTTCTCTCAACTCACTTCAGTCTTCAGTGTCCATGGACTTCTCCCAACCATTTATTTCCAGTGTACTCCTCTCTCCTAAGCCTCAGTCCTGTCTAATTGCCAAACTCCTATTTGGCCAACCATCAAATCTTCCTGGCTGGTACTGGCAGCGTCATCTTTCTAGCTGCTCTGCTGGCAACCTTCGGGACCTTTTTGACTATTTGTTTTCTCTCAGGCCACATCCAGGTTATCACTAAAACTTCATGGCTCAAATTAGATTTATTCAGAATCCAGCCACTTTAACGGCTATCATCACAACTCTAAGCCACCACTGTCTTTTGCCAGATGATTGTTAATTATCCTCTACTGGGTTTTCTATGTCTCCTCTTATTTTCCTGCAATGTAGTATATTTTTAATACATCAGCCAGTGAGGTTTTTTTTTATTTTTTATTTATTTTATTTTTTTTTATAGTGAGAGGAGGCATGGGGGAAGGGCAGAGGAAGAGAATCTTAAGCAGGCTCCCTGCCCAGCGTGAAGCCCAACGTGGGGCTTGATCTCACAACCCTGAGATCATGACCTGAGCCAAAACCAGGAGTCTGTCACCTAACAGATTGAGCCCCCCAAGCATCCCCAATGAGATTTTTTTTTAAATGTAAATGAGATTCTTATTCCTGCTTACAGTTCTCCTGTGGCTTCCCATCTCAGATAAAAGCTCAGGTACTTTGAATGGCTTACAATGCCCTATAATCTGCCCTCCTGTCCTTACTGTCTCACTGACTTCCTCTCTCATTCATTCTGTAAATCATTTCAGTGTGTTCCTGTTTATCAACCTTGCCAAACATGTTCCTTTCTCAGGGCTTTTGCATTTGCTGTTCCTTCTGTCCAGAAGGTTCTTCCACTGGATCTCCATTAAGACTTCCAGATTTATTTCCTTACCACCTTCAGGTCTCTCTGCTCAAATTCCATCTTTTAGTGAGACTTCCTTGAGCATCCCGTGTAAATCAACAACTCCCCAGTCACCAGCATTCCCTATTTCCTCTTCTTTTATTTTTCTCCATGGTACTTTTCACCATGTGACCATTGTCTTAAAGCTCATACTACAGTATAAGCTCCCTGAGGACAGAGATTTTAGTCTATTCAGTGATCCACCTGCAGTGGGCCAGAATGTGTCTGGTATCTAGTGTCTGTGTGTTTGGGAGAGTGAGGCAAGAAATTATGGTGGCGACCTATGATGGACCAAGGAAATGGCTTAGTCATTTGGAATTAATATGGAATTAAAGTTCCATATTTTAAGTCTTATTTTTTTTACAGTGTTTTTCTGATTACTGTTACCTATCCTGCTTTAACCCTTATTATACCCTAGCCCATCCACATAGTAAGCACTCAGTTTTTCTCTCATTAGTTCATGTGTATTAACCTTTCCCCAAATTCTTGAGAGAAAAGATCAACATGTATCTTACTGGTTTGAAGTGCCCTTCCTAAAAAAAGAAAAAAAAAATGAAGTGCCCTTCCTGAAACTCAGCATAGGGAAATAAGATTGTAAAATTAACTTACCGCCCGGCCAATTGTCTCTAAGGACTGTGCAATTAGACTAGATTACGAAGATTAGAGTTTTGCTCCAGACCACACCCGAAAGAGGAAAAGGTAGAGGTGATTAAATTGCAGAGTGTACTATGAGGACAGAACCTGACACACAGGGGGCCCTTGAGTGTGCAGAAGAGTGGACTGGCAGAGACATCTTTCAAATCATCTGGCGCACTCTCTTCATTCAGGCTCACTATGCAACAGGTTGATTCATTAATCAGCTTCCTAGGTACTTTAGTATTAGAAGGCTTGTGCTGGGTCGCTTTGTTATTACATAAATTGATGTTCACATTTGCATCAGTCCACCTTAGGGACCATTTCTGAGTTTCCTATAAGATCCAAGGAGCAGAGTACAGGACTATAATAAATACTTCCTAACAATACCCCTCCACCTAGTCTCTCATTTGAAATTTAGCCTAATGACCTCTTTCTCAGGCAAATGAAACTACAGTGAAATAATAGCAAAAGGTCTATGCTAGTAAAACATTTTTAAAGGTTATTTTCAGGTATTTCATACCCAAGTACAATGGACTGTTGAACAACACAAGGAAGGTGGGGGAACCAAACCCCTGCATGATCAAAAATTTGCATGTAATTTGATTCCTCCAAAACTGTACTAATCTGTTGACCAGAAGCCTTGCTGAACATAAGCAGTTGACTAGCACATATTTTGCTTTGTTTTAAGATTTTATGTATTTATTCATGAGAGACACAGAGAGAGAGGCAGGGACACAAGCAGAGGGATAAGCAGGCTCCATGCAGGGAGCCCGATGTGGGACCCGATCCTGGGTCCCCAGGATCATGCCCTGGGCTGAAGGTGGCGCTAAACCACCAAGCCCCCCGGGCTGCCCTAGCACATATTTTGTATGTTGTGTTATATACTGTATTCTTGAGAAAAGAAAGTGCTCTTTAAGAAAATCATAAGGAAGAGGAAATACACCTAGAGTACTGTACTATAAAAAAATCCACATATAATTGGATCACATCTTCAAACTTGTGTTGTTCAGAGTCACCTGTACTGTTAACACATGAAAGTGTCCATTATGGGTCTCAAATAGAGGAACAAAAGTCATTCTTAACAGTACATGCAAGTTTTCTTAATATAAATATGTGTAGTACAAATAACATGTTATTTTGAAGTCGCCACTTGTTCTAACCTGGATGCGTTTTCCCAAAAAATCTTGAGGAAATTAGGATCCTTTAGAAAGCCCTGATTTGAAAGGTCTATAAGCAGGTCTAGAGAGTTGTGCACAGCTAAACCGTGATAGAACTGGATGGTAATTGGTCTGTGGATGCCTGTCCCTTTCAAGGCCTTACTACTTAGTCATGCTACAGTTCATCTTTTTTGCTGCAAAGCTTTGTCTTTTGAGGGTAGATTTAATTTTTGAAAACCACCAGAAGACTGAGAGGCCAAATAAGATAGATGATCAAACTTTAAATAATCTGCTGGTGGTCCAAAATGAGTTGCCTTTACCAAGAGTGTTTTCCTTGAGTGTTGTAGTTCATAGTTTTGAAAATGCATTTATAGGCTAAACCCCAAAAAAGACAATAGAGAATGATGGAATCAGAATATTCATTTGCTTCGTTTCACATCTACACAACAATGTCACAGTAACAATCAAATCCTGCCACTAATTATGATTACTGTAAATGCTTTACAATTAAAGTTTTTCTTTTTTTCTTTTTTTTTTTTTTAGTAACCTCTACACTCATGTGGGGCTTGAACTCACAACCCTGAGATGAAGAACTGTAGGCTCTTGCAACTAAATCAGGCACCCCCAGTTTAAAATTTTTTTAATAAAATTTACAAAATTGAATATATTTTCCTTATTCTGGTCCCTGTCCTTCCCCCTTTTAGTTGTATAAGTTTTCACAAGTTCGTTGTGGGATTAGACAGCTGTTACATATTGTACTCTCTTAACCTCATTTAGACTTGATTTTCTGACTTGCTGTAGGTTCGTTTATTTTTAATATTTTATTTATTTACTCATGAGAGACACAGAGAGAGAGAGAGAGAGGCAGAGACCCAGGCAGAGAGAGAAGCAGGCTCCCTGCAGGGACTCGATCCCAGGACCCCGGGGTCACGCCTTGAGCCAAAGGCAGATGCTCAACCACTGAGCCACCCACAGGTCCCAGAGTCTTGCTTTTTAAAAAAAAAATTATTTATTTGACAGAGATGGGGGGGGGGAGAGCACAAGGGGAGAGATCCTATTCCATACTGTGTGTATGTGTGAGTCTGTGTGTTTAACAACCCTTTAAAACCATTCTTAGAGGACTGTACAAAAATATGCCTGGCTACAGTTTGTCAGCCCTGCTCTATAGTTTCCTCAAGAAAGGCTCATGGAGTCAATTTTCCATGCTGGATATAAATTCTCTGCCCACATATGGAGGAGCTTTATATATAAAGTTTGAGTTATAAATTTAAAATATGTAACTTCGTTTTCTCTTGGCATAAAACATTGCAGTTGCAGTCTGGTGATACTCTTATTTTCCTTATAAGTTACTTAATGTTTCTGCCTGGATGCCCAAGAGATTTTTTTTTCTGTTTACAGTCCATTTGGTGTTGGTCATTCTGGGTTGATATTCTCAGGTATGTGTTGTGTTTTTCAATACATAGTTTCAAGTATTTTTTTTCCAGTTTTTTTTCTTTTTTCTTTTTTTTAGATAAAAGACCTTTGTGTCTGTCTTTTCTAACCTTACATAATTTTTTTCTTTTAAACCATTTTATTAAAAAAATTAAAAAATCATTTTATTTTTTTCCAGCTAATTGAAATTAATACAGATAAAAATAGTATATATTTAAGATATACTACATGATGTTTTGGTATACATATGCATTGTGAAATGATTACTTCAACTGAGCTAATTAACACATTTTCAACTTCACAGTTACTGTGTGTGTGTGTGTGTGTGTGTGTTGAAATCACTTAAGATCTACTCTCTTAAAAGATTTCAAGAATACAATACAGTTGTTAACTACAGTTACATGCTGAAATTATATCTCCAGAAATTAATTCAACCCTGCATGATTGAAATTTTGTATTCTAAAAACTTTCTTGATTTATAGTTAAGTATTCATTTCATTTCCTTGCATTGGTTTTCCTGCTACAAGAATTCCTATTACCTGTATATTGGATCTTTGCTTAAATTAAGCACATATATTTGCCACTATCTCATTTTCTTATTACCTAATTCTCTTTTGTTGCTAATTTCTGAGTTTTCTAATTGACTTAGACTATCCTGTCATTTTCTTAGTGACTTTCAGGTCATTTGTATTAAGATACAGTTTTTATTTGCTTTCTGGGCATGTATATCTGGTACGCTTTCATTGGCTGAAATGGATGTTGCTCTTTATGTGAAGGTTTTTCTAACTTTAGAAGGAAGTGTGGTTCAGAATGGTTTATATTTATTTATAAATTTATTTTTTATTGGTGTTCAATTTGCCAACATATAAAATAACACCCAGTGCTCATCCCATCAAGTGCCCCCCTCAGTGCCCGTCACCCAGTCACCTCCACTCTCCCTTCCCCCACCCCTAGTTTGTTTTCCAGAGTTAAGAGTCTCTCATGTTCTGTCTCCTTTCTGATATTTCCCACTCATTTTTTCTCCTTTCCCCTTTATTCCCTATCACTATTTTTTATATTCCCCAAATGAATGAGACCATATAATGTTTGTCCTTCATCCTTCTCCGATTGACTTATTTCACTCAGCATAATACCCTCCAGTTCCATCCACGTCAAAGGTTCAGGATGGTTTAATCTGGCTTCACATAACTCGTCAAACCTTGGAGTCCTGTTGGACCATCTTTTTTTTTTTTTTTTTAAGATTTTATTTTTTTAATTTTTATTTATTTATGATAGAGAGAGAGAGAGAGAGAGAGGCAGAGACACAGGCAGAGGGAGAAGCAGGCTCCAGGCACCGGGAGCCCGACGCGGGATTCGATCCCGGGTCTCCAGGATCGCGCCCTGGGCCAAAGGCAGGCGCCAAACCGCTGCATCACCCAGGGATCCCTGGACCATCTTTCATGTTCAATTTTGCATACTTGCTTTTTATCACAATAACGACCCCACAACTCTGCTTGACAATGATACATCAAAAAGAGTGGAGCAAACCTGTTAACTGAACTACCACAATAGGCCAATAGTGTGCTTCCAGCCTGACGTATGTCAAACATTGCCATATGTTTCAAATGTAACCTGCCCCGTGGTGCCCCTGTGACATTTTGGTGTACAGTTTGGGTGGTGCTACTGCTCTGTAGACTACACTTGAGAAACCAACCAGTAAGACCGTTAACTTCTTTTTTCTTAAAAACTAGAAGTACAGAAGAAAGATTTTCAAAGTTGTACTACCACTTGAGAAGAAAATTCCTTCCTCTGGACCCATGCACTCAGATAGGCAAGCAGATTGATTAAAAATAATTTAATATGCTCAAATCAGACTGGAAACAAGTGTGTGCATGCATTTGCGCATGTATGTGTGTGAGAGAACAAACAGGCTTGCTTGAGGCTGCACGTACACTTAAATGGGGTAATGCGTTTCTTTGCCTTAATCTAGTATTCTTACTGGGGAAAAAGACCACGTCTACATTGAGTTGATGAAAAGGAACAACAGAGCATGCGTGCATGCTTATTGACCTTGATATTTAAGAACATTTGGTGGTAAATATTTGAATTTGCTTTTGTGACCTCTATCAGTGAACATGATTGACTGCTGGCTTCAGATTCCGTCAACAGCCTGCCAGATTATGTATTTTACTAGAAAACTGTGTTTCTCTCGAGAGGCAAGGATATGGATGTGGTACGGAAATCCAGATTCCTCCCTACCACGGTTTGTCATATACAGAATCTTGGAGGTTATTCCAAGCAAAAACTTGACCCTAAGTTATACTGTAATGAGGAGCCAGAAAGAGCGGTCACTTGCTTCCAGGTGCAGCTTCCCTTGAGCTAAATAGTGGGAGATCGTGCTCTCCTCTCCTCAGTGAATTATAATCTATCAGGATAAAGAGTGAAGCACTAGGAAACGCACTGAGCTCTGTGTGATCCTGCTCCTCTCCATATCATTTCTCTTTCCAGGATCCCAGGAAATGTGGGCAACCTTCTCTTACCCCTTCTACCTCCAACCCTTTTTCTGGATTCTTAAAACATCTGGCAATTGATATTATAGACTCTATTGCTCAGTGATGTTCAGAGTCCTGCAGAAAGCCAGAGCTCTGATGGATAATTAACATTTAAGAAAAAATGGATATGGATTTAACCCAGCTTTCACTTTCCGTAACAGAGGGATCTGTATAGATGAGGTGGCCAGAGCAGCAGCCTGCTATCACCTGATCTTTTCTCCAGGATTATCACGGGTTTTCTAACATCTGGCTTTTTACAAACTGGCCTTCAAGTTTTTATTAAAACATGTAGAAAGACGAATGTGGATTTTTGTCATGCCCTGCTTTCATAATAAGACTGGGTCTGTAAGTTACAAAGAAATCCTAAACTGGAAGAGGACATAAAGATCAAGGTATATCTCCCTTAAAAGATTTATCTTAATCAGAGGCTGTTATGAACATAGTATTTCAGTTAACCTGCCCTAGTAGGAAGCTAGAACCTGGAAACCCCTGTAAGCCACCACCTCTGTGGAAATGCTTCATACATGAACCTGGCAACATTGCCCTCAGTGGAGTTCCTTTGGCTTCTATGGAACAATAAATATTTTATCTTCTAGTTGAGCTGAGTGAAAATGGAAGAAGGGCAGAAAAGGGAACTGAGTGTATGATTGTGCCTTTCTTTTCTGCAGTGTGTTCCATGGGAAACGGTACGAGCAGACTCTATAGTGCTCTTGCCAAGACACTGAACGGCAGTGCTGCCTCCCAGCACCCAGAATATTTGGTATCACCTGACTCTGAACATCTGGAGCCCATTGATCCCAAAGAACTCCTTGAGGAATGCAGGGCTGTCCTGCACACTCGACCTCCCCGGTTCCAGAGGGATTTTGTGGATCTGAGGACAGACTGCCCCAGTAGCCACCCACCTATTCGAGTCATGCAGTGGAACATTCTTGCCCAAGGTATGTCTGATGCATTTGTGCCTGAGCAGTTAAGTTTGCTATGACTGCCTTTCCGTTTCTGTACGTGCCTGGAGCACTGATGTGTTATGTGGAGGGAAGAGGTGTGGGCAGGTAGAGGTGTAGGAGGATTGGGTGACTTAGGGCAGCCGTGAGGAGCTCCCAGAAGGGGAGGGAAAGAAAGAAGCCCATCCAGTTTGTACAAATAAATCTTGCACTCAAGATTTATACCTTACCTTCCATGTTTGCAGGCTATCCTAATACAGTATCTACTTCCCAGCATGTCCGTATTTAAAGGACCTTGTGTTTTATTAGCCTCAAACTTCTGTTGCCTCTCTCATTCCTCAGCACCAAGATAACACTTGCAAGGGAGAAACTAAACCTGCTGAAGGGGTAACATGTATAACTTTCTTCAAGGAATGGGGGGGACTCTCTGGGGGTAGTGAGGTGGTGCGAGTGTGGAAGCCAGATTCCCACCTGTGTGTGTCTCTGTAACTTGAAGCCAAAGAGATCATTGCTTTAGTTCTTTATTCGTTAAAATGTTAGTTAAAATGTTACTTTGTTACGGTAGAAAGGACAACCTAGGTCTGCTTAAAATGTATTAGTGAACTCTGTAGTATTACCCCCTTTCATGTAGCAGTTGAAATTTTAAGAAGCAAGGCAGCTTTTTAAAGAAGGGCATATACCGACTTTTCCATCTTAGATTTGTTTTTTTATCCTCCTAGGTGTTCGTCCATAAGTAGGAAAAGCTGCCTATTTAAGATAGGTTCCATCCACATTGGTTCATATGACTCATTACATAGTGTTAAAATTATAGATGGGGCACCTGGCTGACTCCGTCAGTAGAGCATGCGACTCTTGATCATGGGTTGTGAGTTCAAGCCCCATGTTTGGTGTAGGGATTACTTAAAAATAAAATCTTTTTTTTTAATTGACATAAAAAGTTAAATATATTTTTCATCGACATGGTTTAGATCCCAGGGACTGTAAAGAACACTGTTTAAGGCTAAAAATTTAAGCTCTTATGTCCTAGTATACAGTTACATGAAATAGTTTTAATATGAAAGAAAATAAATAGCTTCCTTTATCTGAATAGTAAGAGATTATTTAGTTTGGTAGCTTTTTTTGTTTGGTTTTGGGGGTTTTTTACTTCTTATTTTTTTAATTTTTTTAAAAAAGATTTTATTTATTCATGAGAGACACAGATTGAGAGGCAGAGACGCAGGCAGAGGGAGAAACAGGCTCCATGCAGGGAGCCTGATGTGGGACTCGATCCTGGATATCCAGGATCACGCCCTGGGCTGAAGGCAGATGCTCAACCGCTGAGCACCCCAGGCGCCCCTGTTTTTGTTTGTTTGTTTGTTTGTTTTGTTTTTTTGAGAGAGCGAGCACAGACATGTGCACGCATGAGCCTGGGGGACAGGCAGAAGGGGAGAGAGAATCTGAAGCAGGCTCCACGCAGAGCAGGGTCCAACGCAGGGCTTAGTCTCACGACCCTGAGATTGTAACCTGAGCCAAAATCAAGAGGTACTGGATGGATGTTAACTGACTGAGCCACCCAGGCACCTCAGTTTGATAGATTAATACAGTTTAGACAGACAAGAATCGCCCAAAGCATCTGAAGTAGAGAAAGCATTCTGAGGGTCTTGAGTCGTGTCAAACCGAAAGAGACTTGCCAGGTACTTAGCTACTATAGAACCATGACTTCTAACTACCCTGTGACAACTGACTGGCTTTTTTATTTCAGCTCTTGGAGAAGGAAAAGACAACTTTGTACAATGCCCTGTGGAAGCCCTCAAGTGGGAAGAAAGGAAATGTCTCATCCTAGAAGAAATTCTAGCCTACCAGCCCGATATATTATGTCTCCAAGAGGTGGACCACTATTTTGACACCTTTCAACCACTCCTCAGTAGATTGGGCTATCAGGGCACGTTTTTCCCAAAGCCCTGGTCACCTTGTCTAGATGTAGAACACAACAATGGACCAGATGGCTGTGCCTTGTTTTTTCTCCAGAACCGATTCAAGTTAGTCAATAGTGCCAATATTAGGCTGACGGCCATGACATTGAAAACCAATCAGGTGGCCATTGCACAAACTCTGGAGTGCAAGGAGTCCAGTCGACAGTTCTGTATTGCTGTCACTCACTTAAAAGCACGTACAGGCTGGGAACGATTTCGCTCAGCTCAAGGCTGTGACCTTCTCCAGAACCTGCAGAACATCACCCAAGGAGCCAAGATTCCCCTCATTGTTTGTGGGGACTTCAATGCAGAGCCAACAGAGGAGGTCTACAAGCACTTTGCTTCCTCCAGCCTCAACCTGAACAGTGCGTACAAGCTGCTGAGTGCTGATGGGCAGTCAGAACCTCCGTATACTACCTGGAAGATCCGGACCTCAGGGGAGTGCCGGCATACACTGGATTATATCTGGTATTCTAAACATGCTCTAAGTGTGAAGTCAGCTCTTGATTTGCTCACAGAAGAACAGATTGGACCCAACCGCCTACCATCTTTTAATTATCCTTCAGACCACCTGTCTCTAGTGTGTGACTTCAGCTTTAACGAGGAACCTGATGGACTTTTATAAATGCTTGTCTATGTCTCTTTAATCACCAGAGTCTTAACCAGGGATGTTTCAGGAAACTGAAATAGGATAAGTTGCTTGAGGAAGGATTCCCAGTTTCTCTTACATCATTTTCCATGTTTCCAGCATGCCCTTGGGAAGGAATCCCCATTAGTCTACAAACGTTTTCCTTAAAACCTATAGCAAAAAAGGTGTTTGCACTCCAGTTTTAGCTTGTAGGATTTTCTTTCCCTTAGCGTTACATTTTCATCATTTAAGGGCATTAAAAATTAGGTTTGTTTTGTAGCCTTTTCAGATTAAGGATAGACTTGCTTGAGCCCTCCATAATTAACAAGTATACAAGAACAATTCCTCTAGACAGCATTTCAGGTTATTTATTTGTGGTTGTTACAATGTCAGCAAGGTATGCATGGCAATATTTATTTTTTTTATATTTTCATGTAAGATTAAGTAATTAGAGCATTGTGAATGTTTTAAAACCACGCAGAACATAAGTTATATAGAGTAATTTATAGTGATTTTCTTAAATCTCTAAGATCTTTTTATTTGGGGGTCTAGTAGTATACAAAGGGACTATTTAGACGGGGCTTTTTGTTTGTTCTATAAGTGGACATATCAGGTGTCCTTGATACTTTCTTTATAAGTAATCCTTGCTATGCCTCCATGTTCCCATTGTTGGGTTTCTTAAAGAGATTCCTTGGCCAATCAGTCTTCATTATTGAATCAGTGTTACACGCTTAAGCGTTTTCCATTAGAAGGCTATGGTATACATTTGAGGTCACTCAATGTCTATTTGTATTGGACGTGCTTTTCACACTAGGTTATTTAGGAACTGCTATGTGGCAGTAGCTAAGAAAGTAAGTGGGGCCTTCTTTTCAGAAATGGGAAACTAGGAAGCCTATTAACAAAGCTGTCCTTGAAATCTCCTAAGATAGCCAGGTGGCTAGTCCAAAACATCTAGAAGAGTGTAAAAACTTAGAAAGGTAACCTGGAATTCTGTTCCGACGAAATAAAAGTGGTAAAGATAACAAGGTGAAGCCCCTTTCAAACAAAATCCTAACAAATAACCTGTTGGTGATAAATTGATAACCCGTGAGTTGTAAATATTTAAGAATAATAAATGGTCTTTTAAAGCTAGTGCTTTTAATATCTTGTCTTTTTAGTCCAGAAAGAACCTGGGAGTACATTTGATCTTTGAATACTGTTAACCTGGTGACCCACAGTAATGGATTACTATTTACACACAGACCTTCATTTTTAAAGTGGACAAAGGTGGATTTGTAGCTGCACACTGAAGGCATCTATGCTTATGTAACATCTCTAGGCATCAAGGTTGGAATTCCCCAAAATGGTTCACCCAAATATTCTGCATCGGAACTACCTTTGAAACAAACAAGGTTTTCAGTACATTGTAATGTCAAGCAGGAAGAGCATCCGTACCAAATGTTATTTGGTTGAAATCCTAGCATGAGAATGGTACTCATATGCTGTTGAGAAACCAAAAGCTGATTGATACAGGCATTAGGTCTTGTATACGGTCATTAGGTATTGTTTGCGTGCCCCAAAATACACCAACCTGAAGAGAAACTATCACAACAGCCATAAGATGAGCAAATCCGGATGAGTATGAAAGCCAAAAAAATGTTTGAATTTCAAATGTTGTCCACCAGTGTATAAATTAACAGGCTATGGACTGAGGGTTAGATGAGGGGTGGCTAGGAATGCTAATGAGCAAAAAAGCTGGAAATGCCATGTGATTGTAATGTGCCTATAAATGAAGGAGCTAGGGGGAAAATTCTGATGGAACTCTCTCCTTATGACTGATCCTTTGGAGTTATTATAGGAGGCTAAACACTTCAGTATGCTTGTTTGCTGCTTTTGTATTTGTCTTTATTTAAAATGGAGTTATGTGAACATTTTATGTGTAAGTAAACAATTTTTTAGTAGTATATTAAATCGTGTTGCATTGTACTTCATATTTTATTTTTCCTTTTAAGTCTTCGTAGACAGACACCCTTGCCTTCTGGACTAGCAGTAACCGGAAGCAGAATGGTAAGTAACACATCTGTATTCTAAGTTTTTAGACATGTTCCACTTAATGAATTTCTCTTATTCCATCGCCTGTACCTTTTTTGATTCAGTTTTTCCTTTTATATTATCACATAATATTTTAATCATGGTAGTAAGAGTCTTAAAAAATAAACTGCAGATTTGAAGAGAGAATGGCAATGGATTTTTTCCTCCTCCATGCTATATTTCAGTAGATTCCCTTCTACAAGGTGGCAGGAATACAATGACCTCTTCATTTATTTAAGCAAAGGATAATGGTGTATACTATGTAAGAAGTAACTAACATTTTGAGTTCCCTACCTTTGGCTCTAAGAGCTTTACATACAGTCTTCCAACTACTCTCTTTTAATTTGTCTATACCTACTCTTAATTTAAAATGAGGAGTAAGGGATCCCTGGGTGGCGCAGCGGTTTGGCGCCTGCCTTTGGCCCAGGGCGCGATCCTGGAGACCCGGGATCGAATCCCACATCGGGCTCCCGGTGCATGGAGCCTGCTTCTCTCTCTGCCTCTCTCTCTCTCTCTCTGTGACTATCATAAATAAATAAAAATTAAAAAAAAAATAAAAAATAAAATAAAATGAGGAGTAAAACATCAAATCATTTTGACCAGTTTAATAGTAGTACAGCCAGTATTCAAACCCAGGTCTGTGTTGATTTCAGAGTGCTTCCTTCTTTCTTCACCAACGTGCCCCCCGTTGGCCTTGAGGGAGTACAGTTGGAGAGAAAAGTGATACATGGGGGAGGAAGAGATCTGTTCAGTGAGAAATGGCCAGACACCTGAAGCAAGTATTTTGTAGTACATGTGCACTACAGTATAGAAGCAAGATTCAGAGGCCAGCTCATGGCTGCCAGAGCAGATCTCAGTTCCTCTGATGAAGGTAGTTCAAAAGTAGAACATCTAATACTGTTTGCATACTTTGGTTTCTTTTTTTTTTTTTTTTTAAGATTTTATTTATTTATTCATGAGAGACCCAGAGAGAGAGAGAGGCAGAGACACAGGCAAAGGGAGAAGCGGGCTCCATGCAGGGAGCCCGACGTGGGACTTGATCCCAGGACCCCAGGGTCATGCCCTGGACTGAAGGCGGCACTGAACCGCCGAGGCACCCGGGCTGCCCTGTTTGCTTACTTTGATGGTAGCTTTTTAGAAAGAAGCAAGAACAGTTACTCTAGGAAGTGTTTCAAACTAGAAGAAATTGATGCAGATATTCTGTATTTGAGCCATTTTTTAAAACATCCGAGATTTTATGATAGTGAAGGGAATGTTGCATATAATTAGATAATGTGTTTTAGGCTTGAGGAAGTTTATATCCAAGATATAAATTCTGAGAAGGGATAAAAACACATGCTCATAATCGTAATTGATCTCAATTTTAGAAAAGGAAAGGCATCCAAAAAAACGAACGCACTTGCAGAAAGAGCTTTTTTTAATGCCATGTATAAAAATATGGCACAGGCAAGCTTCCATCTAGAGGAGAGAGATACCAGAATTGTAGAGGGCTGGCGCTTGGGCTTCTAAATCCAGGGGAGGGGAAAACAAGCAACATCAGGGAGAAGGGGCCCGGTTCTAGGTGAGGACAGCTCGGCCTAGTATGGCCTAGAACTGGGCTCCATCTCTAGGGCCTCCGTTTTCTCATCCACAGACAATTGCGTCACACCTGCCCTGCCAACCCCATAGCTTTGTGAGATGTTTGTAAAATAATATTGCAAACTCTCGTGTAAAATATACACAGGATCCCTGAACTTCATTTCAAAAGTTCAGAGCAAGACAGGGAAGGGCATTGTACCTGATCAATACCATGGGTGTTCTAACAACCCACTCTTACTATTCCACAAATCATCATCTTTTAGTTTGAAAATGGAGAAATAACAGGGTTAAGAAAATTAAGCCCCAAGTAGGCGAGGAGCTGATAGAATGGCAAGATACTTTTTTTCCTATTTGTGCATACATGAGGTTGTAGGTGATCTGGTTCTTTAATCCCATGAGAGGATGCCAACCCTACTTTGATTTTGTAAAGTAAAAAATAGTGCCTTGAAACAGAATATTCAAAATTCCAGGCCCTTGTCTCCTGGATTTCTGTGGGAAGTTCGGGTCTAAGAAAACACTCACCTGAGGTTAGACGTGTGGACACGGCCAGTCCTCTTGACAGAAGACCAGGAAAAGCTTTGTTGCTGGTAAACTGGATCATATGATTCTCATTACTGATCAACGAACGTCTCTTTTGCTCTGTCTTCCAAGACCTTCAAAGCCAGACCCTACAGCTGAATCTTACTCGGTAACATTTTACAATGTAGTGTTACCGTATGCGATCTGTAATGCTTTCATCTTTTTGCCATTCTTTTTTCTTTGCCTACTTTTCTTTTACCTTTTTTATCATTTTGACTTTCACTTATTCTTAGGTGATGTAAACTGTCAGAAATTCTTTTGGAAATAAAGCAGAGTATAAAGTATCTTGCTACATTAAATAGATTGAGGCCTCTAGATGGAGACGAGTTGTGTACAAGAATGGCAGCGTAGGGTTACGGAGCCTTCTCTAATATGGAGAAGCACCACTCAAGGACTGTGTCGGACTTCTCATTGTGGTTCCCACAGATTGGTACACCCGGAGAGAACACACAGCAAAATTCTGCGGCACTGTAAGATTTAGTTTGTGAGAAAGGATCATGATGTGGTAGGATAGGATAGACCTGACTCCTAAACCAACCTCTGCCCCCACCCCACCCCCTTTTTTTTTAATGGGAGGGAATGTAGGTTGAGGTTAAACCTAAACTAAATTGGGAGGCAGGGGAGTTCTGTTTTTAGGTCTGCCACTGACTAGCTGAACTGAGACCGAGGAGTCCATTTTTTCCTGAACTTTAGTTTATTTGTAAATACAGGCAATAGGTAAGAAAATCTCTAAGGGTTTTTAAAACATTAAACTGAGGCACTTCAACAAGATTTGCCACTGCTCAAAAATATCTTTGCAATTTTGTGGAACTGCTTCCGTATCCAGTTTGATGAAGGTCTCAAAACCAGTGTGAATTTAATAGCCACATAGGGCATCACCTAGCTTGATTCACATCAGTTTCTTAACCTCAAGTGATCTATTTCTAAAACTAAAATCTTCCTCAGCAGAGAACTTGCCTGTATTATTTATGTTTTAAGTTTTAGGCACTGCTCCAGGAAGCAATTCAAAAGTATTTCTGAACAATGGTAACGTTGTCGGCATTAGTATAGCTTCCCAAAATAATTTGTTAAAGGGGCGAGGCACCTTAGCACGGTGTACTGTTGTGTAAGACTCTTTCATTGTAATTACAGAGATGTTAAATAGGAGATAAAGGCCTAAGAATTGATGAAATCTACAGTTCATAGGCTTTTCAAAAACTCCTTGTAATACTTAATAGATGTATCTCAAACTACCTTTTTCCACTGAACATTTTAGAAAAGCTTAGGTTAGGACACAGATCCTTGAACATAAAGCTTCCCTTGATTGTATCTGGATGGCAATGTGGTTCCCAAACTTGAGGGCAACAATGAAGTTTCCTAGAGATATTTTTAAAATCCTGCTGCCTGGCTCCCACTCCCACACACTGTAATTTAATTAGTATGGAGTGTGACCTGGGCAACAGGATTGGTAATTCTTTCCGGGTGGTTCTAATGGGCAGCAACATTACCATTGTGTTACAGTGAACTAATTAATGTGCTACAGTAACTCAGAAATAATTTGCATATAAGCAGTATTTCACCTGTTATGACAGTGATGGTATCACTTCATTAAGGAAAGTCTTCTAAAATAGACATTTTCTCAAAGTTAAACATTACAACAACGGGATAGGGAGAAACATCTTGGGAGAAGACAACTGTTGGTTTACAGCCTATTTATAGTTGTTTTGTTTTTGATATGGTTTTTTGTTTTTGTTTTGTTTTTTTGAGATGTATTTATTTGAGAGACAAAGAGGGCACGAGCAGAAGGGGCAGGAGGAGGAGAGGATCTCAAGTAGACCCCACCGAGCCGGGAGCTGGATGCCAGGCTCAGTACCACAGCCCCAAGATCACGAATGGAGCTGAAGCCAAGAGTTGGACACTTAACTGGCTGAGCCACCCAGGCGCCCCTGCAGTATTCTGCATTAAGCAGTCGTGTCCTGTCTTAGAAGTTCGCACTTTAGAAGTTGTGATATATTGTGCTTAAGTCCTGAACTCCACATTACTGCTGAGTCACAGTGTTCAAAAAACAGTTATGGTTGCTTAAAAAGTAAAATAGATGAGAATCCAGTCCATTTCCCTGCTGCCATTGAGGTTTCAAAGCCTCGGAAGGGTGGTGCAGAAAGGCCAATCAGCACACTTGAAAGGGTGAATAGTAACCTCGTTCTCCTTTGGACAGGCATCACTGTGTGCCGCCCTCCTGCAGAATACGGTTGGTCTTAATTATGGGGGACGTGATCGTACAACAGAGCGCTAAAGTCCAGATAAATCACAACTACAGAGGGGTTGTGTTAGGAATGGGTCAAACCTGTAGTAACGGGGAGAAGGTGCAGTGACACTTGTGGAACTAGGGTAGGGTTGTTACTCCTGCTTGAAGCAGGCCAGGTGACTTCAAATAAGAGGAGCTTAGGATACTTCGTAAATAACCCCAAAGCCCAAAGGTGGTCTTTGTGTAGAAGTTTAGCTGGTCGTTGCTTACACACGACTTTTTATATATACAGTGATCAGAGCTGCCTTCTCCGTGGTGAAGTACTGCAAGGTGTGAGGCTAGCAAATGGGGATATACCGGGTGCCCCTCCCCTATCTGCTGCCAAGGCCATCTCCCTGCTGGGACTGCCCTTTTATTTTCATATCAACCTCTGGCTTTTTTTTTTTTTTTTTTTTTTAACTCTTACTTGCGTAGCCCTTCCTGCTATCCTTGATAGCGCCACCCACCCCATCTGGAAATGTTCCCTCTGTGCTTTCTCTGCCAACAGCCCTTCATTTCCCTGCAGGTTCCTGTTCCTCCCCCTAACCTTCATCTTCACATACTTTATACCTCTTAGTCACTAGACTCAGAATGCAAAGTGGACCACTCTGCAACCTGGGTGTTTTCAAGCCTATTTCAGAAATTTTTATTTTGAGGTCTGTCACTTCTAACTCCGTAAATAAAGTGAACTCCTATCTCAGTGAAAGCAGAATGGTCTAGAGAGTAGCTATCCATGGTAGGGCCCAGTGAGGTACAGGTGCCTGGAATGTCTGTAGGCCAGAGACGACTAAAAGAGCAGCAAGAGGGGCACCTGGGTGACTCAAACGGCTCAGATCATGATTCTGAGATCCTGCGATCGAGTCCTGCACTGGGCTCCCTGCTTCTCTGGCCCCTGCTTGTATGCCCTTGCTCGCTCATTCTCAAATAAATAAGGCCTTTTTTTTTTTTTTTTTTTTAAATAGAATAAGGCTTGGGAAGGTGGCCAGAGGCTGGATCAAAGGACTTAGACTTTTTTAGGAAGAGATGCCATTGAAGAGTTTTTTTTTTTTTTTTAAAGATTTATTTATTCATGAGACACACACACAAGCAGAGACACACGCAAAGGGAGAAGCAGGCTCCCTGTGGGGACCCCGATGCGGGACTCATCCCAGGACTCTGGAGTCACGCCCTGAGCCCAAGGCACTCAAAACGGTTGAGCCACCCAGGCTGTCCCGCCATTGAAGAATGTAAAGCAATTGCAGGGGAGTGACAAAATCTGCATTTTAGAATGGCTCAACTTGTAGCTTGAGAAACGGATTAGAGGGAGGCTTCATAAGAGGAAAAACAGCGAAGGTAGGGGGGATTGGGGAAGGAAGCTATGTAAACATACCATCAGCAGGATTTGATGAATGACTGGAGGTAGGAAGTAAGTTGTCTAGAGTGGTATGGGTTTTTGTGTGTGGCGTGAGTAATGGGCTGCATGTAAAATTGTCATTTACTGAGGTAATAAGAACAGATTTTATTTTTTATTTTTTTTTATAATTCTGTGCAGCTATTTATTTTTTTTTTTAATTTTTTTTTTTATTTATGATAGTCACACACAGAGAGAGAGAGAGGCAGAGACATAGGCAGAAGGAGAAGCAGGCTCCATGCACTGGGAGCCCGACGTGGGATTCGATCCCGGGTCTCCAGGATCGCGCCCTGGGCCAAAGGCAGGCGCCAAACCGCTGCGCCACCCAGGGATCCCAAGAACAGATTTTAGAACAAAGGTCATTCAGGAGGAAACAAAATCCTAGGCAATTAGATAAACCCATCTGAGCCTTAAAACCCTAGGCTAGAACACTTTTGGGAGTGGAAACCACAGGCATGGATGAAATTATCTAACCATTAAGTTGAAGTGAAATCATGATAGTAAACACTCTGAGTGCTTGCTATATGCCAGGCACTGACTCTAAGTCCTTAACATATCCATTTAATTCTTGCAAGTACTCTCTGAAGAGACCCACAGAATCTTGCAAAGCATTAACGCTAAATGGGAAACTGAAGGAGAGCAAAGCAGACTCAGACGACTGAAGTAAACCAGGAGGAGGATGTTGTGGAAAACCAAAGGATTTTTAAGAAGTAGGCTGACACACAAGATCACATAAAAAAAAAATGAAGTGTCTGTTTGATTTTACTACTGGATTGTTGGGCTTTAATGAGAACTGTTTCTCTGAGCCAGGATTCAGCTACCTGAAGAGAGAGTAATAGCTATAAAACTTGTTGGAACAAGGAGACCAAGAAGGTGTGAAAGGAGAGGAAAGGCTGAGTACAGGAGGAAGACACGCCTGCCTCCTTCCTGAAACAGGTGGGTAAGGATGGATGCCAGAGTGAGTAGATGCTCTTAGGGCAAAGGGTCCAGAAGTGGAGGGAGTTCACAGCTCGTGACCTCCACCTTCTCTTTAAAAGGTATACTGGTCATTTGGGTAAGGCCGGCGGTAAGGCCGGAGCTGTTGCTGGAAGAAGACTTAGGGAATAAATGAACAGACTGCTGGTGATGGTTCAAAGGCCCTAAGTGAGGCTGGAATACATAGTGGCATCAAGCTATTGTTTTTAGTTCTCTAAGATACTGGACAAAAAGTAAATGTAAGCTACAGTGGTTTATAGTTTGGACGGGTTAAGACAAAAAGCCTTGCCACTCTTAATCCGCAGAAACACTCTGATCAGTACATACTGTTTACATCTGTTTCCAAATAAGATCTCAGGTGTACTTAAAGAGACAGAAAAATGTCTAGGAAGAGAGGTGGAGATAACCTAGGTAGTTCTGACCTACCCCAGTTAGAACCGACTAGAAATACATTGCGGGTGGGCATTATTCACACAGTATTGAGTCCCGTTAGCTGTCCTCCACGGCAACGGACTTAGATTCTTAGCAGATGTGTTACCAAAACCAGGACACGTCTGAGCATTCAGTATGCTCAGCATTTGGGGAGAGGTGTAGGTATGGTGTAAGCTATTTACTCTTTGCCCTCTAAAAATATGGGAGACAGGAGGACTAGAGGAGACGATACAATTAAGCGCCAGAGAAAACTGAAATAAATATTTAGGAAATGTTTTAAAAGTAGGTAGAATTTGAACTTAATTCCCAAATGGGATAAGAATGGAGTTTTTCTTTGAGCTTTTATTGAAAAGTACCATCAGGTATGTTTATGGAAAAGACAAGTACAGAGGGTGCTGTCATAAAAAAAATTTTTGTCGACCTAAGTATTAGTATCTGATCAAATGCACAACTGAAGGCCACAAAACATTAAGTATCAGTTTATTTAATTTCTAAAAGATGTAAAAATAGACAACTTTTCTTTGTAGTAGAAAGAGCATTAAGATGTAGAGTCACAGGCCCTAATTTGGTGTGAAATTAGGAAGTTCATGTAATCCCTCCGGTACCTCCATTTGCTAAATTTGTAAAAGGGCTAGGGTATTACTTGATCTTCTTAACCCTCCAAAGATCTGGTTGAGAAGTAACTGGTCTGATTTGAAATACAAATTCTTTAAGTGTGGCCAACATTAAAATAATAAACTCATTATGGTAAATAGAACATTATAGTTCATGATAGAAAATAAGTGGCAACATGCAGATATTTGCCAGATATTGATGTAATGGAACAAAACAGAAGGAAAATCTCTTCACACAGTAGGGAAGGAGAAATAAGACTTCTTAACTAAAACGGTGTCTCTATACTACTTTTGAGTATTGTTATAAATACCAGAGACCAAAACACAACATAAATTTCGTTTCTATATTTCAGAAAACCTACTTGAATACACTTTGAAACAAGAGTACAACAAAATAGAATATACTTCAAATGTTGAATATACAAACTATTATAGTTCAAATCTGAACACTGGTACTTTCCCTCTTAAACTTCAACTAAAAAAAAAAAAAAAAGGAAGGAAAACAAAAACAAACGAAAACACCAGGTATTAGAGCTACCTGACAAAAATTCATGCTGAGCCTGAACGTCCAAGTGACAGAAGAACTGAAACTGATATGTCTGCACAGATGCCAGGGCTAAGTGAGTGACACAGGCAGGTTACAGCAAAAGGCCAGAGCCAACTGTTAATTTGTCCACAATTAAGAAACTGACAGACTTAAAACTACCATATAAAATGTTACATGTAAATTCTATAACAATACTGTGCTAGGTACAAGATTTTTAAATTTTTTCTTTTAATAAAAAAGCTTTACACAAACAAGCCATTAGCTTATTTCAATAAAGAAAACTGAAAATTAGTCTAAGGCCTTTGTTTTAAATCAGCTTAAGCTATATGATATAAAAAAAAATCGCACTAGATCTTTTTTGCTATCCTCTTTCTGAAAAGCTTTTGGATCCATTTTCAATTCACATTCTAAAATACCTATATTAGCAGTCTTCACATAGCACCAGTTAAGTGAGTTCTGTGTGAACACAGTAATAATTGCTGGTATGCATATAAAATGCATCAAAAATTGCTATATGTAACAACGAGATCACCCATCCCAACCCCTCCCCACTGAAAACTATAGAACCTCTTACAGAATGTTAGTGTTCCAAGTCTTAGTGTAACTTGCTATTGTAGTGAGTTGCTTGGTCCCTTTCAATCCTCCTCCTCCTCGTCGACAGGATTCAGTTGTTTCCTACTGTAAGAGGCAGTTTTCTGTCAGCATCTCCGTATGTACGTTCATTTCCCACTGAAACATGGGATAGGTAATTTATTTCCAGTAAGTCTGATTGTTTTCTTATATGCATTAAAAATGTTTTAAAGTCTTTTGACTTTTCTTGATGACCTCCCTTGGGAACATTTATGTTAGTACTCCCACTAACAGTCTAAAGCCCACGGCAGAGCTGCTCTTTCATTTCTCACATGTCACCAGTCCTTCCGTTTTCATAGTTACAGGAAGGGCAATAGCTGAAGGCGCACTGACAACCACTACGTGGGTCACTGTCTTATTTCCATCTGCCGGTTTTTCTTCTTGTACCAGCTGCAAAGTTTTCACGTCATGTTCTTGCTTTTTTGCCACCGCTTCTGATTTTACCTCTGGCCCTTTTATGACCGCACTGATAACTCGCGGGGGAGTCTGGCCAGATGCCTGTTGGGTAGGCACTGATAGTCTCATTACAGGTGTACCGTGGGCTATTGAAACAGGGGTAAGTGCTCTCACAGCCAGCGGGGTTCCGACAATGTTAATGCTTCCTGACCCAGTCAGATTTGACTTTGTCTGCAGTTGACACTGTGCAAGTTGTGTAGCTGGGATGGTGATAATTTTGGCAGGCTGCATGGTGATTTTGTCTCCATTTTCAGAAGAGGCTGGCATCACAGTAGGGATTGTCTGAATAACTACCTTTGGAGAGGTTGCTGTTGTGGGACTAGTGCTGGTTATCAATGGTGCACCTGCATTAACGGACTGAACTGCCACAGTCGAGATTTTCTGACCCAACGATGTCATTACAACAGGTACTTGCATTGCCACACGAACTGTCCTGGTAGATTCAAAAAAGTTGATTTAATGTTAAACAATAGGTTTTTTGAGCAAAAAGATGATGCAAATCTAATGTACAGAAGGAATGTTCCCAAATTTTACAGGTATATGACCATTTAGAATATGAAACATCATGAAATATATTTTTAAAATGCTGCCCACATTAAGTTCCATCTGTAAAACCATAAAAAACCAATTCAAGTTAGTTGAGACCTCTACTTTAACAAAATAAAATACATTTAAAAGATGAAGCACTTTTTTTTTTTTTAAACATCAAGCACTTTTCAAAGTCTTGACAGTAGATTCTTAAGCTGCTAACGGTAAAAAAGGAACATAATCGTTTTTTGCTAAAGAACTTGCTGAGAAATAAACACAAGTAGTTTTCCTTCACTGACCTTGGAGCTGTTGTTGCTGACACAGATGCGGTGGTAGTAGGACACCTGGATGGAGTATCATGACCAGGGGAAGTGATATTCACAACTCTAGCTACACCTTTCTCTGCTCTGGAGCAGTTTAGAGATGAGTTTTTGCCACCACGAACAGAAGCTGCTTTCAGGAGACTCTCTGCAGACAGTGATACTCGTTCTAATGACTTTTCATCAGTAGCTGCTGCTAAATCTTCATTACAAGTTTCACTTTTGTCATCATCTATGACCACTATGTTTTTGGGCATATCCTTGAACTGATAGACAAGCCTCTGTCCTTCGACCTTTGCAAGAATACCCCTTTGGTAATAATACCTGTAACGGAGACAGTACTAAATGAGTCAAGTGTATTGTATTTTACACACACACACCGCCCAAAAAAAAAACCCACCATGTAGAAACATTCGCTTATTCCTGTTAGAGATGAGAAGGAGCTCTTATTGGCTGGGTTGTTTAAAAGGCTAAGAATCTGGCTAGGAATGCAGGTGGAACCTAGTACCAAAGGTCCTTTAAAACTTTAGGTCTATAAAGTAGCTAAAAGTTCTCTTTCTTAAAGGAAATAATTCAAACTAAATACTGAATATTTTATTGTATCTTACAGCATCAGCAAAAATTCAACTCTGATTTACACAGGTTATAAGAATAATCTGGCATTATATAGAAAAATTAAGCTGTGCTTAAACAGGTAAATCTGGGGATCCCTGGGTGGCGCAGCGGTTTGGCGCCTGCCTTTGGCCCAGGGCGCGATCCTGGAGACCCGGGATCGAATCCCACATCGGGCTCCTGGTGCATGGAGCCTGCTTCTCCCTCTGCCTGTGTCTCTGCCTCTCTCTCTCTGTGTGTGATTTAAAAAAAAAAAAAAAAAAACAGGTAAATCTGTGGGACATGTGAATACTGTCCTATATATAAACTATGTGTCCATTTACAAACATCCCTAATTAGAAGCCATCTACACTGCAGTTTTGTGGGTTTCTCAAAAACTGACAAAACTTTTGTTCAGAGAAATATTCCTATTAAGATAAATCCACAAGAACTGGAAAGCTGTATTGGAAACTATTATTTCATCTGGGTTTAATTTTCTTAAAGGCCTTCCAACTTCTTGATTAAGGAACAGTCAGTCCTAAGTGTTAAGACACATTTTTCCAATGATGGCTGAGATTTCAGACATCTAGACCAAAATCTTTATCTCCATCTGCCTCCAAGTCCAAGAACTCCTCTAGAATATCCCCCAAAATTCAAAGTTAGAAAAAGGTTAGGTTTTTAGAGCTTTTCTATTAAACAATTAATAGATAATACAGAGGCAAGTAGGTTTTGTTTAAAAATTCATTTCCTTGTATTCCTACCTCAGAGCTCGTCCCATAGTTTCATAGTTCATATCTGGCTTGTTCTTATGCTTTCCCCAAAGTTTAGAGACGGCCTTTGAATCCACAAGCTTGAATATGCCTTTTTCTCTCTGGGTCCACTTAATATACCGCGGACAAGTATTTTTATCCTGGAGTAGATCTAAAAGAAACTCCCACAGATAGGTTGTGTTTCCTTTGAAGAAATGAAAAGACATTGGTTAAAAATTCATTAATATAATTAAAAGCAAATATTCAGGGACACTTGGGTAGCTCAGTTAAGCATCCAACTCTTATTTTCTGCAGATCATGATCTCAGAGTTCTGAGATTGAGCCCCATGTCAGGCTCTGCACTGGGTGTGCAGCCTGCTTAAGATTCTCCCCCACCCCACCTCCACTTGTCCTCTCGCTCAACAACAACAACAACAAAAAACAAGTATTTAACTACACTGGACAAAAATTCACTACCTAATGGTAGAACAACTATTCTAGCAGTCTGTCATTAAGTATTTGATTATATGAGCAATCATTTATACAGTATCAAAGTGTGTTGCCTAGTAAGTTTCATATACACTGTAACATAATCCTAAATATATTTGTTAGTCACTAATAGTTATGATACTAATATAATAGAGGTCCTGGATTTTGTACTATTATGCATCATCTTATCCTAAATTGAGTTCAGTAAAGGCAAGGCAAAGGCATAATGCGTGACACAAAGTGAACCTGAATTAAACACAATTTTCTAATTTATTAATTTACACAGATATAAACCATGAATAAAATTTGCACCAGTATGTTTGTTATATAAGCCCCAATTCCATGATCAAAATTCATCAAAAAGCACTTTATTTGCTGAAAAGGCAAGCAATACACAGTGAAATCTGCAAAACTTGTAGACATCAGTCCTAGTGTCTTTAAAAGAAACCTATTTTAATTTTCTTTCAGGTTTTAAGTAATCTCCACACCCAACATGGGGCTGGAACCCCAAGATCAAGAGTCACATGTCCCACCAAATGAGATAACCAGGTACCCCAAAACATATATTTTTCTTTGATTCACCATTATGCAGGAACTCTGAAGCGTATAAATTAGTACAAATTACCCATGACTCTTTAAACAGCTTTCCATTACCCTCTGGACTACTAGTTAATTTGGATTTGATCATCAAGGAGACCTCCCACCTCTAAAAACTGGCAGGTTCTTTTTTTTATTGCTAATCTCTTTCTACTGGTCACGATGCAGACCAGCAATATATATTAGGATTTCATCATCTATATATGAACAGTTGAGTAAATACATTTGTGCTTCAGCATTAAAGTAACAAGCAACTCCTTTAACTAGTCGAGCATTCATCAAATGCTAACTATAACATTTGATCACATGACTATCCAAATCTGAAAATGAGGTATTTCTGCAGAATAACATACTTATTCATCATACACTATATGCTTAAGTGTAGTAGAGGATACAGAAAAGCATTTAAAACTTGGCCCCGGGGTGCCTGGGTGGTGGCTCAGTCGGTTAAGCATCTGCCTTTACGTTCAGGTGGTGATCCCAGAGTCCTGGGATGGAGCTTCACATCAGCAGGGAGCCTGCTTCTCCCTCTCCCAACACCCCCTGCCCACCCCCCCACCCCCCCCCCGTCCTGCTTGTGCTCTCTTGCACTCTCTCAAATAAATGAAATCTTAAAAAAACAGACAAAAAAAAAACCCTCAACAACACTCCTCAGGTTCTCTTTGGATACTCACTCCACCCCAGTTCCCACCCTCAAGTTAAAACTCAAAGTTCTCTATCTCATTTTAAGGAGAACAATTCAGAAAGGGAAGCCACATTTATCAGATAAGGTAGCTCATTAAGCCTATGACAGACATTATCAGCATTTAGATTGATATTTTACAGAAGAAACACTGGATCTTTTTTCCTTAAGATTTTTAAGTGCTCCTATACTCAACATGGGGCTTGAACTTACAACCCTCATGATCAAGAGTCGCATGTTCTACTGACTGAACCAGCCAGATGCCCTGTATTAGATTTTTAATTTTTAATCTTTGCATTCAACATGTTGCCTCAAGTTTGATGATACAAGACTGAAACTTTGGCAAAAACAGGTCATCACAATGTGTTTCTCCAGTGTTAAGCATAAGGTCTTTGGGTACAAGAGACCAATGATGATGGGAATTATTTAAAACACAGTAAAATAACTACAGACTTACAGTTTATCTAATGTTTAATACTATTATGTAAGTTTTAAAGTTTTCAACATAAAAGACAAAACCTAAGATGTTAGAAATGTAAAATGACCAAGGACAGAAAAATATCCTAAATTTATCCTATGTTGAATTTTATTAGTTCCTGAATAAGTAACAGTTAAATGTAACTGTATTTTTTTTGTTCTAAATTTCTCGATAGACTTAATAGAACTTTTTTTTTCTCCCCTAGAGATTTAATTTTTGATTTAATTATTTAAGAGTAGATATAAGACCATCTGTTGAGGATAGAATAAACCTGAATATATTAATCCAAAATCTATCTATTAAATATTAGTCTAAAAACATTCACAGAAATGATAAATTCTGATTATCAGAACATACCTAAAACCACGATTAAAACACTACCTTAAATCATCTAACAAACTAAGAGTGCAGAATGTGGGAGGTTTGTCATTAATTTGGTTTTAATGAAAATAAAATAAATTCTAAAGCCAAAATATGGTAAGGTTTTTTTTTTTTCTGATTCCTAGTATGACTGAAATTGGTTGACTAGGAGATTGAATTCAACTTGCCTTGAGAATTCTTGCATTACTTCTATCAGTGAAAAAATTAGGTATTAGAAATAACTCTTAGTTATAAACCTACCCCCCTTCAATTCCAAGTGGCTCTATGTGAAGAGGAGTGCTATTATACACACGTACCTCCCTTAAGAACAATGGCTCTTAAGAAGGCTGTGCATCAGTCTGCATTTTTATTTATTTATTTATGTATGTATGTATGTATGTATGTATGTATGTATTTATTTTTAAAGATTTTGTTTATTCACAAGAGACGCAGGCAGAGGGAGAAACAGGCTCCCTTTGGGAGCCCGATGTGGGACTTGATCCCAGGGCCCAGGGATCACGACCAGAGCCAAAGGCAGACGCTCAACCACTGGGCCACCCGGCCATCCCCAGACTGCATGTTAGATGGCCTTTTCCAAACACAAATGCCTACTACCCTTTATTCCCCTGCAGTGTATCTATGACTATAGAATCTCAGTGGGGTAGGAACTGGGAAAAAGCTCCCGAGGCAATGCTCATATATATCTCTGATTAAGGATACTACTACTACCAAAGACAGTACTTCACCTGTACATGTACTGGAAATAATGGTCTTCACAAACTTTCTTACAAATGCAAAAAATGTCAACTGAAAAAAACGATCATCTCAACCTCCAAAACAGCCCTCCCCAAATTACCTTTTCCTTCTCTGGGTTTCTTCTTTATACCTAACTCAGGAGACCCATTGGAAATTGGTGACTGCTGGGTCTTTGGTTTACGGCCAACTGAAAAAATAAGATTGAAACCACACATTGAAAACAGGAAAAATAATAGAAGCATGATTAGCAGACTCTTTGATAACACATTACTCATGAAATTGGACACTAATTTGTGGATTAATATACTCAGTGTGTATACAAAAAGTTGCATTTAAAAGGAGCATTAAAAGCACTTCTGTAATTTTAGATTACAGCAGTTAGTTGGCAGTAATTTCAGTGTATATGGCAAGTCAGGTGCTACCAACCTATTATTTACTCGGTCAGAGCCTCAATTTGCTAAACCTCTTCCAATAATGTATAGCAAGGGAAACAAATTCTAGAACAAAACTTTTTTCTTTTCTGTTCTACAGGATTGTTAGAAAAAGCTTTACCTACCTATTGCAGAGGATCTGATAATCTGCGAGGCCCTTTGAGCTCAAACGAGGAAAAGTAAAAAATATTATTTTAAACACTCAACTGCTCTGAGCCAATCAATTCACCAGAATTTAAGCATAAGTGTTCAAATTTCCCCACCTTGATATGCAGGTACATTATACGGATAAAAAAAAATTAATTATCTCCCATATTTAATAAGTGTGCCCTTTTATAAAACTTGACTTATTCATGAGAGACCCACAGAGAGAGGCAGAGAAGCAGGCTCCTCGCGGGGAGCCCGATGTGTGGGACTCAATCCCAGGACCCCGGCCGGGATCACACCCTGAGCCCAAGGCAGATGCTCAACCACCAAGCCATGCAGGTGTCCCAAGTGTGCCCTTCCTTTCGCTTCTCTTCACTTCTACCGTAAGGTTCTCTCAGACAGACTAGCATCCACAATGAAAGGAAAAGCAAAAGCTATAATTATACCAAAGAAGGCATAAGGCTGAAATGCCTTGTTTTCAATCCTCAGCACTGGTAAAAGAATGCTGGCTGACGAGGGGAAGCCTCCAGAAAGGCTGGGAATAGTCGAGTTTATTATAATTTGCAGATTGAGTATATTATTACTAATTTGGTGACTGTCATACATCTGGGATTTCTGATGTCACTCTGCTCTTTATTAGCAGAGTGTATTTAGAGCTAAATAAATACCTAAAAATCAAAGTGTTTTAATTTATTTCAAAATACATAGCTATTATATTCTCGGATTTCATTATGGTAACTAATCAGTAAGAAGTGTGCTTTGGCAAAAATAAATGGAAACTTTCTCTGGTCTCCTTTATTAGAACAGAAATTAATTTCTCAATTTACAGAGTATAAATCAATCAGTGATAAGACTCAAGCAAAAAAAAAACAAAAACAACAACAAAAAAATCCTTCAACTTCCTTCATCAAAACGTTAGCCCTAAAAGGCCTAATTTATTTTCATATAAAGCAGTATTTCCTAAATCATACTTCTTAAGATCTAGTTTATTCATGAGTAAGAAACAAGGTTCTACAGTCAAATTAACTTTAGAACACTGCATGTTATCTTCTCTCGCAGAATCACAACACACATTAGTATATTAGAAGCTCTAAAATTGAGTTTAAATAAAAAGTTTAAAAAGTAACCTAACTTTGCACGTCCCAAATGAACTTAAGCACAAATAAATACATAATATATGTATATTTATATATACATTATAAATAATTTCTAAATGATCATTAAGATAATCTATTTTCAAATAAATAAAATTAATATTAAATTGGCAAATCATTTCCTGGGTTATATCAGACCACATAAGCAGATCAATTTATTTATCTAGAGGTCTTGGTTCCCAGCTTTTTATGGTCTTTTTCATCTTCTTTTAAATCTAAAAATTTCCTGGGGCACATGGATGGGTCATTCAGCTAAATGTCCAACTCTGGATTTCGGCCAGGGTCCTGATTTCAGAGTCGTGAGACCAAGCCCTGCCTCGGGCATGGAGCCTGCTTGAGATTCTCTCTCTGTGTCCCCCCCACCCCCCACCCCCTAAAAAAATAAATCTAAAAATTTTCTAAATATTTTTTAATAGCTCCTATCAAATACAACCAGCCAAAGGCGATAGTGAGGAAGTAGGTAAACAGGACTATTAATATGTTTGCCTTTTTTTTTTTTTTAAACATTTACAGCAGCAACTAATCCTTCCTTCAAAATTCTCTCGGTCATACCTCTCACAAAATACATGTAATCTCACAAAATACAGGAGGGAAGACACTCAAATCTTATTCTTCACTCTGTCCCTCACAATAACGAGCACAGACCCACCAACACCACAACAATTTGAAATACCTCTAACAAATGAAAGAAAATACCATTATTTCTAACACAAGTTTTTTTTTTTTACTTTTGCCTTTGATTTCTAACATGTGAAAAAAAGATACAGAAGAAAGTGGAATTAGATGAGTACTCATTTATACAGAATTTTATTTCTTTCAAGTTTTACTTCTGATTCAGACAGGAAAAGGACCCACTTGCTGCCCATCTCCTAGTGCTGTTGGAGGTGTGAGGGGCCTTCGGCCTCACCCATCAGGATCGAGTGAGGAGAAGTTTCAGCAAGAGTCAAATAGTAAGTGGAAATGAAATGCTCTTTACCCACTGGTGAGTTTATTCCACTTAAAAGTCCTTGTTGGCAACCTTGGGTGTTTTAATTAAGACAGAAGGTACAGGGGAGAAAACAGCATTGGGCTTTTTATTATAAAGCCCACAAAAAGAGTGGGAAGATAAGATGAAAAATAGAAAAAGTTAAAAAATAAAATGTTTTTTAAAAATAACCAAGTACCCTAAAAGGATCAGAAAGCAAACAAGCAGTGAATCTCTGATCTTCCTTCTGCTTGTCCAACACAAGCAGGCAACTTTCTTTAGAGCTCAAATACTAACTCCTTTAAACAGTATGAACACCTTAACACAAAATTAAAATCGCAATTGACTGATACTTTGAGAATACCTAGGTAAAGATAACATCAATCTTAAATCTACAGCATATATTTCCTAAGTCCCCTGATGGGGGGAAAGATATTTCACCCACTTTTCTGGAAATCTGTAAATATACTCTACCTTTTTTCTTTTTCATTGGTTCATGGCTATCTGGTGATGTAGGAATAGGAGAGGTATCCATTGGTTCAGATTCTTCAGTTGACACCTCCACTACAGTTTCTGTAATGACATCTGGCCTCATAGCAGCATGGATAAATTCTGGAGTTGATACACAAGGAGGGACAAACACTTCCACTATAAAAAAAAGTTGAAATATTAAAATTTCCCACCCCCATTAGTACTTTCTCATGTGGACAATTCAATATTTAATAGAGGTGAGGTTTATTTAACAATTCATCAAAGTAGGGTAAGAGCCTGAAGTTACTTTGCTGAATATGTAATACAGTTTAAAGTATGTTAGGAAATAAATGCAAAGAAAATCACCTTGAAGGAAAATGTTAATCCCATAAGTAAGGTAGGGGTCATGAGGAATCACCCCCTTTCTTCACATTTTTACATACTTTCAAGCTTACTGTAGAAGACTTTTGAGTTATTCTGACAATTGGGAAAACATTTGGAAATAAAATAATGGAATAATAATGAGTTCTTTAACAGTCACTTTCCTTCCCACTACTGCCCACCATTATTCTCTAACTAGGTAAAACATGCACATGGTATAAAATTAAAAACATTCTTATGTGTCTCCAGTGAAAAGAAAGCACTTACAGATCATTTCAAAATATGAAGAAAAGAAAAACCTGTTCATCAAAGCCCAAGGAATATCATCTTTCAGTATCTAAAATTTTATTAAATATAACAGTCCTGATGTCTTAGGTCACTAAAACAGTACATAGAGACTGCCATTTGGTGTTCTGTTAGATACAACAGTGTTGCTCCAGCTTCCTTCCAAAGTGCCTGAATAGTCATGATATGTCATTACTATTTCAATTAAGAGACAGTTAATACTGCTACTGTGGACTAATACATTGCGCTCACTTCAGCAGCACATGTGCTAAAACTGGATTAATACACTGACCAATATGCCCTGATTTTCTTCTCACATCACTGAATAATACATGGCATTCCTATTCTAATTGAAAAGTACAGTTGCTCTTGGTAGTTATTATAAATCCCTCTAATAAGAAGGGCCAATATTATTGAATTAAGTGAAATTAACACTCGGGCATTAAAATTAGAGGGCAAAATGGCTCTCAAAGGCACTCTTAAGGAAAAAGAGACCAAAAGAGAAGGAAACTCTCAGCCTGAGAGAGAGTATGAGGAAATGGTGGAAGCTATCTCCTCTCTCCACCATGGAAGGTTCCCTGGAGCTACTGCCTATTTACCACTGAATACAAGATAGAAAGTAGTCACAGGACACAACTCCCCCACCCCCACCTGCCTTAAGGACTGACTACAAAGGTTATATAATTAGTACAAAATTATAAATTTACCCAGAGTTAAGGAAATAAGACATAAGGGCATAAAAAAAATAGCAATTTAACAAACATTTATCTGTCTACGGTAGGCATTTTCTGTATCATTTATTATAAAAAAATTAAGTATTTCAAGTATGTGAGACTTGGGAACTTTGACAAAGATCATTTATTGCTGCTACAGGTATTCATGCATAATAAACCTTGAGAACAACGATAATCCCCGCGTATTTAAGAAAAACACCCATTGTAGATATGCGAAGTGATGTGACGTGTTTAATATAAAAAAGAACAAGTCACATACCAGGACTTCTTGAATCCCTCAAGCAGGTAGGAGATTCCATATGAAGCAGGGCTTCAGCAGCTTCAATTGTCTTATCTGTACAGTGTGCATTACTGCTATGAACTGATGCTTCCACTGGGGGGAAAAGAAGTTCTACTCAATTAAAAATGCACTGAATACATGACTAAATTAAAATGTATTACTCTATGAAAAACTAATTCTTGTGTGGATAACTCTAAATTAAGTCACTGACACATATCAGTCCATATAAATTATTTACAGAAATAATTTTAAAAACGAAATCACTAGTATCTATACTTTGCAAAATGGATGTTGATTATCAAGCAATGATTACTGAGAAACTTCTGAATCTTATCCAAAGGAAAACAAAGAAAGACCCTTGAAATCTGAACCCTGTATCAATTTTAGAGCAAAACTAACTTGGAGGTGGTGGGAGGATGGCTGGCGATGAACAATCCCAGGAGGTCAATGATGTATCGTGATATACATACAGCCACTGAAATCAGGGGCAGGAACTTGCAGAATCAGTCAGAAACATGCATTTCCTAAGTTAAACGAATTACTCGGATTCTTACAGACCTTCCGAGGTGAGTGCAGCAGCACAGCGCCAGATACCCAGGAACTCAATTCCCAATAACCTTGTCTCTTCTTCTTCAAGACTTCACTCAATTTTTTTCTGGTTTTACCAATAAATTTGCTTTTAAAGTGTCTATGTCTGTTTTCCTTGAAGCCTTTTTCCAATCCTGCCACCTTCTGTAACTCCCTTTTAGCACTTACCCTATGCTGTGCTGCTTGAATAACTAGTGAAAAAGTCAAGTATACAGTGATCGTTTGGCTTTTCAAGTCCAAGGTTGGGCCCTAGACTCTGCTACTTACAGGTTACCCTAGACCAGCAATTTAATTTCTTGTAAGGCTCAGTTTCCTCTTTCCCAAAACGGAGGAGTACTACTTAACCTCATACAGTTGTGAGAATTAAGTGAGGTAATACTCATAAAAAAACATGTACAATGCCTGGCAGATGGATAAGAATTCAATAAATGGTGATAATTTCTTATCATTTCTGTTAAGATTCTAAGTTTCTTGAGGTTGTGGGGGCTATCTTACTTCATCTTTATTATCTGCTACAATTCCCAATGTAGATTTTTAATACAACAGGCACGCAAGGATTTCTTTTATATATTAAGATTAAGAACAACCCAGGGAAACTGGCCATTCAAACACAAACTTATATAAATGATATTACCTTAAAAATATTGGATATTCTACTTGGTTCTGAAACATGAATATGTAAGTTTTTAATTTGATAGATTTTTCTCAAGATGTCCTCTAAAAAGACTAAAAGGAAGTATTTGCTCTGCCTCTCTCTCTCATGAATAAATAAAATCTTTAAAAAAAAGGGGGGGGGGTGGATCCCTGGGTGGCTCAGCGGTTTAGTGCCTGCCTTTGGGGCAAGGCGTGATCCTGGAGACCCCGGATCAAGTCCCAAATCGGGCTCCCTGCATGGAGCCTGCTTCTCCCTCTGCCTGTATCTCTGCCTTTCTCTCTCTCTCATGAATAAATAAATAAAATCTTTAAAAAAAAAAAAAAAAAAAAAGGAAGTATCTGTACATATCTTATAAACTTTATCACAAATTCACAAGTTCTATACACTAACAATACGAATTTTTAGAAACTGCTTCCAGCAAACTTTAAATTGAAAAAGAAAATTTACTTAATCACAAAATTCACCAAATGCTAATAATAAAGCCTTAAACAGCAGTCATTTGGAAAGCATTCATTAAAAGAAAAGAAAAGAAAAAAATCCAGCGACTGTTTTACCACCTGTTGCACATCATCCACACTCTCAACCAAGGTACTGGGTCTCTCCAGTTGCTCTTTCCATTTATGGAAATCTGCTCTAAGCTAAACAGTTCCAGAGAGGCAGCCAAACCTCTAAGTAAATCTATCTTTAGGTGACCCTGCTTACTCTTATCTGCAGCTTCACTGAAGCAAAGGATTCAATCAGTCCTTCTAGCTCAACTTTAAGAAACTTAGTAAGTATAAAATATATTACCATTCTCAAGAATTTTTTTCAGTGCTTCCCACAATACTCACATATACTAAAGAACCCTGGAAAGCAAATTCTCAGGGTTTTAGATTTATTCTAGGAACTTCATTCTCTTTAAAGTCTGCTTGTGTTGCAATTTAGGTGTTGTCTTAGGTGCTATTAATAAACTATCCCGGGTAAACTAATTCCTTATGTAATTGTATTAAGACACACCCTAAAAACCTTGCCATATTAAAATAAGTGCTTCAAAACTTGATAATACAGCAACAGAATTTTACCCAAGTTTTTAATGTTTTCAGTTATAAGCAAAATGAAGCATGCCTAACAATTACAAGTAATGGTGCCCCAGGTTTTTATGTAGTTTGAGGCCCATTCATAAAACCATGATTTCATGTTAGTCATGTCCTTGGAAATCATTTCTTAAAAAGTGCATTTTCTTGCTCCTATCTCTGACCTCAAATTCCCCTTCCCCCTAAATTCAACATATTATTTCCCAGAAATATTTTACATTTACAGAGTAAAACAGAACACATACAAACTTAAGAATGCAGTTTATTAATTCATATTTTAAATTTAGGGTGAGAATATAAAAAATGCATATGTTCTCTGTGAATATTCTCAATCAGATCTAGTACTCTATGTACAGTCAACATTTGGGTGTTGAGCATTTACCACATATGCCAGACCCTGTGTTATAAATGTGAAAGATAAATGTGAATGGATCTCTGGCCTTGTGAGGCTTGTACTAATAGTTCAAAAACATAAACAGTAGTATCAAAAACACAAATGGAAATAAAACAGTTCAAAACTAGCGAAAGGTATAAAATAATTTACTCTGTAAGCTAAGAGCTTGTTAAGTAGAGCACTGATTTTTTTTTATGCTTTCTAATTCTACTTTTTGTCATTTTTATCAAGTAACTCTGAGCACATGCGAATAAATACCTAACAGCTCATACTTAGATCAATTTACAATAGTGTACCTACCAGTTTCCAAGAATACTTCACCATTTGAAAAAGAAAGCACTTTAAAAAATTTTTTGTTGATATGTCAATAGCTTTTGATAATTTTTGAAAATTTTTCAATTCATTTCGTTTAACTCAGTAATTAAAATACAATTTAAACTAGAATTATGCACAATTCTTAAGGATAAACATGAATTTAACAGTGTTGTACAATCCAAGGAAGCAAATAAGCACACTATAGGCAAGGGCTGAAAAATCCTTATCTCTTACTTAAAACTTGATTCACTAGGATCTTTTTAGACCTGTGTATGAAATTAATGGGGGGGGGGGGGAAGCAATTCCTTTTAAAAATAGAAACAATGAAGCTAAAAGTAATCTGACAGGTATCATTTTCTACTTAAAGAGTAGTACTTGGTGTTGCTGGTCAATTCCTCTTGAAGAAATAAACGTATCAAATAAATTTCAAAAGAATTTTAACTTTAATCATAGTGCCAAAAATCAAATTTGCTCATGTCCTCCTTTACTATTGGTAAAAGTCTTCTTGTTCCATTTCCAGCTTTCTAATCAACTGGTGTTTGTATGGTAGACTATTCCAGACTCACTCAACAGCTGTTACAAAATACCAAACTTGGTAATTAAGTCTGACAAGAGACATACCTCTCAGCTTTGCAGAAGAGAATACTGGCAATGGATCTAGCTCATAACCAAGTTCTTAAAGTCAAAAATAAAAATAGCAATTTAATTTGAGAACAATGGGAAAAAATTAGAAAACCCTTCCTTAAATGATAGTAGTATGTCCCTACAAGCAAAAGACCATAAACTAATAATACAAGGTCATCCCTCAAGCAGGCAGAAGCAGGCACCTGACTTACCACAGCTTATCTTCTAATGCCCCAAGGCATAATAGGTGAGTGAAGAATACAAATGAATGTAATAAAAAGGGGAGGGGGAGAGGGAAAGGTGAAACTCTGGGACACTCCATCTTTTCTGGTTTCTCTGACTTTCTAATCAATATAGTTACAATTTAAAAGTTTAAAAGGAAAAAGGAACTAAAATTATTTTCTAAAACAGAGCTCCCTGATGAAAATACGTGAGCCACGTATAATTTTCAAATTTCCGACAGCCAGATTTTAAAAAGTGGAAACTGAAATTAATGCCTTTCCTTTAACCCAGGATAGCCAAACTATTGTCACTTCAAGATGTAATCAATATAAAAGTTTACCACAGCTTGTTAAGTTTACATTTAAAATTTTTAAAAATTAAAAATTCAGTTTTTCAGCCACAAATACAAATAGCTACTGGCTATGGTACTGAAAAGTGCAGACCAAAAAAAAAAAAAAAAAAACCAAAAAAAACAAAAACAAAACTGCAACACAGCTACTCTCAAACTTTTTTGGTCAAAAGAAACTTTCACACTCAAACTAATGAGGACCACAAAGAGATTCTGTTTATTTAAGTCCTAATTTTAGACATTATTCTATTCAATTGAAATTAAGAAGACATTAAAATATTTATCAATTCATTTAAGATAATAAACCTAACACTTTTAAGTAATTTAATGAAAAAATAGCTTTTCTATAATAAAATTAGTGAGTAGCTTTGTTGTACATTTTGGTAAATCTTTTTAATACATGGTAGAAAGCAGTTGGATTCATATTTGCTTCTTCACTGAATTTCCTGTAAAATCAAATCACGTCGCCTCTAGAAAACTCTGAAAGTGAAAAGGCAAATAATGTCTTAGAATTATTATGAAGCCAATTCTGACTTTACAGACTCCCTGAAAGAGTCTAGGGACTGACTCCCCAGATCCTCAGATCAGATTTTATTTCAGTCTTTAAGAACTGCAGCTATAATTTATTACCAAACATAGTAATAACACCCAATTCTATCCTAATGTTTCTATAAGCTTTAGCTTTTATTTTTTATTTTTTTTTTTTTTTTAATTTTTATTTATTTATGATAGTTACAGAGAGAGAGAGAGAGGGAGGCAGAGACACAGGCAGAGGGAGAAGCAGGCTCCATGCACCGGGAGCCCGACGTGGGATTCGATCCCGGGTCTCCGGGATCACGCCCTGGGCCAAAGGCAGGCGCCAAACCGCTGCGCCACCCAGGGATCCCCAAGCTTTAGCTTTTAAACAAGTGTACAGATGAAAAACGATGACTCCGTTTTCCGTAAGTACAGCAGCACTTTGTCCACTTACACATAAAGGAGTTTTTGTCAAGTTTTTCATAAATACTTTCTTTGCATCCCTTTGAACATTTAAGCTATAGATAACACAAGGTATCTAAATAATTATCAAGAACATGCTCCTGCCTGCCCTTCTCCACCAGCCACATGTTTCTAAAGGAAATTGTTTTATGTTCAATTATCCTGATTGAATCCTTAAATACTGATGTTATTCATCGACTCATTTTTTTCATGAATTTTACTAATAATGCTGCAATGACTTCTGAAAAGTAATTTCTTAAACACATTTTTAAATAATTTATTTTTTCTTTCTTTCTTTCCTTTTTTTTTTTTTTTTTTTTTTTATAATGGGGGCCTAGGTGGCACAGTCAGTTCAACCTCCGACTCTTGGTTTCAGCTCAGGTCCTTCCTTATCTCAGGGTAGTGAGATTGAGCCCCGCGTTGGCCTCCGCGTTGGCCTCCGTTGGGACTCCAAGCTCAGCACAGAGTCTGCTGAAGTTTCTCTCCCTCTCTCTGCCCCTCCCAGCTGTGTTCACGCTCACTCTCTAAAATAAATAGATCTTGAAAAATAAAAACAAAAAGTGAATGCCATTCTTCCAGTTTTATTTCAACATATGCTTCATCTTTTCACATCCTAAATTGTTTTCAAATTTAACTTTTCAAGATTGATACCAGATATTTCCATTTACAGTAAACTGGAAATAAGATTTTCAAGTTCAAATTTCACAATGAACTTTGACAAACTAGACAGATTTGTCTTATCAGTTAAAATACTTAAGCTAGATTTCCAGAAAACTCCCTCCCTCCCATTTAATAACAGCGACCTAATAGAACAAAAGTTGGGTGACCGTATCTCTCAACTCTCAAATTCTCCAATTTAATTCTCAGTTTCTCAAAAAAAGAAGAAACAAGTCAAAGAAAGTATACTTGAAAATAAGAAGGCAGAACATTTTAAACTGAAAATCTTCCAGAAAATCTAGATCATAGGTACACAATACTTTCACATAAAGACTTTTTCCCTATAGGCATGTTTTTCCTGTAATCTGTTATACATGAAAGATTAACTGTGTGTGTGTGTATATACATATATGATATATATATATAGAACTTTTATGTATACGTATATGAAGATGATCCAAAACTGTATCCTAGTCTCACTCAATGTATAGACCGACCTGGCTGCAAGTTCCAATTTGGCACAAACACTGGCTAGCAGAAATGAACCTCCCAATTATGTAATGACCTTACAGACACACCTCATTCACACCATGTAATGTAAAAAATCCAGAAAGAAAAAGAAGCCTTCACTTTCCATTAAATTATTGAAACGACTTATAATTTTAGAGCCTTAAAAGTTATGTAGAGATCACCTAGCCAATCTTGTCCTTTTACCAAAATATGAAGCGTTAAAGAAGTTAAGTCACTAACACAGAGCTAGTTCCGTGACAGTGAGATGCGATCCTCCTCTCCTGACTTCAGGTCTAGACTCTTTCTCATACATCACGGTGTAAGTCAAAGTTTCACAAAATGTGTCAAATCTTCACCACAAAAGTATTTTGTATGTTGAAATAAATGATCTTTAATAAACAAGCTTATTTATTTCATTCTTAACTCAGACTCTTCTGACAGCAAAAAAAAAAAAAAAAAATGCTGGTAACTAAAGCTGAGGCTGATAACTAAAGTTGACTGTTAAGCCTCAAAAGAAGGAAAATTAACAGCAAAAGTATATCCCCTGGTACCCTAATATAATACAGCACTGGTAATATGAAGTGCTTTGTAATTGCTTAGAAACAAGAGTTATGCTGCCAATATTCAACCTAAAGCTTATCGCCTCTGTAAGTCTTCATTAATAATCAGTCATTAGAGCACTAGTAATCAAACCATTACAGCAATCACTGTAGTTATATCAGCATTTCCGTACTAGGGAGATTTACAGCTGTCTCCTCACTCAGACTGTAAAACCTTTGTAAGGAAGAATCATGCCTAACACACAATCCCCTCAAGGGGGAAAAAAGGCACCCTTCTATTTTACACATACAAACTTCACAAACATGCCTCTCCCGACATCCCTGGAAACTGGCGGCAATATAAATTTTTACTGAGTGAGATCCGTGGTTCTTCATCCGCGACCACCTTCCTTCCTCAACACTTGGGTCAATCAGCAAACCTGTCTCAAGTTCCTTCTACGACAGGGGCTTGTAAGAGCTTCAGCTTACATGAAAATGATGGAGGAAGCAATCTGAACACAACTATATGTAAAACATTCCTTACAAAACACTATTATCCTAAAGGAAACTTCAGCTGTTAAGATCCACAAATACTGAAGGAATGCGCCAGGGCCAGAAAACGACGCTCAACCTCAGAATCCAGAAGCCGCCTTCTCCGGAGGGGAGAGACAGGCTGCGCCTGGGGCTGGGCTGGGCTGGCTACAGGTCTGCGCTCCCCGCAGAGCACCTGCGGCCGCTCAGCTTCCTGATTCCGACGCTGGCCAAAGCGGCATCTTCGTTGGCAACGTCAGCCCGGAACCTGCAGTGGCTCGAGGCTCCCCGGGGCGACCCACAGGCGCAGGCACCTCGGCACCGGCCCTGGAGCCATGTGCCCGTGTTAACGGACCCAACGTACACGGAGGACCCCAAGGTCTGCCTTCCTGATCCTTGAGTTCCTGCTCGTACCTGAAATAACTGGGAAACGTGCTGTAGGGGCCGCGCCGTGAACTGTGATTTTCTTTTCCTTGGGGCCTTTTGAGTCGTGGGATGGGACATGCTACAGAGTGCGAGGCTGCTCGCGGCGTGCCCCACAACGCCCAGCCCAGCCCAGCCGAAGCACGGAGGCCACTCATTCGGGCTCAAAGTCCTGCGAGGTCGGGCGACGCGCCCTCGTGTGCCGGAGCCCCCGCGCCGACCGTGCAGAGCGGGTGCGCCCCCGGGCCCCGCAGCCCCCCCTCCTCCCCGGGTCCCCGCGGGTCCCCGCGCCCGGCCCCCCGCGGCCCCGGCCCCGGCCCCGGCCCCGGCCCGGGCCCTTCCGCCGCCGCCGCCGCCGCCGCCGCGCCGCACATCCCCCACGGCGGCCACTTCCGTGTTTACACTCCTCTTCCCTCCAATTCCAGGCGTGCATTGTCAGCCTCGCTCCCGCCCCGCCGCCATTGGCCGCCGAGCGCCCGGGCCCGCCCCCCGCGGCCAGCGTTCTCGCCTGGAACCTGTCGGCGAGCAGATTGGGACCCGCGGCCCGTCAATCGGCGCCGGGCCGTCCTCTGCGCGGCGCTTCCGCTGCGGTGGGAGGCCGGGGGGAGGGGAGCGGAGGGGAGCGGAGGGGAGCGGGGCCGCTCGGGGCCGCTCGGCGCCCGGGCTCCCCGCGCCGCCCGCCCGCCCGCGCCCCCGTGCGCCCCAGTAAACGTGCCGCCCCGCGCCGTCGTCCGCGTCCTCCCCCGGGACCGCCGCCCCCGAGCGCCGGGCAGCAGCCCGCGGGCGGGGACGGGGCAGGGGCAGGGGCGGGAGGCGGGCCCCGAGGCACCCCCGGCGCCCCGGGGGGAACCGTTACCCCGGGCCCCGCGGCAGCCCCGGGCGGGAGGGCGGGCGGGCGGAGGCGGCGGCGGACAGCGTGGCAGGCGCCGCGGCGGACAACGGGCTCGCTCACTTCCTGGTTGCCGGCGCCGGGCTCCAGCGCTCGCGCCGCGCGCCCGGGGCCCCGAGTCGGCTGCGGCGGGTCCCGGCCGCCGCCCGCCCAGCGCAGCCCGCGGCGACAGCGCCCCTCCGGCCGCAGGCGCCCCCGCGGCGCTCACTTCCTGATCCGCCGCCTCCATGGCCGCGCTCGCCGCCCCCTCCCCGGCCGCCCCGTGACGGCGCCCGCCGCCGACCCCGGCCCCCCCGGCCCCCGCCCCCGCCCCCCGCCGGCCGCCGCGGCGCGCGGGGCGCACTTCCCGCGTCCCTACCGGCGCGGATGAGCAGATCCAGCTGGTTCGTGGGCCCCTCCTGCAGCGACGTCGCCATGTTTACCCCGGGGCTGGAGCTGCCGCCTCACATTGGCTTCCACCGCGAGCCGCGGCGGCGGGGGAGGAGGCGGAACCCGCGGCCGGGCCACGCCGTGCGCCCCACACACTCACGCACTCGCACACACTCGCACGCCCGGATCCTTGCGCGCCGACAGGAAGCCGCGGCCGGCCCGCCTCCCGCCTCCCGCCCGCCGCCCGCCTCCCGCCTCCCGCCTCCCTCCCGCCTCCCGCCGCGGGGCTCAGCGGCCCCAGCACCAACGGCAGGGGCGGCGGCGGCGGCGGCGGCGGCGGGCGGCGCGATCCTTCCGCCCCGCGCCCACACAGGAAGTCCCGACGCCCGCCCGCCCGCCGCCCGCCGGCGCCGCCCCGGCCGCACGCACCTGAGGCGGACGCCGGCCCGGCCCGGCCCGCGGGGGAGGCGGCGGAGGACGACGACGACGACGAGGCCCGCGCCCGGACAGGGACCAGGGACCAGGGACCAGGGACCAGGGGCCGGGGCGACCCCCGCGGAGCGGCGGCGGCGGCGGCGGACGAGGATGAGGACCAGGACGAGGAGGAAGACGCGGGGACGACGAGCCCGCCGCCGAGGGGCCGCCCCCGCGGGAAGCCTCACTGAAATGACCCTGAGGGGCCGAAGCCCCGCCGCCCCGGGGCTCGCGCGCGGGCCGCACAGCAGCGCCGTCCGCACCGTGAGTCGCCGGGAGTCCCCGGGACCGGCCCCCCCGGGCCCCCCCCCCCCCCCCCGCCGCCTCGCTCCCCCGGGCCCCGGGCCCCGGCGCCGCGCCCCCGCCCCGCCCCGCCCCGCCCGCAGCGGCCGGGAGGCCACCGCCCCGCCACGGCCCCCGAACCCGGGGAGCCCCCTCCCGCGCCGGGCCCAGCCTCACCTGTTGGGCCGGAGGCGCCTCGCGGCCGGGAGCTCCCTCGCCCCTAGTCGGTGTGAACCGGGGCCGCCCGCTCCACGCAGCACCTTAACGGGGGGATGGGGGGGCAGGGGACACCGGGGAGCCCTGGCCGGCGCTGACACCTCACCAAAACTGACCAGAAACCGGAATCTCCACTAGCAGCCAGTAGCTTTTCACACACTTAAAAAGGAAGACAAGCTTATCTTTTCCGGAGGCAACAGGTTAACGTGGCTCAAGAAGGAACATGCAGTACACGACTCGATTTGCAGCCTGATGGGTAACTTCCACCTCACAATTGGCTTCTTGAGATAGATCCTAACAAGTCCATGGTATGTGAGAATTTTACTTTGTACATGTTGATCCTATGTATTCCCCCCGCCTTGCCCTTTGAGCGCCAGGAGAAGAGGAGCTGCATCTACCCCTGCCTAATACTGCACAGTGTACGGGCGTGGGACCATAAATTCAGAAAGGCCGGAAAATATTCCTATAAATGTACAGCTCTTGTAAAAACACAACTCCCCGGGCTCTATGCAGTCCTGCCTTGCTACCGAAACCAGGCTTTCAAGAGCCACCAACACTTCCTAGAAACCAAAAACACTGTATTGGAAACAGCAAGTAAGGATAGGCTGCGGCGGCGGCGGCTGCTGCTGGAGGTATTAATTGGTACAGACTTTCGGGAAAGCAGCGTGGCACTATATATCAAGAACCTGAAAGAGGTTCACACACTCTGACCCCAGGAGTTTCATTTCCTGGACCTTGCCTGAGGAAGTAAGACACTCAATGGGTTGTTCCATTAAAAAGAGTTTGAAAAATCTTTAACAATACAGTAAGATAGTAAAAATACACATGTGCCAAGATTCAAATATATATTTCCAACACCATCATGACTCAAACTCTATAGGACATGTGAATAGGTGTATGTAATATACTGTATGCACGTGTGCACACTCCTCTGCATTTCTCAAGTCTTCAAGAGTAAGCAGGTGTTAATAAGCAGAATAAAAAACTGAGTAAGGATTGCTTATCATGGTAGACACTTGAGAGAAATTCATACTCTACTAATGACATTACAGAAAGATCTCTCCTACATCAAAATCCCAGCTATGTCCTACGAGGGCAAAAAAAATAAAATAAAATAAAGTAAAATAAAATAAAATAGCTATCTCTTCCTGAAACAAAAGCCGCTATGCTGCATGCTTTACCTTCACTTTTTTCACAGAGTCCTCTCCATGTTCCTGTGAAATATATATTACTGTTGTCCTCATTTTACACATGTGCAATCTAAGGTTCCTTGACTAAGGTCATACAGTTCATGGAAGGCTGGTCCAGGATCTGAACTGAAGTACTAACTCCAGAGCCCTTAACCTCAAACACCACTGAAGCACCAAAGCAACAAGACCTTTCTATTAATTATAATGCATTTAGTACCTGTCCATTTTCTCATCTGAAAATTATTCTTTTTTTTTCTTCTTTTGTAGAGAGCGAGCAAGCAGGGGAAGGGCAGGAGGAGAGGGAGAGAGAAAATTTGAAGCAGGCTCCACGCTCAGTGTGGAGCTCAACATGGGCCTCGATCTCACAATCCTGAGATCGTAACCTGAGTCGAAATTGAGAGTCAGATGCTTAACCGACTGAGCCACCCAGGCATCCCTGAAAATTCTTTTATATTCCTTCCTTCAAGACATAGAACCTAATGCCCTTCTCCCTTTGAGTATGAGCTGGACTTCGTGACTCACTTCTAACCAACAGTATAAAGCTGAAGTGATGGTGTGGGACTTCAGAAACGGTCCGCTTGATCCCTTCCTTTTGGGTCACTCTACAAGGAAGCCAACTGCCATGTCATGAGTACACTCAGGTAACTGTGGAGAGGCCCTTTAGGCAAGAAACAACGGTATCTTGCCGACAGCCTTACATCTGAGCTAATTAGAAGACCGGCCCGTCAGCCCTAACCAAGCTTTCAGAGGACTGCAGCTTCAGGAAACACCCTGAGCTACAGCCAGCAAGTAAGCTACTCCCCAATCCTTAACCATAAAAACTACCATAAATGACTGCTGCTTTAAGCTGCTAAATTTGGGGTAATTTGTTTGCAAAGGAAAATTAATACAGAAGGAAGGCATTTAAACTCTTGTTACATTTCACAGCTTAGGCTTTTAAAAAAGGGTAAAGTTTATAAATAACTTTAACTTTTAACTACAGAATCCTGAGCAGTTCTTCCCATTTCTTAATTCTTTATAGTCTGGGCATCAACTCTTAACCTCCAACCTCTCCATTTTAAAAATAAGTCTTTATAATATAATCATTATCATTACAGTCTAATATAACCAAAAAAAATAGATTCCTTTGGCTTTTTGATTTTACGGTCCCATAGTAACCAAAATGGAAAACATTCTTGAGAGAGATATAGATATATAATTGTTTCCAGTACCATATAAGTTTCAGATGTTTTTATTTTTAGATTACCTTGATGATTTCATTTGTGCTTTGCATTTAACTAGTATAAAGAATCATAAAATGTTACAGATTGAAAAAATCCTAGAGGAAACATCACCTAGAAGTTTTCAAAAAATAAAGAACCTGAATATCATGATCTCTCTTCCTCACTACCATGTTAGATACATTACATTTTAAAAACCAAATATATAATTATGTGCTCTATTAGATACTAATAAAAACAAAAGGCACAGACTTTAAAGTTTAAAAAGAATTATGGGTTGGAATCTAAGGGAGTAGACGTTCCATGCATTAATGCTATCTTCCTACAATTCGGAAGAAGGATGCCAATTTCCTATGTTAGTAATAACAACTCTCTAACAATGAGAGTTATTTAAGAATCACCAATTTAGGGCAGCCTGGGTGGCTCAGCGGTTTAGCGCCTGCCTTTGGCCTGGGACATGATCCTGGAGACCTGGGATCAAGTCCCACATCAGGCTTCCTGCAGGGAGCCTGCTTCTCCCTCTGCCTGTGTCTGCCAGGAAAAACTGAGGGCCCAAGAAATTAAATAATTTGATCAGTCATGTAGTATCTTATTATTTCAAGGTCAAAAATTCTAAAGAGCAATCTTCTATAAAACTTAGAAATTAAAAAACAGATGAAAAGGGTTTTTTTTAAGATTTTATTTATTTAGGGACGCCTGGGTGGCTCAGCGGTTAAGCATCTGCCTTTGGCTCAGAAGGTGATCTTGGAGTCCCAGGATCGAGTCCCACATCGGGCTCCCTGCATGGAGTCTGCTTCGCCCTCTGCCTCTGTCTCTGCCTCTCTCTGTGTGTCTCTCATGAATAAATAAAATCCTTAAAAAAAAAAACAGATTTTATTTATTTATTCATGAGTGAGGCAGAGGGAGAAGCAGGCTCCCTGCGGGGGGGGGGGGGGGGGGACGGGGCATGGACTCGATCCCAAGACCACAGGATCACCACCTGAGTCAAAGCCAAAACGCTCAACCACTGAGCCACCCAGGTACCCTAAAATAGATTAAAAGTTAAATCCCTTTTACTGCTACTGTATTTATGAACTATAAGTTGCAAAATGATTGAAGTTTTGCTTTTTAATGTCAAACGTTAAAGCAACGGTTAAATGTCTTTCTGACAAATTGAGAAAAAAAATGAAAAAAAATTTTAAGCAGTGAATGGTAGGAGAGTAAGAGGCCAGATGGTCTAAGCTTTCTGATACAACTGAATTACTAACAAAATTTAAAGCTGGGATATGATGTGTTAGCAATGTTTAAGAGAAAAAAAGTCAAGAAAACTACACTATAAGAAAAATATGCTTATCAAGGACAAACTGGAAATCAAGTGATTTAGGACCACTCAGCAAAGCTTAATTCATCAGCCTTGACAACTGATGTAGAAGTACAGTCTACAGATTTACAGAGAAAAAAATGAATTATTTCACATTTTATGCTATTATCTATTTGCAGTTTTTTATACTGCTGATTTGTTTTACTTAATAGTCAGGGTTTTTTTGTTTTTTTTTTTTTAATTTTATTTATTTATTCATCATAGTCACAGACAGAGAGAGAGAGGCAGAGACACAGGCAGAGGGAGAAGCAGGCTCCATGCAGGGAGCCCGACATGGGATTTGATCCCAGGTCTCCAGGATCATGCCCTGGGCCAAAGGCAGGCGCCAAACCGCTGCGCCACCCAGGGATCCCTAATAGTCAGTTTTTACAAAGTATTATTAAAATGAAGGTGTTTGAACCCATAGTTGCATATTCATCCATTTATTCAACAAGTAATTATCTAGCACTTGCTTTGAGCAAGTTTCTGTCCTAGGCATCTATTATTACACCTGGTAGCACTGTTATATAACAAAAGAAAAAAATTAAGCCTTCCTAATTCACACAGACCTCCCACTAAGGGTCGAATCCTTAAAGACAGTATGATATATGAAATTGATTATACATGAAATTAGAGAAATAGTGAGTATATACTACATTTGGACTATGACCCTGGAAAGTTAAAGTATTTATATGTATAAAAAGCCTTTATAAAGGATAGATTTTTAATGAGGGGTTCACAAAGCCAACGTTTTGTTAGTACAATGAGCATTTTTCTAAAGAGAAGGGCCATGGCTTGTTTTAGATTCTCAAAGAGATCCATGATTACTAAAAGTTATTTTATCATAAGCTACCTTGCCATATGCATTTATGGACTACAAACACTCTACACTGAGTAAAGATTCATTATGTACCATTTTTAAGATGGATAGTTTTGGGGCACTTGGGTAGCTCAGTCCAATTCCTGGTTTCAGCTCAGGTCATGATCTCCCGGCAGTGAGTGAGATGGAGCCACAAGTGGGGCTCTGCACTCAGGGCAGCACAGAGTCTGCTCCAGATTCTCTGTCCCTCCATCCCCTCCCCCCTCCCCCCCCCCCCCCCCCCGCGTGCTCCCTCATGTTCTACCTCTCTAAAATAAATAAATAAAAGCCTTAAGAAAAAAAGCTGATGGTTTGGTTTAGATTCACGTTTTCTGCATTTTACTTATTAAGTTATCCTGGGCAAGACCCTCCTTGAGCTTGTTGACTCTTCACTCTATGGTGAAGGTAGACACACTGCTTCTGATTCTTAGCAGCCACTCCTAGAAGACTGATATTGTAGCTAGTCTTTTCTAACAGTATTAGACAAACAGCTCTTTCCAAATAGCATTTATTAAGCACCCATATGTACAAGACCTCCTGCAAAATGAGTTTAAATAATTAATGATCTCTATATTTTAGATAACATTTATGACAAGTGATTTCAAGGGCTTGGGTTTGTTATCATTAGAGAATATGGAGTATCTTGAATACTTTGGAAATTTTTTTCAATTCCTGTGAAACTGTGTAAGAGCTAACACACATTCTCATTTAGCATGTTCATGAAAAAAATTTATAATGGAGTTAAATCAAATACTATTTTGGTTAATTCCTAAAGGAATATTCAGAACAACTAATTTCTTCACTCTTACAAGAGAGCTTCTGCACTCTACCCACCCAAAAGTTCCTCAGAGGTCATCACTGAGCTTTGAATTGCCAAATCCATCTATCTCCACTTAGTCTTCACCTGACTCTACTTCTCTGAACAAGTGACATTATTAATCACCTGCTACTGAAAACCTTTCCTTCATTTAATTTTCATGAGAATAAACTGTCCGCCTTTGTTTTCTATTTCAGTTGATTTCATCCACTTTCGCACAACCCTTAAATGTGGTTTTCTCCCAAAGTGGGATCCTTAACCACCTTCTCTCTTCATCCTTCACTCTCCCAAGAATTGTATTTATTGTCCAATGACTGCCGGGGTTTTCAATATTATTTCTTTACTGATTCAAAAATCACTGACTACAGGCTTGACTTATTTTTTTGGATCTAGGTTCTAATCTCCAATTATATAGCAAACATCTTTATTTGGCCAACCCACTGGTACTTAAAGGTCTTTTATCTACAAATCTCCTTTGTTTCTTCTATCAATAACATTACCATCATCCCAGGTTACAAATCTGAGTCACTTATGATCCTAGTTTAGGAACATGTCTACTATACAACTTTTGAGGAGGATTTAAAAGATACATGAAATTATAAAAAATAACATAACAGTCACCTTCCCAACACCCAGAACCAACAACTGTTAACATTTTGTTATTTATGCCTAAAAATGTTTTATTCTCCATAAGAAATAACACATTACAGGGGAAGATAGCATCTTTGAATACTACCACCCCCAGTTCTCATTCACCATCCCATCTCTCTGAAGAAACTACTACCATTAAGTTTTATCTCTAGTCCTCTAGTCTATTTTTTACACTTTTATGTTTTTGTGTATGTGTGTGTGTGTGAATCCCAGAGTAATATATATACTATTTTGCATGCTTTGGGTACATAAATGACATTATTCTATATATGCCATGCTAAAATTTTCCTTCTTTCCATTCAAGATTTACATTCTATCCATGTTGGTATAAATAAATATAGCTATGCTTTTTAGATGCTACACATTATTCCACTGCATGAGTTTATCCCACTTTATTCATCAAATTATCTACTGGTCAGCAAATAAATTTATTTCCACTTTGAACTTTTATGAACAATGCTGCAAAAAACTCCTCCGTGTTTCCTTAAACATGCGTGCTAGATTGTCTCCACAGTATATAATATAAATTTTTACATACAAATAGAATTTTTACATAATAGAGTAGTGCATTTTTAATTTTATGTCACTCACACAAAGTAGCTGTGAAAGCCTAAAATTCCACATGATGTTTTAAGAGTATCCACTTCTCTCAAATTCTTGTCAATATAAAATATAATCAGACTTTAAAATTTTTTCCATCTGTTGGCTGACAAAAAACTGTCATATTAATCTGCATGTACTTAAGTACTGAGGTTACTTTTTCACGTACTTATTGGCTATTATAATACTTCCCTTTAAACTGCCTAGTCACATCCTTTGTCATTTTTCTGTGATACTTTTTGTCTTATTGATCTATAGAATGCTAACATATTCTAGATGATAATTCAGATATGTGTTGCAAATACCTTCGGCCAAACTGCTGTTTGACTTTTAATTTGGTTGGTCTATAGTATCCTTTGTCCTACAAAAATTTAGACTTTGATGCAGTCAAATTAATACACATTTTACCTTCCAATGTATGTTAAATAGTCCCTGGAATAAAAAGGAAATCATAAAGAAACTAAGAAATATGTAGAAACGAATTATGATTAAAATATAATATGTCAAATAGGTGTGACACAAAAGAGAACTCAGAGGTCAGGAGACGAAAAGGTCTTAAACAAGCTAAGCATTTGATTCATAAAGATGGACAAATCAACAGAACAAAACCAAAGAAATAGAAGGAAAGAAATAATAAAGAATAGGAAAAATGTGCGGATCCCTGGGTGGCGCAGCGGTTTAGCGCCTGCCTTTGGCCCAGGGCGCGATCCTGGAGACCCGGGATCGAGTCCCACATCGCGCTCCTGGTGCATGGAGCCTGCTTGTGTCTCTGCCTCTCTCTCTCTCTGTGACTATCATAAATAAATAAAAATTAAAAAAAATTTTTTTAAAAAGAATAGGAAAAATGAATAGAAAACAATAATTTTTTTTAGAGAGGGTGCAGGAAGGGGCAGATGGAGAGAGAGATGATTTTAAGCAGGCTCCATACCTGGCACAGAACCCAATGGGAGCTTGATCGCACAACCCTGAGATCATGAAGAGTCAGATGCTTAACAAACCAAGTCACCCAGGTGTCCTGAGAACAGTGATTTTTAAAAATAGTACAGATTCACAAAATCAAAAGATGATTCTGAAAAGATTAGTAAAACAGACCTCGGCAAGAATTATCAAAAACAAAGAAAGCGCAAATATAAAGCTAAAGGGGGAGAAATAACCACAGAGACAATACATATAAAAAATAAGTCAGTATTTTGAACAATTATATGTTAAGTTTAAATGTGGATGACTTGTATAAACTGTGTAAATTATATAAAGAAGAAAATAAGTACTAAGTAGTAAAGAAATTAAAATGTAGTCCAAAACCTCCTTTCCATATTACTTATGAAAGGTCCTAAACTTAAAGGAAAACAAAGCAAAATGATGAGCAACATGTATCTTTAAATGCAAGGAGAGTTCAACATCTGAGAATCCATAAATTAACTGGCCCCATTAATAGATTTAAAGGAGAAAAATTATGATCTACCCAAAAAATGCAGAAAAACCATCTTTAACACAAAACCAAAACAAAGGCATAGATGGGAATTCCCTATACGCTAAGAACTACAACAAACATTAAACTTCAAGTTGAAATTTGAAATACACTACAAGATTAGGAACAAAATAGTGATGCCAATTATTATCACCACTCCTCATCATATTAGAGTTCTTGACCAACATTGTAAGAAAAAGATGTAAGATAACTGGAAAGAAGGGAGGAGGGCTCAGTTGTACCAGCTGAAGCCCACCTAGACTGGTGAGCTCCCAACTGATCCACAGATGACCACAGATAGGGAAATCAGTGCAGCTCATCTCAGCAGAACCAAATGGCTAGAATCCACAGTGTCAGGAAAACCAAGAACTAGTTCTCGTTTTAAGCCAATAAACTTTAGGGGGAGTGGTGGTTGTTATGCAACAATAGCTGACACAAGTAAGGAGTTATGGGTATCCATTACTGGGCGACTACAAAAATAAAATGTGATGGATATCTACAGTGGAGTATTGTGCGGCAATAAGCAGCAACACATTAGATACATACAAAGCAACATGCATGGATGTTAAAAACAGTAGTTACCAAAAAGAGTAGGAAACAGTAGGATACATAAGACCATTTATATAAATGTTAAATATATACGACAGCATATACACAATATGTTAAAAATATGTATTAATCAAATTACATTGGATGCTTATGAGCGAGGGAGATGACTGCTGCATAAATAAAGGGTAGAAAGGAATACATCAACTGAAAAAATAAAACAGGGTATGAAATAGCTAAAACCTTTTTCTTTATATAAAAAGTCAATTATCAATGTAACTTATTAAATAGTCCATCCTTTCCCACTGACTTATAAATCTATGTCTATTATAGAGGTATAATGCCAGGTATAAATACATTCTTACTCTGTTTCTGGGGTCTCTAGTCTATCCTCATAAACTGTCTGCAGGCCAACAACACATTTAAATTTTTTCTAGGGGGATCCCCGGGTGGCTCAGCAGTTTAGCGCCTGCCTTCGGCCCAGCGCATGATCCTAGAGTCCTGGGATCAAGTCCCACATCAGGCTTCCTACATAGAGCCTGCTTCTCCCTCTGCCTGTGTCTCTGCCTCTCTCTCTCTCTCTCATGAATAAATAAAATCTTTAAATAAAATAAAATTTTTCTAGGGCCTTAGAATCATTCCTGTAGGAAGGAGGGCAAGCACCCTATAATTTGTTCTTTTGCATAATTGTCTAGATTTTTGGATCTTTACCTAAGAGTTTATAAAATTCCTCCAAAACCAAGTCCTCTCGAGATTTTGACTGGAATTGTTCTGAATCTATAGATGCAGAAGAATTAACAGCTCTATCTTGTCCATCTTTCCATGTGTGTTTGTGGGTTAAGGATTAAAGGAAATCAAATGGTTTTGGTCTATTTTCTCTTAAGTTGTTTATCTCTTCACTTATTTATGCCCCTCAATAAAGTTAAATTATTATTTTCATAAAGGCATTGCATATTATTGTTAGATTTATTCCTAGATACCTATTTAAGTTTTTTTTTTACCATTGTGAATGGGATCTTTTTTAAAAAAAAATTTATTTTTAAATTTTCATTACTGAAGCATAGCTGACAACCAACACTTTGTCCTGTATTAATGGACCTGTTTGTGGTTTTTGTTTTCTTTTAGATTCCACATATATTAAATGAAACTGTATGATATTTGTCTTTCTCTGTCTGACTTACTTCACTTAGCATATTATATCCTCTGGGTCCATCCATGTTGTCACAGATGGCAAGACTTCATTCTATTTTTATGACTGAGTAATATTCCATTGTGTGCGTGTGTGTGTGTGTGTGTGTGTGTGTGTACACACCACATCTTCTTTATCATTTTCTGATTGTTGTTCTTGTATACAGTATCCCTGATTAACTCTCTATGCAGGTTTAAAATCTATACAGTTTCTTAGAATTTTTGTGTTAAAACATCGTGAATACCAATTTTGTTTTTTCCCTTCTGATCTTCATGACTTTTAGTTGTTTTTCTTACTCCCATTCGCTAGAATCCCTGGAAATTACGCTTGTTAGAAAGATGGGAGCTGACACCCTGTTTCCCTATTATAATTAATATGATATTATTTAATAAATAAATATATCAATAATAAATATGATACTTGCCATAAATCTTTAATATAGACACCTTATCAAGTCCCAATCCAGATTAAGAGTCTCAGAAGATGGTGAATTTTAACAAATGCTTTTTGGATCTACTGGGATGATTATATGGGTTTTCTCTTTTAATCTATTCATATGGCAAATTATATTAACAGATTTTCCAATGGCCTTCTTTGCCTTCCTAGTATGTATTTAGTCATCATGTATTTTTTTTTAAGAGTTTATTTGAGAGAGATAGAGAAGGTATGCACATGAGCAGGAGGGAGGGGCGGAGGGAGAGGGAGAAGCAGACTCCCCGCTGAGCTGAGAGCCCAATGCACGACTGGATCCCAGGACCCCGGGATCATGACCTGAGCCAAAGGCAGAGCCACCCAAGGACCCCATTTTGTGTTTTTAAACCAGTGCTAGATTTACTATTATTTATTTAGAATATTTGTAGCTATTATGATACATAAATTCAGCAAGAAACTTACTTTTTTTAAATGCTGGGTCCATTTTAAAGTTAAGGTTTACTACACCTCCATAAAATAAGTTGGGAAAGCTTTCTCTCTTTTACTGTTTCCATAATTGTATAATAAGGCTTATGTATTCCTTGAAATTTTAGTAATAGGCCTGGGTCTGATGGATTTTATTTGAATGAGGAAATGCATATGTAAAATTAAAGAACTTAAAAGCCTGACTTGAACGTTTTCTATTTCTTCTTGAGTCAGTTGTAATTTACATACATTTATATTTTTTTAATTGTCCACAGGTTTTCAAAGTCCTTAGCAACAGGTGGTTCATAGTATTTTCTTATGATTTTCAAACTATTCTATTGGTCATATTTCTTGTTCTTCATAGTGTTCATTTTTCTTTGATCTGTCTTCTCAGAGGTTCATCTATTTTTTTAAACTTTGTGGTTTTACTATTTTCTTTTATATTTCATTAATATTTATTTTTTATCTTTATAATTTCTTCTGTTTAATTTGGATTTATTCTGTTGGACCTTTATTACCATCTAGATGAACATATGCTCACTATATCTTTCATATTTTCCAATAAGTGCATTTAGAGCTACTAAATTTTCCAGTGGGTTCTATTTAAATCACATCTCAAATTTTTATATGCAATGCTTTCATTGTTATTTAGTTGCAAATATTTTATAGTGTTCATTTTCTCTTTCATCCATTAATTAGTGAGACAATATAAAGTATTTTGATTTTCACCTCGTTTTCTAATTTTATTGTTTTATGATGAACTGATACATTTTGAATGATACAGATTTTCTGGACATTGTTGAGATTTGTCTATAACCTAGTACACAGTTAAAAGCTGACCTACATATAACTGAAAAAAGTATATAACCCTGTACAACATTTTATTAGGTTAGGTACAATGTTCCACATATCTCTAGTTTATGAGGTTTGTCAATCCTGTGGTTCAATTCTTTGATCTCATTTTTCATTTTTTATCTGTTTCATTTTTCAATTTTGGCAGAGGTGTGTTAAAGTCTCATGTTTTGTAGGCATGTCCACTACTTGCAATTCTAAAAGTTTTTGCTTTAAATGATATCTCAAGGCTATGTTGTTAGATGCATATAAGTTTATGATGATTCTATTTTCTGGGTTGTTCCTTTTAGCAGTTTGAAGAGTCTCTGTCCCAATTAAAACTTTTTTTAAGATTTTATGTATTTTATTAATGAGAGACAGAGACAGAGACAGAGAGAGAAAGGCAGAGACACAGGCAGAGGGAGAAGCAGGCTCCATGCAGGGAGCCTGACATGGGACTCCATCCTTTGTCTCCAGGATCACACCCCGGGCTGAAGGCAGCGCTAAACCACTGAGCCACCGGGGCTGCCCCCAATTAAAACTTTTTTACACTAGGGATCCCTGGGTGGCACAGTGGTTTGGTGCCTGCCTTTGGCCCGGGGCACGATCCTGGAGACCTGGGATCGAATCCCATGTCGGGCTCCCTGTATGGAGCCTGCTGGGTCTCTACCTCTCTGTCTCTCTCTGTGTGACTATCATGAATAAATAAATAAAATCTTTAAAAAAAATTTTTTTACACTACATTCTATTTTATTACACCAGCTTACATTGGTTAGGATTTTTTGTTTTTTTTGTTTTTGTTTTTGTTTTTTAATATTTTTCTTTTTTTTTTAATTTTTTTCTTTTTTTCTTTTTTTTATGATAGTCACAGAGAGAGAGAGAGAGAGGCAGAGACACAGGCAGAGGGAGAAGCAGGCTCCATGCACCGGGAGCCCGACGTGGGATTCGATCCTGGGTCTCCAGGATCACGCCCTGGGCCAAAGGCTGGCGCTAAACCGCTGCGCCACCCAGGGATCCCAATTTTTAATTTTTTTTTTTTTTTTTTATGATAGTCACACAGAGAGAGAGAGAGAGGCAGAGACACAGGCAGAGGGAGAAGCAGGCTCCATGCACCGGGAGCCCGATGTGGGATTCGATCCCAGGTCTCCAGGATCGCGCCCTGGGCCAAAGGCAGGCGCCAAACCGCTGCGCCATCCAGGGATCCCGGTTAGGATTTTTTGAATGAAGATATTATTCTATCCTTTTTATAACATTTTGTTTTGTGTATCTGTTAAAAATAACACAGACTCATGTTAAGATCACCATAGATTATTTTAATACAATTTCTGGTGTTTTGGACTTATTTCTACTATTTTGATTTATGATTTGTATTTCCATTTTTTTCTCCTTTGTTGCCTTTTATTAGATTGGTCAAGTTTACTTTATTTACTACCCCCAACTTAGTATTTTAGAAGCTATACCTTCTATTTCTATTATGTTAGTATGTGCTAGTTACTTAAAATAAATGTCCTTTTCACTTCTCATCTTCTCCAGATCACATTTCACACAGTTCCTAATAACTATTTTATTCAAAGGCCACCACAGTCTGGTTCCACTCTATCTTTCTAGCCTTACCTCTCTCTCTACCATATGCCTCTACAAAGCCATACATCTAGTTAAACCATATTGCTTGTCAATTTCTAAATAAAATACAAAATTCCTGGCATTCTCTTCTGGTTCGTGATGTCTTCTCATTTACTCTCTCATTCAATCAACAAATAATTTATTGAAAACTTACTTGGTGCCTAACTCTGAGCAATACCGTAAATGCAAAGGATAAGGTCCCTGGTTTTATGAAGCATCATGTGGAAACATTAAATAAACATAAATAGAACAGAATAGAACACCATGAATACATGAATGAATTCAGCTAAGTTAACTGGTGGTAATTGGCTCCCGTCTTCCACTATACCCTCAAACAACTGTCACTGGAATACACAACTACCCACCAGGTGGCACCAAACCACAACCAGACCTTTGACTGATTGGGAGGTCTTTATCTGAGTCCTGGAACCCCTTCCACACATCTTCCTCAACACACTGTGTTGGGTCGTTTTATTAAACTCACAATAAAGCCATATTTTTTGTGATCTAAGGTTTTTAGAATTATTTAATCACCTCATCGTGGGAGTTTACTGTATCACAAGTTGTAGCTACTAACCAAGAAAGAAAAATGGGGGCCTAGGACAAAAATAACAGAACAGCCTCTAGTTGAGATTGATGAGTACCAGCTAAAGGCAATCCCTCTCTGAGAAAGTGACATTCAAACTGAGATCTAAAGAATGACCAGGAGTATGAAACCGAAAAACTGGAAAGTAAACAGTGTTATGTAAGCACCCTATGAAGGTCAAGTTTGGATTTGTGGAACTCCAAAAAGATAACTGTGTGTGTGTTGGGGGGGGGGGGTGTGAGTGAGTACTGGCGTGAAAGGGGTGGAATATAATTCATCAGAGTATAATGCTTCAGAGCTTGGACTCTTGGAGCCCTACTTACTATCTGAATTTAAATCCTTGCTCCACCACTTAAAGAACTGTCTAACCTTGGAAGGGTTACTCAGACTAAGGTTGTTTAGAATATTAATATATTAATATGTCAAGCCCTAAGAACTATTCCTGACAATATAGTAAAGAAATTTTAAACATTAGGGTTTTGGGGTTTTGTTTTTGTTTTTTAGGGTTTTGGTTTTGTTGCTATTATTGTTTCCAAATGAGTGAGAGGAGCCAAATTATTCAGTGTCTTGAAGGCCATGTTGAAATTTCTGAATATTATCCTAAGTGCAATTAGAACCTACTGAAAGGAAAAAAGAAAAGAAAAAAGAAAACCTACTGAAAGGTTTTAGGGCAGGGAGTGTAATGATTAAATTTACAAATATATTTTTAAAATCATTTTGGCTAATATATAGAGAATACATTGCTTGGAGTAAAAGGGAGAAAGGCCAAGAATGAAGACAAGAAGTTAGAAGGCCAATGGCCATGGTAGTAACCTATATAATAACAAATAACTACAGATTGGTCTAAGCTAGTAGCAACAAAGATGGAAAGAAATTGATAGATCCAGGAGGGAGTCTGCTTGAAAGATTCTCTCCCTCTACTACCCCTCTCTCCCAGGAGCTCTTTCTCTCAAATAAATAAATAAATCTTTAAGAAACAAAGTGGAAAGAACTCAAACATCCAATTACGATCAGGCATTGACCTTAATCTAGGAGAATATGGGATATCTATTATAAAAACTGGCACTCTGTCTTAAAAATGCCTAAGTGAAAGAGAAGAAATGGGTTATATTTTCTTCTCTGACATACCCAATGAAAAAAATTATAGAAACACAATTTTAAAAATAACAGTTAGTCCCATCTCATTTCCTACCCACTCCCAAATTGTAACTAAGCACTGCAAACAATTTGTGTTTTTTCATTGTCCTGATTTTGTGAATGGAAAAAAAAAAAAGTCGCTCATGGGTTTCATGGGCCCATTTCCACACATAAAAAAATTAAAATGGTGACATTTAGGAATGCTTAATTCCATTTGACTTGCTCCTCTGCCCCTAAACCCAGAGGCCTTAACTGTCAACTATGCCCTCACGATGAAACTTAAAATGTCCCACCACATAGCAATAATGCAATAATGTGGAACCTTTAAATTAGCTACCCTATTTGGCAATTCTTTGTCTTTTCTCAACTTTCCCCAGCCCTCCCTACTCCATAGTATTATTTCCTTGAATGCTTGTGTATCTTAATTTAGTTGGTAAGCTTGAGGCCAGGCCCCATGCCTTATTCAACTTTGAATCACTTACTCCCTAGAAGCCACGACGCTGTTTGAATGTAAGTACTTTGTACATATAAATGTGAAGCCTACCAGTATCTCAACTGTACTTAATGAGTATCATATGACAGAGGAAGAGGGAGAACTTCTGCTGCTTTAAAATGTTCGAAAAGAAATGGTCTTAGCTTAATTGCGAATTAAAGAACAATTTCAGGAGGTGTTCATTTATGTGATCTGAGCTGTGACAGAGCAGTTCTATAGTATGGCAAATGTATATGCTTTCTCTTCTAGATTCTAAGATTCTAAGCACCTTGAATGCAGGTATGTTGCCTGTCTGGTCTGCCCCTCTAGTCCATGCTTAGAATAGTGCCTGGCATATAGTAGATGCTCAATTAATATTTACTGATAAATTAATTCATAGGAATTCATTACATTATCTCATATAAACCTAAAAGAATTTTAGTATCTCCCCCCCCACCCCAATAACAATCTTTGGTGATAGGTCTAACACAGTATCATAAAAGCTAGTACATTAACTGGGTTTTCACAATAGCAGCAGCTCTCTTCCAGCACTATCATTCCTAATAGTCTAGGCAATGGTTCTCAAAGTATGACCCCTTGGCCAACATCAGCATCAGCATCACCCACCGAGGGACTTGTTAAAAATGTAAATTCTCAAGTCCCATCCCAGATCCACTGGAGGTGTGCAGCTCGCAATCTGTATTTTAACAAGTGCTCCAGAGGATTCTGATGTGTGGTCAAATTTGAGAACCACCGGCCACAGAAATTTTTGTCTGGAAATAGAGGGATCTCAAAACACAGGTCATAAAATATTACATGAGGCTTTAAAGAAATATACTACATGTTCAAAAATTAGAGTGTCCTACAATAAGTTAAATGAGGTCAATCAATTTAAGAGACATAGAAAGAAAATTACCACTACATAGTTGAGGGCCATTTTTTTTCCTTAGCAAGGATCATAAAAGTGTATTCAATTCAAGCGACATTTAAAATGGCTTTCAAAAAAAAACAAAAAAAATAAAATAAAATAAATAAAATAAAATAAAATAAATAAAATAAAATAAAATAAAATAAAATGGCTTTCAGATCCCTACTATGAGTTATTAGGGAAAAAACAACAGCGATAGACAGAATTACAGAGCAGGAAAGTATGAGAAAAATAATACATGGATGAGACCTAGAAAAACTGCTTCTCATATTCTAATTGAAAGTAAGCACTTTCATTTCAAATAAAGGCACAATCACAATAGTTCTGGCAATATCTGTGACTTTATAACCAACAGAAATCATAAATATTCTCATATTTATAGTTATTACAGATATCTCAAAATATAATTTATGGTCATCACTAGTTTGAAATTACAGGCATAAATTAGATCTGCCACTAGCTCTCATTATTTAATGCATTAGTAACAAGGCAAGTGCATTAATATATCACAATTAAAAATAGTCTGAAAGCTACATTTTACTGTATTTGGTTCCTTGGTAATCCTAGATATTATATTTTATATATTTTAAAAAATTGTTCTGTGAGAAGGCCCAGAGGCTGGAATTCACCACATGATCAAAGAGGCCTGACACAAAAAAGATGAAAAAAACTCTAGAAAAGTTAATCGCTATGTTGAAAATGTTCTTTGACCCCCTTTAAGTGATGCCCTTTCATGAACCTGAGAAAACCCACAAGCCTCTTTCCCAGTTTACAAGTGGGTATGAAGGACGCATAAGGGACAACGACTCCCTTTCCTGAAACAACATTGTACCAAGGCACGCAGCTTTGCATTCTGGAAAGAAAGGCAAGCTGCGACTACCTTAATCTCTATCATTTTTAGTTTAGTTTAAGCGATGGGCATACCTATAGCTCCGATCTACAGAGGCAGACCATTTAGTGGAAGGTGAATAAAAATAGTTAACCAACTAGTAGGGAGTTCTGAATAAGAAGCTAAGGAGTTCAGACTTTATTTTAGGTAATGCCTTGATTGTCTTGTTTTACTTTTCATTTACAGTACTATTTGGGAAACAACTAAATTTGTATAAGAAACAGACTTTGTGGGGATCCCTGGGTAGCGCAGGGGTTTGGTGCCTGCCTTTGGCCCAGGGCCTGATCCTGGAGACCTGGGATCGAGTCCCACATCGGGATCCCGGTGCATGGAGCCTGCTTCTCCCTCTGCCTGTGTCTCTGCCTCTCTCTCTCTCTCTCTCTCTCTCTCTCTCTCTTTGTGACTGTCATAAATAAATTGATTAATTAAAAATAAAATTTAAAAAAAAAGAAACAGACTTTGTTTTTTAAAACTCTTAAGAGGCTTTCCATTGCCTTTTAGATAAAGCCCAACAAAGAGACACAAACCTTATAAAGTCGTCAGCAGTAAGACTCTCTTACCTCTTCAGCTTCATTTTAATCCCCTTTCCTTCCCATAACCCATATTCTAGCTATATTCAATTCTTTCTATAATTCAAATAGTCCATGTTTTTCTTTCTCCAGACTTCCAACCATGCTAGTCTCTGCTTGGCTAATTACTTCAAACCCTTCAAATATGCTCAAATGTCACTTCCTCAGGGAGGCACTCTCTGCCCTCCTAGGCATTCCCCAGTGGTATACTCCCTAAACCTTTCATTAATCCTTTCATAAGGCTCATCACATTTGATTATAATAACATGTTTAATTGTTCATTCCTCCATATAGCTGAAAGCCTGGTGAGAGCAAAGACAGGGTCTTATTTACCACAAGACACTCAGCTCTGAGCCTGACAGCTACAGCCCTCAGTAACAGCTGGTAGAGGATGAATAGATGGATACTTTGCCTACAGATAGGTTTTAAAGCATTCCTACATTTAAGAACCTTTAGCTATCCCTACTTGACATTTATAAACCTTGTGTACTCATTTAAAATTCTATATAATCAATATTTAGCCTTCTCCTCCGTCTAAATGAGTAAAAATTTATTACTTAGACACATTGTTAAATAGTGAAATTGAGAATTAACTAGTGTTTTAAAAATTAAAATGTCTGTTATCTCAGTTGGTTGAGCAACCAACACTTGATTTCGGCTCAGGGCATGATCTCGGGGTTATGATCATTCTCTACCTCTCTCTCTGCCCCTCCCCTTGCTTGCTCGTTCACTCTCTCTCAAATAAATAAATAAAATCTTTTTAAAAAATAAATAAAAAATAAAAACTAAAAGTCTGAGCACAAAAGAATGAGTGCTACTAGTTTCCAAAAGCAAACGCCCTTTATTGATCTGTTTTCTAGCTATATATACTTCTCTTTCCTTCTATATAAAACATGATTCTTAGAGCATACAAATACCATTTAAAACCATTCCTTTTCGTTTCTGCTTTGTTAACTGGCAAGGTAGTTCTTTACTTTTGGCCACTATTTTTTTCCTTTACATAACAACCTGTAAAACATATATTCAAGTGCACTAAGAATCAGTTGTTATTTTAAAGAGGCCTTAAAGGATCCTGTTTTTCAATTATAGGTGACAAAGCAGAAGCTTTGTTTTATTTTCTTTTTGGATCGCAAAATCTCTATAAAAAGTAACAACTACAATAAAACTCTATTGATTTAAGTAAATGTGTCATATTAAAACACTCATCTTCTACACTCTTCATAATTTAATACCTTATAGCTACTTTGTATACTTTTAAACACTATGGTTAAATGATTTTTCACTTAAACACCCTCTATTAAAAGACAAGTAAAGAATTTAGTGACTTTACTCAGCATATACGGGCTTCCACAAACACAACTCACCTCCATTTTTTATAAACTTGATACTTGTAATGTCCAATTCCCAGTAAATAGGATTTTCAGGAATATTCCTAATTGCATGATACCGTATTTCATTAATTCTAAGATGTACTTTTTTTTCACATTTTAACACCTCTGAAATCAAGATGTGTCTTACAACTGATGGTATCCTAAAATTTATAATTGGCAGCATTTACTTCTTTTATTGGTCTAAAAATGTTTCTTACAATAGATTGTATCTTGGCTAAATGAAACACAGTTATTAAAATGTTTTAAACTTTTCTCTAATAATGCTTTCTAACTGGTCTAAATCACAGTACAATAATAATTCAAACAGTTCTAGAATCAAAACTAAATAAACTTAAGATTCATGTTTTACCTTTTTAGAAAACTAGTGACTAGGCTAAACTCAAAAAGTAGATAATTGAGGGATCCCTGGGTGGCGCAGCGGTTTGGCGCCTGCCTTTGGCCCAGGGCGCGATCCTGGAGACCCGGGATCGAATCCCACGTCGGGCTCCCGGTGCATGGAGCTTGCTTCTCCCTCTGCCTGTGTCTCTGCCTCTCTCTCTCTCTCTGTGAGACTATCATAAATAAATTTAAAAAAAAATTAAAAAAAAAAAGTAGATAATTGAAAGAAAATGCTTCTTTTTTTTTTTTAAGAAAATGCTTCTTTAAATAAAAATGCAGCAGAAGTTAGATTTAAGAAGCAGAAATAACAGAAATGAAAAAAAAAAAAAAAAGACTTGAAGATGTTCAGTCAGTAGTAGCTTCCAAGGAAGTGGAGGCATGAAATAGCCCTAGAGCTTAATCTATAAAAAGAAACAAATATTAGGAACATGGCAGGGGTTAGCAAAGATAACAAATTATTTAGGAGGAAAGATACTGTTGTATTATTTTTCTCTCCTTAAGGAGGAATCATTGTCACCCTTTAAACAAAAATATGGTAGAAGTAGTTGAAATAATTGTAATTAAATGTAAAATTGTAAACATTCTTAGTAAATTAAAAACCAACCTACCAGCATTGTCTTCCTTCTGGCTCAATCTGTTTCACCTTCAGGTAATCCTAGGATAGGGGCTCCTTTTCAGATCCCCAGTTTTTCATGTCGATCTTCTACCTCCCTGTGGCAACAATATGTTCTAATTAAAAGAGTCCTTTTGTGCCACAGGGAGGATTTCTGATGGTATAACAAATACAAAAGTTATCACAGCTCATCCATGAAGTCAAATTAATCTTGAGATTTTTCAAGAAAGAAATTTGGCTCTTGAACTTATTTTTCAAGACAGAAATCTCGTTTTATTTTTTAAAACTGCACTTTAAAAAGCTAAGCTTTCATTTACTTAAAAAAAAAAAGCAGTTCTTTCTTGTTGAATTATGTAAAAATTCTTATCATTTGTGTACCTTTTCAACTAGTCTCTAAACGCAATTTTGTTGATCACAAAAAAGTTTTCTTGAATTATTTAACTATTAACACCAAATTTTTATGTTTTGCTACCTGGTTAAAAACCAAAGTCCTGGTCCTAAGGATCAGAAGAGAGAAGTAAGAAGCTACCAGACTGCTTTCAGCCATGTCTTTTGTAAAGATTAATAAATCTACTTGTATTACAGAACATGATGTTAATTTTGCTTAAAATATACATTTTTAAAAGACCAGCAGGAAATATAAAAAGAAGTACTTGCTGTTCCCTTGCTGGTAAGATTATGAGTGATTTTCACTTTTTCTTTTTAATACTTCCCAATTTCTCCAATGAGCATGTATTGATTTTATTATAAGAAAAAAATCAAATTTAGGTATAAGAATGAATGATTAAAACCTGTTGTGACCTTCAGATGAAGTTAATCTAATATGACAACATTATGGCTCTGATATATTTTGGATGGTCATATTTATGTTTTTGGATGACTACCTTTTTATATTTTAAATAACACTGAAGTATTCAAGGTTTAGCATATAAACCTTTCAAAAAAGAAAATATATTTAAGATTTTATATAGATGGTTCTCAGTTATCTGCAATACTGAGGCAAAAATCAATTTATTTCAATCTTCATTTCCTAAGAGCTATGTGTTAAACACTATATACTATATTCAACAAAATTTAAATATATGGTCTCTGTCTTCAAGAGACTTATATATCCACTTTGAAAACAAAAGGAGTATGTATACACACAAGAACAGTATAAGAAAGTAAATGATCAAGTGCTTTAGTCCAGATGGTCTAACACAAGATCAGGAAAGAGCATCCTTAATGTAGGCCATAACCACTGTGGAAAGCTTCATGTAGCTGGGCCTTGAAGAAATGGATAATATCTAATCACAGTATTGATAGAAAACTATACTTGCACAAAAGCTCAGAAGCATAAATAGCACAGTCCATGCAAGGGGTAATAAGGAAACCTAGAATACAATGTTTCAGTAGATAAGAAGTCCAGATTAAGAAGGATCTACTTCTGGATGATTCCATGGGTGACTGATCTTGGCAGAGGAGTGACTTTTGAAATCTAATAAAGAGCTTCAGAAGAATGATAAATGTAGGTGCCAAAGCACAGTAACTTAAGGAAGGAATAACAAGGAAAAAGCACAGACTGAAGGTATAGAGCATTTGTCTTTTTAAAAAAAGTGAAGTGAAAGGAAAGAGAAAAATAAAACAGAGAAGTAAACAAATGTTCTGTTTTAATGTATAAAAGACCTTCTCCATATTCGAAGACATAAGCAAAGGTCCTAATGAAGTTAAGGAAATACTTATGGAGCACTTACTACATCACAAGCACTGTGCTTTGTATATTTATTTTATATAGTCCTCACAATCTTGAATTACTATTTTATGACTGTGAAACAGACTCAAAAAAGTTAAACACTGACAGGTAAGTAATAAAGTAGGAATCTGAAACCAAGACTAACCATCAATATTCTTCCCTTTTCTTCTAAAGACAACTACTTAAAAAGGCTTTAAAAGAAAAAAATATTAACCCCAGGAATAGGACTTTCTATCGTATCTGACTATTCTTGGCTCTTCTTCATGTTCCTCAAAATGTAAACATTCCCTAAGGTTACTTCTTAATCCTGTGTCCTTTGTTCTTGATCACAGAGAGTCAAACACAGAATCTAAATATCTTTCCCTTGGAGAAATCTCTCAAATACCTTTGCTTTTGGAGATTCCATTTATTTCCATGGCATCAATTACTGATTTCTAAAACTATCTCTCCTTGACCTTTCTTTACTAAGCTTCACTTGTACTAGATAACTTCTATTTGCCCCTCCAGATCTATTCTCCACCCTTCTTGATGCTGCTCTCTGTCCCAGAAGGCTGACTTCAACATCCTATTGCTTTAGATTGCACTTGGTCAGTGGAGAGCCTTGCCAGGGGATTAGAGGGAAGAAGGAGAAGAAAATCAGAGTCCTTATTCCCTGGCTCTCTCTCTGTGCCATTACCCTCAAGCCAGCTGTATCCTTGACCAAAGGTTCCAGATTCTCCCAAGGTAATCCTCGTTCTCCAGGGCTCTCTCCTTCTGGGTTCCAGCAATCATTCCCTCCCTATGGGAAGAAACAACTCTGCTACTGCCACCTCTGAACTACAGTTCTATTTTTTATGGTCACCCTATACTTGCCCATATATTTATGACTAGTCATTTATTAAATATTTTTAAATTGTTCTAATTTGAGTATGACATCTCCCTTGTGATAGGGCCCTGACTATACATTTGTGCACCTTTAAATACCTAAATATTTCTCCTTAGAAGCTCTGCTTCAACTCAAAATCAACACTACTACCAGACTTATATGGTTCCCAAAACAGTCTTGCCTTCCTCAAATCCCTATATGATACTATGGCCATCACGTAGGGTTAAAAAACTGAGTAATATCTACCTACCTGTGCCTGTCCCCCTAATTTGTCATGTCAAGTATTGCTAGATCTGGGCAGCCCAGGTGGCTCAGGGGTTTAGCATCCCCTTTGGCCCAGGGCCTGATCCTGGAGACCAGGGATTGAGTCCCACATCAGGCTCCCTGCATGGGGCCTGCCTCTTCCTCTGCCTGTGTCTCTGCCTCTCTCTCCCTATGTCTCTCATGAATAAATAAATAAAATCTTAAAAAAAAAAAAAAGTATTGCTAGATCTTATGTAGTAGTATTACTTAGATAAGCCCTTTCTGTTCCTGTGGTTTCTACCTTGTTTAACTCAAGTCATCCCTTAACTCATATTACGACAGCTAGTCTTCCTGCTTCATCCCTTCCCCTACAATCATCCTGTATCTCCTGAGATACTAATTACATAGTACTTTCTACTCAAAACCTTCCAAATCTTTCTGCTTTTTACATGCCTTATCACTAACTCTTGGATTCAAATGGTATTTTAGTCACAACTCTTAGTAGAACTCCCTGTCATGGTCTCATTTACTCAGTAACTTCTAAACATGCCTTAAACTTTAATATTCCACCCATTATTAATTATATTTCCCTCTGCCTTTCACTAACCTCCTATCTTGTCCCATCCTAATCCCACCATCTGTCCTCCTTTACTTTCTCTAACCATTCCCTAATTCTGTAAATTGAACTTTCTTCTGAAAATTTCTTTAACTTCGTAAATAGCACTCAGTTGATTCTATACTGCCTTATATTTTCAATATAATATATATTATATATTATTAACTTATATATATATGTAAATTATTAACCCCTTGAGGGAAAGAAACATGTTGAAGATAGTACTCTCGTACATAAGAAATACAAACTATTTACTGATATATTATCATAAATTAAAGTAGAAGTTTAAGGGGATAAATACAGTAAGTTAAAGTGCAAAATGAAGAAACAGATCCTAAATAGGTCAATCTTCTCAGCTAAGCCTTAAAATATTTCTATCAACATTTAGCTACTATTGGTTGCATTGGCATAAACTTACTACTTGTTAAATGGTAATCTGTCTAATAACCTTTAAAATTTATATGTATTTTATACATGTGTGTATATATATATATATATATATATACACACACACATATATAATTTTTTGAGAGTGAACATAAAAGCTACATCTTCAAATCTTAGTAGGGAATCCCAGAGACTCCTCTCCATCCCCAACTCACCACCTCAGTCTATCTAGCGGGCCTCCAGAGCTGGTGGGGTCTGCAGCTACTGGCAAAGGTACTTTCAGCCTGCCAGTCAAGACCACCCTTCACTCATACTCCATTACCATTCCTTAAAGACACTTTATGATTATTGATCTCCAGTTATCATCAAAAAACAATTTTATTTTTTAAAAAGGCAATTTATAGATGAATACGCTTATTTTTAAAGTCTCAAACATGTTTGGTTTTTCCTATAAAATTTGAGAGGATTACTATTACATATAAGCTCTGTGAGGAAAATGTACATTTTCTTGGTCTATACAAAAGGTGAAGCAAAATAGCCAACAGTTACAACTAACAAAATGAGAAATCATTTTATACATAAAATAATTAGGATGGCTAAATGTACATCACTAAATAATTTTAGTACTCCTGCCTGGATTTCATCATGAACATTATTTCTGTTGGAGACATATACATATGGGTATATAGGAATAAAACAAGAAAAACTTCAGTGTAAACATGCAGGAAACAAATATAACAGGTCAGTAAGTGTAATTATGAACATTTTTAGACTAATATAATTTAAGTTATAATACAGGAGCATTCCAGGAAGTAGTTCCTAGATGTACAAAAGGAAATCTTGTTCTATACGATCTCATTTCCACCAATTCACTAAATAAAAACTGCTGTAGACATCTTATAAATACTCCTTTTCCTTTTCTCCCTAGTCAGCTTCTTTTCCAAAGCCTATACATATCTGGAATTTAGGTTAAAAATGTCTAGCACCACAAGAAATGAACCTAATCCTAATCAACTACCTAAAAGGAAACATACATTAGGATAAGTCATAACAGCTTTATTTATCTGTATATGTTCTAGATATCAGAAGAATGAAAAAATATTTATTCAGATTTTAACTTGTTTAAAAATGCATTTTATTCTTTATGGGGTGCCTGGCTGGCTCAGTCATTAGAGCATGGGACTCTCGATCTCAGGATTGTTAAATTCAAGCCTCATGCTGGGTATAGAGATTATGTGAAAATAAAATCTTTTTAAAAATGCATTTTATTCTTTAAATTAAAAAATTAAGTTTAGATTAGCTGATTCTAAACTAATCTATACATATTAACAATCCTTAGAAAGTTACATTAGCCACATGTATTTTCAAGTAAGTCCGTATATTGTAGTCTCAAGTTCTGCATGCCTTATGATGAATAAATGGGAGTATTTTAAATTGTTCTAATTATACATTTATGAGATGTATGAGCCAGCAGATTTCAGTCTGAATTTGGCATTGCCTTTAAAAGAGCTGTAAATGAATTCTAAGTTTCAGTGTTATTCTATAAAGAGAGACAAGAATAGCTATACTATACTATTTTTTATTTTTTGAAGTAATAAAGCAAACATACATTTTTAAAAAAATGTTTAAGATGAACTTCTCAAGTACTTTTAGACTATTTTAGAATAATGTAAGTTATTTACTAACATTTCCTTTTAGTGTTGAAGAAAAACCAATCTAAAACATATTACCAACTAGTCAAAAACCACTTTTAAAATATCACAAAAGTAACTGTTCTTTTTAGCCAGATGATGTATATTCCATTTTTCAATATCACAATCATTCATACCCGTGCCCAGCAAATGACTGTCATCACCCTTAGAGTTCAAGATAACTAAGAAAGTAAAATCCTTTGAACAGATGATATTCGCTTCCTATTTGAAATTGTTTTTACCTAAGTAATTCAATGAAGCACTAATCATCAATTTATACAACCAATAAGATTTGGCTGATCTGCTCTGGCATTTTATTTTATTTTTTTTTAAAGATTTTATTTATTCATTCATGAGAGACACAGAGAGAGAGAGAGAGAGAGAGAGAGAGAGGCAGAGACACAGGCAGAGGGAGAAGCAGGCTCCACGCAGGGAGCCGGACATGGGACTTGATCCTGGATCAAGCCCTGGGCTTAAGGCAGCACTAAACTGCTGAGCCACCGGGGCTCAGCCCTGCTCTGGTATTTTAATGTGATAAGTATCCATAATTTAAATTAAAAAAAAAAATTTTTTTTTTAAAGGTTTTACTTATTTAATCAAGAGAGAGAGAGAGAGAGGCAGAGAGAGAAGCAGGCTCCATGCAGGGAGAGCCTGACGTGGGACTCGATCCCGGGTCTCCAGGATCACGCCCTGGGCTGTAGGCGTGCTAAACCGCTGAGCCACCTGGGCTGCCCTTTTTTAAAATTTTTTAATGGGAATTTGGTATTGTAGTTTTCATATTTTAAAGTTTCCCATTTGTTACCAAAATAATAGTCTTTTTTATTTTTTTGATCAAAACATTTTCCAGGGGATGCCTGGGTGGCTCATTGGTTGAGCATCTGCCTTCAGCCCAGGGCGTGACCCCAAGGTCCTGAGATCGAGTCCCACATCAGGCTCCCCACACAGAGCCTGCTTCTCCCTCTGCCTGTGTTTCTGCCTCTCTCTGTGGGTCTCTCATGAATAAATAAATTTTGAAAACAAACAAACAAAAAACAAACAAAACACTTTCAAGAAATTTCAAACCGGCTCTTTTTTTTTTCAATCAATTTAAGCTATCATGCTTTTTTTTCTTGTGCTACTAGTTTTGTTTAGTTACACTCTAGTTATACTTCCATAATAAAATCAGTTACAAAATCTACTTCAAAACATCATCCTGCATAATACTTTTAACTGTTCTCACAATTTTTTTCCTCAAGAAGAAAATTCATCTCTGCCATGATGCTTCTGGCTTCAGACTGGAAAACTCTCCAAAACCCTCAAAAAAACATACATATATCTTCCTGCCACTTCCATTATCTACTGTCCATCACGTACCACTCCAGTCTAGTCACAAAGTCTCTATAAAGTGTGTAGCTACCTATTTTGAGAAAATGAACTGATTATCCCTTCACATGGGGTTTGCAGGCACTGCTGTAATCATTGCTCTGCAGAGCAAGGTAACTTTTAATCCCTTAGCTCAATAAAAAATAAAACTGGAGAGAAAAAACAAAATAAAAGTGAAACTGGAGGAAGGGCAGCATTAAGCCATTAAGCTAGACTAAGCTAATAGTCTTAGGGTGTGCTACTGGGCCTCCACAAGCAGAAAAACATCAAATATTCAAAATTTTTAATCATGAGACTTTGCTACATTTATAGAAATTTATCTAAATACTTAAGAATGCTGGGGCAACTGGGTGGCTCAGTTGGTTAACTCTTAATCTCAGCTCAGGTCTTGATCTCCTGGTCATGAATTCAAGTCCCATGTCAGGCTTCACGCTGGGCATGAAGCCTACATAAATACATACGTAGTACATACATACATACTTAAGGGTGTTCATTAGAATTATAAACCAAGCATAAGGATTCTTTTTCTCCATTAAGAGCTAAAGATAAATTTTAATGTTTATTTTTATAAAAATAGTCATTACAGTCTTTCTGGTAAAATACTCTATTTTCTTTATGGTCAGTGGCAAAAATGAAATGGTTTCCAAGAATTACATAGATTAACCTCCAATTAAACATATAGTTATCTCACCACAGACAGACTGAAATACCAAAATTTCTCAGAAGACAAAAAGGGAAGGAGACTCTGATAGACTGTTAGAAAGATGCTCCTGATCTAAGAAAAAAGGAATCATGCTGCTCCACCAATACTGATTCAAAGAAATTCTTAATTGGTTATAGAATGAGAATACTGTGTTTGTTTTTGAATTAGTTACCCTCCTTTACTAGCCTAAAGACTTCTATAAGTAACTAGTCAATACTCACACTCTTAGAAAAAAATGATAAAGATAATTTTATTATTATGGGCCTATTAACTTGTCCTTAGGGTCCATGATTTGAAACCTGTTATACTTCAAAGAATTGTAATGTTGAACTTTATAAAAAATTCCCTTCAATGAAAGATTTGCCACCAGTTTCCAAGCAGAAAGAGGTTCTGTGCTCTATTACTCATTTAGCAATAGTACTGTGGACACATCAAATAAGAACTCACAAGTAATGAACATTTCATGAGACATCTACCTGTTTCCACATTTTCGGTCTCGACTTCTTGTTCCTCGGCCACATCTTGCATCATGTAAGTCTCATCATCATAAACCAGGACCTGGGCTGCATAGCCCTGCTCTAATCTGGCACTTGGAACTGGCTCCACAATCACTGCTGGATATTCAGAAACCTTTTCACTTTCCTGCAAGAGCAAATTTAGAAAACAACCTTTTAATTCACAAATTCTGGATTTACTTATAAATACTTGAGTTCACATAGTGTCAAGGGGGCTACATAACAAGTTTCATGTATTACGAGTATGAATGTAAAAACCAAAACAAGATGAAAAGGGAACTTTAATCATCTTTTCAAATCTCAGGAGGTAAGACATAAACATTTTACATAAGCAGGGCTTCAGAATTAAGATGACAAATTAAAAACATGCATGCAACTGCACTGTCTCACAAAACCCACAAAAACAAAGTAAAAGACTTTTTAACACAAATCCATAAAGAGAAGAGAGAAGAGCAACAAAGGAGAAGAAATAAGAGCAACAAAATCTTGGAAGATTGAAAGTGGATGGGTAAGTGTTATGAAATGGTTTAGCAGACCCGGGAAAGCCAAATCACAGTCTGGCAGCAAAAAAGAAGCTGAGAAATGACACACTTTACAGTGGAGAACCCACAGAAGGCAGTACCCATTACTCCTGGAAGTGGAGCAGCAGGTGGTAGAGAAAGGAGGGGTTCAAACAGGAAGGTTCCATTAAAGCTGTTTGAAAAGCACTTTAATTCCTAGACCTGTTCCCTCCATGATGCTGGGCAACTGGCCCTCATCTCAGCAGAAGATTGGAGAATTAACTTTCTGGTGAGGGAAAAACAAGAGCATCTTTGAGGTATATTAGGCACATTGTTAGCATTGATTTGTTAGCATTGATTCCGCATTAAAAAGAGAATTTTCAATCAGCTTTTTAGTCCTCCACTTTTAATCATGACCAGACAGCTAAGTATTATTAACCATCTAAGGAAAAGCCTCTACCACAGAATACACACACACACACACACACACACACACACACAAACACACAGTCATATTCCTCAGATAAGATAAATCTTCCTCAGAAGATAAGATAAATCTTCCTCAGATAAGATAAATCCATAAAACAAGAACAGAATACAATTTAATAAAGATATTTAAAAAGAAAGAGTTCCTAGAAGTTAAAAACACAATGACTGAAATAAAAAAGACAGAGGGTTGGAAGATAAAATTGAGGCAGTCTTCCAGAAATCAGAGAAAAAAGATAAAGTTTTGAAAAACAGGACAGAAGACAGAACAGTATTAGAGGACCAGTCCAGGAGGTCCAATATCTGAATAATAGAGTTCCAGAAGGAGAAAATAGAGGAGGGGGAAAAAAGGGTTGGAAAGAAATGAGAAGAATTCCAGAAAATTTCCTAGAGCTGAAAGATACAAGCTGCCCATTTGAAAGGACCCACCAGATACTTAATATAAAAAGTTAAGGGAGAACTACACTGAAGCATGCCACTGTGAAACATCACAATGCTGGGGACAGAAAGGAAGATTTTAAAGTTTCTAGAGAGAAAATACAGGTCACATGCAAAGAATATGGACTCAGACTTCTGTCTTCTCAACAGTCATATTAGAAGGAAATGACAGTGAAACAATTTCTTCAAATTGTAAAGGAACATTATTTCTAACCTAGAATTCTTCAGCCAGTCAAATCACCTTATGAAAATAAGATACTTTCTCAGAATCAAAAGATCTCAAAACATTTACCTTCCATACATCCTTTCTCAAGAAGCAAGTGGAGAGTGTATTTCATCAAAACAAAAGTAAAATTTTAATAAAGACAACAACTCAAGATAGAGAATACAGGAGATCCAAAACGGGAGAGATGACGGTAATCTTCAAGAGAATCTTGTGAAGAGAGATTCTGGGATGCCCGCTATGCACTAGATTTATAGGGCCACCAGTCTGGATTGTAGGAACATGATTCTGGAGACAGCATTATAAACTGTCATCACCAAGATAACCACTGGCATTGCTCCTAAGGACAGAGTGTCCAGATAAGCCTATTCCTGGTTTTCATTCATATTTGGTTTGCTTTATCTATTCAGTCTACCTTGTACTGCTACCTGGATCAGTTAAGACTCATTTCACCTCCAAGATGTGTTCTGCTTTGATCTACCCTTAAGTGTTGGAAGAAGACCACAAAGCCTAGAAACAAAACAAAACAAAAAACAACCAACCAGCATTCTTTCCCTGTGACTGCATGTATACCTGCTGAACAAACCTTCAACACCAGATCATACTATTGCCTGAAACCTGATCAAGACGGCCCTATGTTTCTAAGAACTAACTCATAACATTGCTTGCTGATTTCCTGAGTAGAACCTCTTGAAACTCAGTGAACCTGATGCCAGACTACTCCTCCTTTTCCTGGAAACTTTAATCTAACTGTGGTAATACTATCCTTTCCTAACTCAGCTTGGAACATTAATCATTTTTTCAAAGTAAACAACATGTTGTTTAGGAATATATACAAAGACAAAACTATAATGGAAAGTAAAGGAATATTACCATTTATTAAGTCAGGATAATGGCATCTCTGGGGTTATTAAGAAAGGGGACACATTTAATATCCTAAAATACTACTAATTTCTATTTTTTAACCTGACTGATACGTACTATTTTTTGCTCTTAAACATATATTTTATACACTTCATTTTGCATCAAATATTTCACAATAAATTTTAAACATATTAAAAACAAATGTATAATAAATTAAAAATAAGCAAGCATATGCTGAATATTAACATTGAATTTCCTACTCTGTAAGACTAAAAAATTTTAACATTAAAAAAAACCATCCTGGGGCGTCTAAGTGGCTCACTTGGTTAAGCAACTGACATTTGGTTTCGGCTCAGGTCACTATCTCAGGGTCCTGGGATCAAGCTCTAAGCCCCCTGTCAGGCTCTGTGTTCATAGGGAGTCGGCTTCCCCTCTCCCTCTGTCCTACCCCCTACTCAAGCACTTTCTGTCTCTCAAATAAATAAGCCTTTAAAAAAAAAAAACTCTTTCCACAAACTGGATATACTAACAGTTGAATCTCTATGCTGCTTGCTCAGCTTTATAACCACAACCTACAGGCAGCATCACCTAGCTGTAATAGCTGTTAATGAGAAGCGTGGGGTAAGAAAAGACTGATGAGATCTACGCTCATCAAAAACTCAGAAAGCAACAACATAAGTAGCATTTGAGGCTAGTACTGACCCACCCAGTAAATATTTATATATAACCCAAGAGATTTATAACTTCTCTCATTCCTCTGAAATCTAAGAGTATTATTAATAGTAACATTAACCTGAAATCATTTTATATTGTGAACTCTCCACCTCCACCTTACCAGCAGGAAATAAATTTTCTAAACTATGAAATACTTGAGGTCTAGAAGTCTGTATAAAACCAATTTCCCCATCTATACTCTCTTCTCCACCAATTAGGATTCTAGACCCACTCTTCTCTCTTATACACGTTAGTTGGGTTTTAAGATCTCAATGGTTCCTTCTCATTAACTTTTTTAAAAAGATTTTATTTAAAAAATAAATAAATAAAAGATTTTATTTATTTGAGAGACAGAGAGAGAGCACAAGGAGGGAGGAGAGGGAGAAGCAGGCTCCCCGATGAGAGGGAGCCCCCTGTGGGGCTCCATCCCAGGACCCTGAGATCATGACCTGAGCCGAGGGCAGACGCTTACCCGACTGAGACGCCCCATCCTTCTCCTTAATTTTTATAAAAAAGAAAAAAAATCTTTATTAAAAATGTTCAATTCTTCTTTCAACTGAACTCCAGATCTTTGCTTCTTTTACCTGTATACCCTCTCAAAAGATAGTTTAACTCCCTGACTAGTTATCTACACCTACCTTGTGATCTGGATTCCACCACCACACTGAAACTATTCTCTTAAATGTCAAGAAGGACAAAATTCTATTCCAGCTTTCATCCTCCTTTCCCTTTCTGCAGACTCTTACACTCTTACCTCACTTTAAAAACTGTCGCTTCCATCATTTTTGTTCTCTCTCTACCACTCTGCTTTTAAGCATCTTTGATTCTTCTTCTGTCTCCAGTGACTAAAACATAGCCAACCTTCTATGGTTCTGTCTTCAGCATTTCCCTTTTACTCTCTTCTACCTTCCCTGGCAAGGCCACCCATTCGTAGGGCTTATTTTAAAAATAGCACCTCTATACTAATGATTACTAAATATTTGTCTTCTCTGACTCATCACCTGAACTCCCGAACCAGATTTTAAACTACCAATTTAACATCAGTACAAGAATAATCAGCTAATACTCTAAGCTTAACATGTTTAAATGTTAAAAATAAATAAATAAATAAATAAATAAATAAATAAATGTTAAAACAAATTGTCAACATCTGTACCTGTTTCCCTGTCCTGTGTTCTTCTCTCAACCTATTTCTTCACATTTAAAAAAATTACAATATTCATACCTCTCAAGGTCCCTTGAGAATTAAATATCCACAAAGTACATATACTTAGCACAGCGTTTAGAACAAAGTAAATACTCGATTAGTGACAGCTAATCATCATATTGTAACATTAGCAATAGTATTCAAACCTACTATTTGCCCTCAACTTTGGAAGGCATCTCTTCACACTACAATCAGAATTGTCTGTATTACTTCTTTGTACAAAAAGCTTTCATGACTCCTCATTTGTCTAAAACGAAGGTTGAACACACAAAACAATGGTTTTTAACACTCTGAAATATAACCCTCAACCCACTTGTTAGATGTTGAATTGATTCAGATTGGGGGATGATAGAAGACTTCCTAGAACTGGGTCATGAATGGATGAAAAGGATTTGGACAGATGTGGAAGGCAATTGTAGGCTACAAGATGAACACGAGCAAAAGTCAGAGAGGCTTTCACATTGCGGAATTAGAGGCAAAGCAAGTAATCAAAGAGCTATGAGAAGTAATGCAGGAAATAAGGCTGCAAAGGTGGGTATATTAATTTTTGGAGCTACTATAACAAATTATCATAACCTGGGCTGTAATGCTCCTGTGAACGTCCCTGCTCTTCCCCACCCTTCTGTTCCATTCTATTCCATACTCACCTATGAGTCAATTTACCAGATCATACAGTAGTTGTACACTTCATTTTAAAAGAATACTCAAATTGTATTATTTTATATTTGCACTATAAATGAGAGTTCCAGTGCTCTACAACCTTTCCAACACACGGTATCCCTCTGTTATTTTTGCCATTCTGCGTAAGTATGTAGTAGTATCTCCCTCTGGTTTTTGTTTTTAAGATTTTATTTACTTATTTGACAAAGAGAGAAAGCACAAGCAGGGGGAGTGGCAGGCAGAGGGAAAGGGAGAACAGGCTTCCTGCTGAGCAAGGAGTTGGATACGGGGCTTAGTCTCGGTACCCTGGGATCACGATCTGAGCTGAAGGCAGACACTTAACTGACTGAGCCACTCAGGCACCCTTGCCTGTGGTTTTAATTTGTGTTTCCCTGACAGTGAATAGCATTGGGCATTTTTATATGCACTTATTAGCCAGTCATATTATTATCCTTTCAAATCTTTCCCCCATTTTAATGTATTATCTCCAACTTATGTATTCTGAATATAAATCCTTTGTCAGTATATTTAGTATTTTTCCAAATTTTGCTTCACCTTTTTAAAGATTTTTTAAAGAACATTCGTTTTTAATTTAAATTCATCATTTTTTTCTTTTCAAGTTTTTTCAAGTTTTTGTGTTCAATCTAAAGAAACCACTGATTCAAAAAATTTTCTCCTGTGTTTTCTTCCAGAAGTTTTTATAGTTTAAACATTTAATTCCAGGATCAATTTTGAGCTATTCATGGTGTATGATGTCAGAAAGGATTGAGTTCATTCTTTTGCATATGGATATCCAAAAGTTTCACCATTGTTTAAAAGACTATCCTTTCTCCACCAAATTACATTGTCACCATTATTGAAAAATAATCAGTCTTATGTGGCTCCATATTATGTCAACTGATTTACATGTCTATTGACATATCAAACTACACTGTCTCAATTACTGGAATGTCAAGGGAAATCTTTAAAGCAGGTAGATAAGCCCTCTGACTTTCTTTGACATAAGTCTTCCAATCTATAAACATAGTATAACTCTTCATTTATTCAGGTCTTTTAATTTCTCTCAACATTATGTTGTGGTTGTCTCCATACAGATCTTTTAGTTACTTCCTTAAACATATCCCTATGTTACTTTGATGCTTCTAACCAGTACTTTTTTTCCCCTAAGATTTTATTTATTTATTTATTTATTTATTTATTTATTTATTTATTTATTTGAGAGAGAGAGAGAGAGAGAGGGTAAGCAAGAGTGAGAGACAGCACAAGCAGGGAGAGGGACAGAGGGAGTAGGAGAAGCAGGCTCTCTGCTTGCTTAGCAGGGAGCCTGAGTCCGGGCTCCTGGGATCATGACCTGAGCTGAAGACAGATGGTTTAACTGACTGAGCCACCCACGTGGCCCAGAAGCACTGCTTCTTAAATTTCATTTTCCAGTTGTATTTCACAAAGACATATGAACGTACTTGAATTTTACATATTCACATGTTCTAAATTTATTACTTCTAACAGTTGTATAGATTTCTTATGAAATTTTTTTAAAGATTTTATTCATTTATTCATGAGAGACACAGAGAAAGAGGCAGAGACACAGGCAGAGGGAGAAGCAGGCTCCATCCAGGGAGCCGGACGTGGGACTCGATCCCAGGACCCCGGGGTCACAGCCTGAGCCAAAGGCAGAAGGTCAACAACCGAGCCACCCAGGTGTCCCTTCTTAGGAATTTCTATACATATGACTGTATCATTTAGAAATACAGACACTTCTACTCTTCTCTTCCAATCTATACGTCTTTTATTTTTCTTACCCTGCAGCAAGGTCACCACTGCAATGTTGAATAGAAGTGATTAGAGCAGACATCTTTGCTTTACTATAAACCTCACAAGGAAAATATTCCTTTTTCACCTTTAAGCATGATGTGGCTGTGGGTTTTTCACAGATGCACTTATAGGGTTGAAGAAGTTGCCTAAAGGGTTTTTTGTGCCTACTGATATGATCACATGATTTTTTTTTGTTAATGTGATAAACTCCATTGATTGATTAAACCCACCTTATTGGGACATAGATCCCTTTTATATGTTACTGGGTTTAAATGCTAGTATTTTATCAAGAATGTTTTTTAATGTGCCCATGAAAGACATTGTAGTTTTCTTTGCCTGTGTATTTTTTATCTTGGTATCAGGATAATGCTGGACTCAAAATGAGTTAGGAAATGCTATGATGTCTATTTTCTAAAAGAGTTCTATAAGATTGTTATTATTTCTTCCCTAAATGCTTGTTAAATCATCAACAAAGCCAGGGCACCTGGGTGGTTCTGTCAGTTGAATGTCTGACTCTTGATCTCAGCTCAGGTCCTGATCTCAGGGCCCTGATCTCAAGGTTGTGAGTTCAAGCCCTGCCATGGGCTCCATGCTGGGCCTGGAGACTACTTTAAAAAAAAAAAAAAAAAAAAAAAGAGCAGGCCCAGATGATTAATAAAGCCACTTTGCCATGGAAATTTCTTTGTGGAAAAGGTTTTTACTAGAATTTCAGTTTATTTTAAGATAGAGGGCTATTCAGACTTTCTATTCCTTTTGGAATGACATTCAAGGATTTTGTCCATTTCATCTGGGTTAAGAAGCTTATTGACATAAAATTGTTCATAATATTTAGTATCTATACTAATGGCTCTTTCATTCCTTATACTAGTAATTTTTGACTTGTTTCTTTTTCCCTTTGGTTGTCTACTTAGAGATTTGTTAATTTTATTAATCTTTCCTTTTTTAAAATAAAGATTTTATTCATTTATTCATGAGAGACACAGAGAGAGAAGCAGAGACACAGGCAGAGGGAGAAACAGGCTCCATGAAGGGAGCCCAATGTGGGACTCAATCCCAGGACTCCAGGATCATGCCCTGGGCCGAAGGCAGGAGCTCAAATGCTGAGCCACCCAGGTGTCCCTTATTAATCTTTTCAAAGGACCAGCTGATAGTTAATTTCCCTAATGTTTGTCCATTTTCTACTTCACTGACCTTTATTTATTTTGGTTATTGCCTCCCTTCTACTTTGGGTTTAATTTGATCCTCATATTCTAGCTGATTGAGATAAAAGCTTAAATGATTTTAGGCTACACTCTTTCTAATATAAGTATTTGAAGCTCTAAATTGGGATGCCTGGGTGGCTCAGCGGTTGAGTGTCTGCCTTTGGCTCAGGGCATAATCCCTCAGACCTGGGATCAAGTCCCACATCAGGCTCCCTGCATGGAGCCTGCTCCTCCCTCTGCCTCTGTTTTGTCTCTCTCTCTCTCATGAATAATAAATAATCTTTATTTAAAAAAAAAAAGAAGCTATAAATTTCCCTCTGTGTACTGCTTTACCTACATTCCTCAAATTTTAATATACTGTGTTCTCATTTTCATTCCGTTAGGATATTCTCTAATTTCTCTTGTGATTTCTTTTTAAACCATGAGTTCTATAAAAGTGAGCTGTTTAGTATCCAAATATCTAAAGATTTTGCAAACGTTTTTGTTAATTTCTAACATAATTATGCTTTGGTCAAACAACTTTCTCTGTATGATTTCAATCCTTTAAAAATTATTGAATGTGGGGCACCTAGGTGGCTAAGTCAGTTAAGCATCCAACGTTTTTTTAAACATGGACTATTTTATTTTGGTGGAGGGATTTTTAAAAATTTAAATTCAATTAATAACATATAGTGTATTATTAGTTTCAGAAGTATAGATTTCAGTGATTCATCAGTTGTGTGCCCAGTGCTCATTACATCACATGCCTTAATGCCAGTCACCCAGTTACACCATCTCCTCACCCCTATCAACATCAGCAACCCTCAGTTTGTTTCCTAAAATTAAGAGTCTCTATGGTTTGTCTCCCTCTCTGATTTAGTCTTGCTTTATGTTTCCCTCTCTTCCCCTATGATCCTCTGTTTTGTTCCTTAAATTCCACGAGTGAATCATAGAACTGTCTTTCTTTGCTTGATTTCGCTCAGCATAATACCCTCTAGTTCCATCCACATTGTTGCAAATGGCAAGATTTCTTTTTTTTTTTTAATAACTGAGTAGTAGTCCATTGTGTATATGTACCACATCTTCTTTATCCATTCTCTTGTCGATGGACATCTGGGCTCTTTCCATAGTTTGGCTACTGCAGACACTGCCGCTATAAACATTGGGGTGTAGGTGCCCCTTCAGGTCACTTCACTTGTATCTTTGAGGTAAATACCTAGTAGTCCAATTGCTGGGTCGTAGGGCAGCTCTATTTTCAACTTTTTGAGGAACCTCCACATGGTTTTCCAGGGAGGCCGTACCACCTTGTATTCCCATCAACAGTGTAAGACGGTTCCCCTTCCTCCACATCTCCACCAACATCTCATTTACTGATTTGTTAATTTTAGCCATTCTGACTGGCATGAGGTGGTTTCTCATTGTGGTTTTGATTTGTAAAAGTGTTCAATGTGTCTCTGATGCTGAGAGATGTTGGGCATTTTTTCATGTGTCTCCTGGCCATCTGTATGTCTTCTTTGGAGAAATGTCTGTTCATGTTTTCTGCCCATTTCTTGATTGGACAGTTTGTTCTTCAGGTGTTGAATTTGGTACATTCTTTATAGATTTTGGATAATAGCCCTTTATCTGATAAGATATTTGTAGTATCTTCTCCCATTCTGTGGTTGTCTTTTGGCTTTGTCAACTGGTTCCTTTGCTGTGCACTTTTTATCTTGATGAAGTCCCAATAGTTCATTTTTGCCTTTGTCTCCCTTGCCTTTGGGAGCTTTTCTAGAAGCAAGTTGCTGTGGCCAAGGTCAAAGAGGTTGTTGCCTGTGTTCTCCTCTAGGATTCTGATGGATTCCTGTTTCACATTTAGGTCTTTCATCCATTTCGAGTCTACTTTTGTGTATGGTGTGAGGAAATGGTCCAGGTTCATTCTTCTGCATGTGGCTGTCCACTTTTCCCAACACCACTTGTTGAAGAGACTCTTTTTTCCAGTGGATATTCTTTCCTGCTTTGTTAAAGATTAGTTGATCAAAGAGTGGAGGGTCCATTCCTGGGTTCTCTCTTCTGTTCCATCGACCTATATGTCTGTTCTTGTGCCAGGACCACTGTCTTGATGATTACAGCTTTGTAATAGAGCTTGAGGTCCGGAATTGAGATGCCCCCGGCTTTGGTTTTCTTTTTCAACAACCCTTTGGCTATTCCTGGTCTTTTCTATTTTTTTTTTAAGATTTTATTTATTTATTAGAGACACAGAGAGACAGGCAGAGGGAGAAGCAGGCTCCGTGCAGGAAGCCTGACGCAGGATTTGGTCCCGGGTCTCCAGGATCAGGCCCTGGGCTGAAGGCAGCGCTAAACTGCTGAGCCACCCGGGCTGTCCCTTTTCTAGTTCTATACACATTTTAGGATTACTTGTTCCAGCTCAGTGAGAAATGTTGATGATATTTTGATAGGAATCGCACTGAAGGTATAGATTGCTCTAGGTAGCATAGACATTTTAACAATATTTTTCTTCCAAAGCATGAGCATGGAACATCTTTCCGTTTCTTTGTGTCTTCCTCAATTTCTTTCATGAGTGTTCTATTATTTTCAGAGTGCAGATCCCTTGCCTCTTTGGTTATTCCTAGGTATCTTATGGGTTTTGGTGCAGTTGTAAATGGGATCCACTACTTAATTTCTCTTCCTTCTGTCCCATTGTTAGTGTATAAAAATGCAACTGATTTCTGTGCACTGATTTTATACCCTGCCACTTTGCTGAATTTCTGTATGAGTTCTAGCAATTTTGCAGTGGAATCTTTTGGGTTTTCCACATAGAGTATCATGTCATTTGTGAAGAGTGAGAATTTGACTTCTTCTTGCCCACCCCAGTGCCTTTTATTTCTATGTGTGTCTGATTACTGAGGCTAGGACTTCTAATACTATTTTGAACAAAAGTGGTGAGAGTGGTAATCCCTGCCGTGTTCCTGACTTTAGGGAGAAAGCTCTCAGTTTTTCCCTGTTGAGAATGATATTCACTGTGGGCTTTTTGTAAATGGCTTTTATGATACTGAGGTATGTTCCCTCTATCCCTACAGTGTGGAAAGTTTTAATCAAGGAAGGAAAGCATCCAACTTTTTATTTCATTTCAGGTTGCTCAGGTTGATCTCAGAGTTGTGGGATCGAGCCCCATGTCAGGCTCCTCACTCAGCAGGTAATCTGATTGTCTCCCTCTCCCTCTCTCTCTGCCCCTCTCCCTGCTTGCCCTTTCTTTCTCTAAAATAAATAAATAATTTTTTTTAAAGTATTGAGATGTATGGGGCATCTTTGTGGCTCAGCATGTGACTCTTGATCTCAAGGTTGAGTTTGAGCCCCATGTTGAGTGTAGAGATTACTTAAAAATAAAAAAAAATTAATAAAAAACTATTGAGATATATAGCCCAGCATATTCTCTATTTTGGTTCACTATGTGCACTCAAAATAAATGTGTATTCTGGTACTACTGGGTAGAGAGCTTCTGAGAGGATTGCAGCTTCTGAGAAGAATGCAGCAACCTCCAGCTAATACTGTGGATTTATCTATGTTTTCTTTCACTTCTGTCACTTTATGCTTTATGTATTTTGAAGCTCTAATATTGAATGCATACCTATTTCTTGACAAATGGTCCTTTTATCATATAGAAAATATCTATCTTTATCCCTGGTAATATTTTTGTCCTGAAGCCACTTCAGCTTTTTTATGATTAATGTTTGTAGTGTATTCCTATACTCTTACTTTTATGCTATGTTGTTATACTTAGAATGAGTTGTTTGTATGAAACATAAATAGATTTGGTTTTTAACCCAATCTGACAATATCTGCATTTTAATTGCACTGTTTAGAATATTTACATTTAATATTATCAATAAAATGGGATTTAAATCCACCCCCTTGCTCTGTTTGTTGTTTCATTTATTCCTCTCTTTATTCTGTCATCTTTTGAACTGAGTCTTTTTTTAGTAGCAATTTTTAATTCAAAAATTGCTTGCTATCCATAGTTCTTTGCTTCATTTCCTAGTGGTTCTCTAAAGTTTACAATATGTTTACCACAGTTTATATATGCGTAATGTTACTTCGTGTATAATGTACAAGCTTACAATAGTATTCCTACAGTTCTCTCCTATCCTTTGCTTACTGTTGTCATACATTTACTTCTTCACGTTGTAAACCCAAGACACTGTTATTGTCTTAAACAAATATTTTTTTTAAGTTAAGAACTGATCTTTAATTTTATGTTTATATAAATATAAATTTTATATTTACACATTTCCAGGGCTTTTCATTCCTTTATGTAGATCTATACCATTCGGTATCATCTACCTTAGTGCCTATAGAACTTTTTTTTTTTTTAAGATTTTATTTACTTATTCATGAGAATACACAGAAAGAGAGAGAGAGAGGCAGAGACACAGGCAGAGGGAGAAGCAGGCTCCATGCAGGGAGCCCGACATGGGACTCGATCCCGGGTCTCCAGGATCACACCCTGGGCTGAAGGCAACACCAAACCGCTGAGCCACCCGGGCTGCCCTACCTATAGAACTTCTTGTAACAATTCTTATTAACAAAAGTTTGCTGATGACAAATTCACTTTTCACTTCACTTTTGAGAGATATTCTCACTGGCTATATCCTTATAGGCTGACAAGTTTTAGTCTTGCTACATTTTTTTTTTTTTTTTAATATGTGATAGCCACGCAGTGAGAGAGAGAGAGAGAGAAAGAGAGAGGCGCAGAGACACAGGCAGAGGGAGAAGCAGGCTCCATGCACCGGGAGCCCAACGTGGGATTCGATCCCAGGTCTCCAGGATCGTGCCCTGGGCCAAAGGCAGGCGCCAAACCGCTGCGCCACCCAGGGATCCCTCTTGCTACATTTTAAAGAAGTCATTATCTTCTCACTTGCATAGTATCAGTATCAAGATGTCTGTTGTCACTACATTTGTTTTTCTGTTTGTAGGATTTTTTTTCTCTGCATGCTTTCAGGATTTTCTTTCTGAAATTTGCTTTCAGCATTTTTGTTATAATGTGGCCCAGTGTCAAAAATAATAATAATGTGCCTCAGTGCCTCTGCTTTATCCTGCTTGAGGTTAAGATTCTCAGATCTATGGGTTTGGGTTTTTATTTTTCATCAAAATTGAAAATTTTGATGGTCATTATTTCATTTATTGTTTTCTGTTTCCCTCCACTCCTCTCATTCTGGGACTCAAATTACATGTATTTTAGACAACTTGGTATTTCCCACAGATAACTACGTCTTTTTTCATGTTTTTTTTTTTTTTTTCAGTTTTTCTTTGTGCTTCATAATGCAGTTTCTATTGCTCTCTTCAAATTTATTTGTCTTTTCATCTGTAGTACCTGATCTATTTTTAATTTTATTCAGTGAAATTTTCTTTACAAAGTATATATTTCATCTCTGGAATTTTTTTTAATGTCTTTTATGCCTCTCCTCTGAGGTGCATATTTTCTAACATCTTGACCATATTTATAATGGCTGTTTTTTTTTTGTTTTTTTTTTTTTTTATAATGGCTGTTTTTAAGTCTTATCTGCTCCTTTCGTCATCTCTATCATTTGTTTTTGTCTTGATACATTTTTTCTTCAGGTTATAGGTTACATTATTCCTGCTTCTTTGCATTTAACATGGTTAGGTGTTAGATATGTAAATTTTACACTGTTGGGTACAATTTACATACTGTTGTCATATCTTAATAATGTTTAGGTTCTTTATGGCTCAAGGGGCACCTGGCTGGCTCAGTCAGAAGAGCATGCAACTCTTAATCTCTGCATTGTGAGTTCAAGCCCCATGTTGGGTGTAGAGATTACTTAAAAATAAAATCCTAAAAAAAAAAATTGTTATTTATGATCAACTTCTTCAAGGCCTCTTTTTTAACTTTTTAGGTCAAGTTTGAACTACCCTTTATTCTACGGCTACTACAGCCCTACTGGAAGGCATAACACTTCTGGAGTCTGTAGGAATGTCCTGAGCATTTAATAAGGACTCTCTCTTCTAACTGCTTAGGACTGAACTCTAGATTTTTCAGTATATTATTGAATTTATACCTTTCTGGTCATTCTTTGCCTGGTTTCATGGAGTTTCATATTATATCTGAGCAGCTTATTCAGCTAAAGATCAGGTTACTTGAGGCTGAATTCTGGTATTCTTCCTCTGAGCAGCTTCTTCCTCTCAGATACTTTGCACTTCAAATTAGTCATGTTTGTCTCTCCATATTCCAAATTGTACTTCCTCAATTCAGTGAGACTATCACTCTTTGCTTGGGTTCCTCCCCACTATGCTAGATCCAGAAAGTTGCTTCAAGCAATGAGTCAGTACAGAGATTATCTGCTCTTCTCTTAAGAAACACACTGCTGTGCTTCCTGATGTCCAATTGTCTTAGTCCATTCAGGCTGCTCCAACAAAATAACACTGATGTGGCTTATGAACAGTAGAAATTTATCGTTCATAGTTGTGGGAGCTGTAAGTCCAAAATCAAGGTGCCAGCATGACTGGATGAGGGTCTTTTTCCAGGTCAAGGACGCCTTATTGTATATCCTTACACAGCAGAAGGAACAAGGGATCTCCATGGAACCTTTTAAAAGAGCACTAATCCCATGCATGACAGTTCCTCCCTCATGACTTAATTACCTCCCAAAGGCCCTAGCTTCCAATACCATTATGTTTGGAGGGTAGTGTTCAACATATGAATTTGGGAGGGGGGGTCACAAACATTCAGGCCATAGCACCAATGTTTCAGAACTGTGCTTTCACATGTTTGTTCATTTTCCTAGTTGTTTATGGTGGGAATAAAAATCTGGTCTCAGTTATTCCACAGAACTCCCAATCTTATTTGTCTGAAAGTAGATGCTCTCTAGAATTGTATTTGCTATGTTTTTAAAAATGTATTTAAATCCTCTTTATTTTTCAGCATTAACTCTGACTTTTATGAGACTTACCTGCTATACATTTCCTTTTCAAAAACTGATCTGGTTATTCCTGCCTATCTATTCTTCCATACAATCTATACATTCATTATCAATTTCCCCCAAACTTGCCCTAAGATTTGATAGAGATGGAATAAAATACATAAACTGCAGGAAATTGACATCCTCCACAATATTGACTCCTTCCATCTCTCCTATCCAAGTACAAAGTATATCTCTTTATTTATGGAAGTCTTCTTTCATGTACCTTCTTTCATGTACTTCAATGTCTTCAAAGAAGCCCCATATGTCTTTTACACTTATTCCTCAATATTTTATATTTTTTGCTAATTTTCTGAACGGAATCTTATTTTCCATGATCTCTTCTATTTCCTTACAAAGGATAGCTAGATATTTTTTAAGTTAATTAAATCAGGGTACCCACCAAACTACCAAGCACTGTTATTAGTTCTAATTGGTTTTCATGGATTTCCTCTGGTTTTCCCAGGTAGAGAATCATATTATCTGAAAATAATAATTTGGTCTTCTAACACTTATATATTTTTTCATTATCTTATCTGATTACAGGAAAATATTAAATAATAGTTATGGTACTGCCCACACTTTAGAGGAAATACTCTAGTACTTCACCATTAAACAGGATTCTGGCTACTGATTTGTAACAGTTATTTTTTTACAATGTTACAGAAATATATACTTATATTTATATTATTAAGAGTTTTTATCAGAAATGGATATTTAATTTCATAAAATCTCATTTCATCAGTTATTTTATCCCTATTAACATGTCATAGATCATATATCCTATTATTAGGGCTTATATATATATTAACTAGGTTTTTTTTTATATTGAAATATCCTTGTGTATCTAAAATCCTATTTGGCACTGGACTCCATTTTATATATTTATTTCTATTCTATTTTTTATTTTTGCATCTATACTCTGATAAGTAAGTAGGTATCTTTGGTTTTTGGTCTCTGTCAGAAATAAAATGATTCTAATTTTATAAAATGCATTACTTTTATAATCAGGTCTCTTTGTCAGAAATATAATTATTCTAATTTTATAAAATTATTACTTTTATAATAAGGAATATAATTATTCTAATTTTATAAAATTATTACTTTTATAATAAGGAATAAAGTTAAAAAAATAAAGCCTAAAAATCATCAATAACTCTTCAAATGCCCACAACTTTTTAAACATTTATTTTTTTTCTTCAGATTCTAGAGCTGTGATTATAAAATTTTAACAGGTCATTTTTTTCACCCCACCCCACATTCTAGAGTGTAGTTATTAAATCTATCTTTCCATACACTATCCTCAAAATTCCCTCTGTAATATTAGGAGATATTTCAGATACTAGTGGCTTTTCAATTTCTTCCTGGAATTCTCTTCCCCTAGATGTTCCTATTTCTATAGCCCAAGCCATTACTTTGTTTAGATCTAAACTAAAATGCTACTCTTTCAGAAACTATTTCCCTGACCACCCTAACTAAAATATCCCCTACCACCTCTCTATTTCTAGCCCTGATTTATTTTTCATAGCCAAATATTTTTATTCCCAATGCCTTAAAAAGTACTTGACACACAGAAAGTGGTCAATTAATATCTGCTGAAGGGACAAATAAGTGAAAGTAAGTGGGTACCTATATCATATAATTTGAAGAAAGAGTTCCCCAAGAACAATTTCTCCCATTCTAGTGCCATACTACCTAAAATGCCTGTGACTATCTACCACATAAATCATTAGTCAACAATGCCTTGGTGAAATGATTTCATTTATCAGATTCATTCTTATATAATAATCAGTTCTCCAGACCATGAACACTGGGTTCCATATAAAGAAAGAAAAATATAGTGTCTTCCAGAAACTGTTGTATTCTTTTTCCCACATTAATGATACCAAACCAGTACAAGGTAAATATACTCTGCCTATTACTCGTGGTGGTTCCCTTCTTAGGGTTAAATACTACAGAGTAAAATTATACAACAAAGAGGAAGCACTGGAAAAAGAAATAATAATTGGTCTGGGTGATGTGAAGGGGATAGTAAGTCCCCTGAGACCCTGATCTCCTTGGTGAGTCATACCTAGAAGTGATTATATAGAAAGCAAATCTTCAAGGAACAAGTAGAAATCAATGAAGAGAATTAAGTATGTTCTCTGGCTGTGGCTTCTCTTAATGGACTTTGAACCAGTTTTAGATTCAAATACAATTAGAACATTCTGGTTACCAAGTCCACTGAGAACAAAGAAAAAGTAATATCTTCAGTTTATCTCCTTCCCACTGACTTTAACCATAGTTATCTTGGAAGATTGAAGAGACACAAACAAGCAAGAAAAAGAAGCAGACTCCAAAAACAGCCTTATTCCTAACTTATTTCTTGGTTCTGTCACAGTATTATATGCTGGTACTAAGGACCAGTAACAGCAATATCTTTCACAGAATATAGAGAAAACAGATTTTTTAAATACAGCCAACTCTCCATTTGTCCCTCTCATCTCTGACCAAGTATCTGTCTATTATTGTAACAGCATTACCATATTTTAATTTAGATTCTTCCCAATATTCAGTCTTTAGTGAATGGTGGGAACAGAAGTCAGGCCCTGGAAGTCCATATGTTTCTGGTACTGTTGTTTTTCTACTCTGTCTCCTATTCTTTAATGTTATCAATAACAAAAAAATAACCAGATATGTTAATGATGCAGAGATCTATATGTATAAAATCTCAAAACTTTTCTGATTTACAAACCATCCAAATTCTTAAGTATATACACTTAGGATTAAAATATGATAGATCTTCACACTGAATCAGGTAGAATAACAAAAGATGACAACTAAAGGAGATACAGAATTCTAATTTAAGATGAATATAATTTATGTACTTAGATACAGTATATACCTATAAACACTTTAATCCAAAACAATGGATTTTTATCAGGAATTAAAAATCTATCTCAACTAATACTTTCTGTGTTCTTTCTTTCAATTTTTCCTCCAGTTCATTCTAACATATGCATGTTCCAACAACTCAGATGAGCCTAACTAAGTTTTGAGGGCACATGACATATTCAATTTCATGCATCATACATTTAACTCTACTCAAAAATACCTATTTCCCATTAATTTCAAAATTAGTTCATATAATGATTTCTATGAACAAAACAGAAATGTAATACATTGGATGCCTAACCTCTTGATTTTCTACTCCATTGCTGGAAAGCTCCAAAATAGAACCTCCATTGTCAACCACTGCTGATGTCATTGTTACTCCCTGAGGAAGCTTCAAACACTATAAATCAGTGTAATTTAAAGGTTCATGGATGATGGCCAGTGGTACAGGTTTGCATTATGTTTTAAAAGTCAATAGACATGGAGTGAAGGAGATATCCAGAAATCCAGTCTTCTAAAGATGATTAGCCAAAGAGCCTAAAAAGAGGAAGAATTTGAAAAGTTATTAAAAATATACAGGAAGTATATAAAGTACAACCTATTTTACAATCTAATCTTTGACATTTTTGTAAACCAAGAAAAAGGAGCTTAGGCTTATAAAGCCAGTGTCTAGGGGATCCCTGGGTGGCTCAGCGGTTTAGCGCATGCCTTTGGCCCAGGGTGCAATCCTGGAGTCCCGGGATCGAGTCCCACGTCGGGCTTCTGGCATGGAGCCTGCTTCTCCCTCTGCCTGTGTCTCTGCCTCTCTCTTTCTCTCTCTATCATGAATAAATAAATAAATCTTTTTTAAAAAATAAAATAAAAAAAAATAAAGCCAGGGTCTAAAGAGGGCAGTAATGAGCATTCTACTTCTTAGAGCTGTCAAGTTCATAAACAATTTATTGCAACCAAGCTATTGCACATGGATGACCTTATGACATTGACATTCCAAGAGATAAAATGTTATAACTTTGTCCTTTTATGAAGATGTACTTTTATTCCCAAAATAATTTTGGTAGAAATTTTAAAAATCTTTTATGCATTGATAACAAAATATGCTAAATCAAGACAACTTCTAAAACTATTTGCCTATTTAGCAAATTAAAAGATTTATTGGTTTGTAAATATTTCACTATTCTTTGGCTCATTTGGTTTCTTTATTTGAATAATATAATTACACTTGTCTTTTGCTTATAGTAGCAATCTCATTTTGTGTTCAGATTTTGAATACCATATACGGCATATAAAACGGATTAATCTGAGTTGTATATTTATAATTTCAAATAGAGTAGTTCAAAAATAAAGTAGCAAAATCACTTGGAATGCCTTTAGTATTACTTTAACATTCTTAATTTCTCTATAGTTTTTTTGCTACAAATGATGTGATGAGCCTTAGGTGTTACATGTTGGCAAATTGAATTAAAATAAAATAAAATAAAGTAGAAATATCCTGATTTAGAAAAAAAAACTAGTCTTTTTGCTCTTGGTTAAAAATTCATTATAGCAGAGGTGCCTGGGTGGCTCAGTAGGCTAAAGAGTCTGCCTTCAGCTCAGGTCATGATCCCATGGTCTGGGATCAAGCCCCCCAACAGGCTCCCTGCTCAATGGGGAGCCTGCTTCTCCCTCTCCTGCTCCCCCTGCTTATTTTTTCTCTCTCTCTTTCTCACCCTCTCTCTCCCTCCACTCTTCCTCTCTCTCTCTCTCTCTCTCTCTGTCAAACAAATCAATAAAAATCTTTAAAAAAAAATTCACTATAGTAGCAGCACCTAGGTAGCTCAGTCAGTTAAGAGTCTGACTCTCAGTTTCCACTCAGGTCATGATCTCAGGGTCATGGGATCAAGCCCCATGTAGGGCTCTGCTCTCAGCAAGGATGCCCTCTCCCTTCACCCCTCCCCACCACTCGTGCTCGCTCTAAAATAAATAAATCTTAAAAAAAAATTTCAACATAGCAAATGGTTTCAAGTAAACATAATTCAAACTTTTTTCTCCTAGCAGAGATGAATATTGATATATACATACATCATCTAGATTTATGCATTAGATTATTCCTAAAAAGTTATATTTTATTTGATTTTATATAGGTTAAATTTTTCATGGCGGAATTAAAGATTTATTTTTTGCAGATGTTCAGATAAAAATCATGTAATGTAGAAGAAGTAAGCATATTTAAAGAGAAATAAACATGTATTTCTAATAAATCATTTCATTAATATTATATCCTACATTAAGTTTGACCACTGGCACTATACAGATATGAAATAAAATAATAAAGAATTTCCATTAATTTATACAATAAAATACCTGGGGGAAAAAAGCAGAAATTTCATACCTACTATATAAGATTCATTCAGAACTATAAATATTCTTTTTGATCTCATCACAGAAAATGGGATAGGATGTATTAATATCTTAACAACAAAAATTAGTAAAAATCCATAATCCACATCACACTAAAGCTCACTATTATCATATTAGGGTAATGACTATTTTCAATTTCTGTTTTCTTAACATAAAGGTAATAATAGCAGAAATAAAGTTTACTTACAATTTGAATGTTAAGTAGTGTAAGCATCCTTCACTATTTTCACAACTTGGCAAGAGCTAAAATATAAACCAGCAGTTCTTTGGAACTACTGTTGGGAGGAGGAAAAAGACAGTATTAATATAATTCTATTTAAAAATATTTTGCCCAAAATAGGTATGACTCAGACAATATGTACTTCTTATAACAAACCATCTCCAAATCCTGAGCATACATTATATAATATACATACATATATATAATAAGCATAATAAAAAATTATTTCTAGGCTACTGGAGGAATCAGAAATTTTAAGTCACCACTAAATTGCCGAGTTTATATATTTGTTATACTGGATCTTTTGAATAATGATAGATCCAAAATGCTACAGCCTATGCCTCATAGTATGGCTATATTTCCATCAACCGACAGGAGTGGTTGCAGGTATAATAACCCCTGATGCCTAGAAATATAAAATCATGTTTAAAAACACTAACTCACAAAACCACTGTAAAACAAAATCAATATTCTATTGCCTATTAAGTCACTTTCCGACTCTCTAACCCTCCAAACTTAGCTTCCATATACGTCCAAACATCCCAAGCTTCCTCAAATAGCCCTCATCCCTTCAAAGGCTAATCTAATGACCCATGTACTGGATGTAAGGTCTTGCTCCATCAATCATTCCCTCCTTTTCCTTAATCTTCTCTTACTTGACATTGGGTCCTCTCCATTAACATCTCAGCATTTGTAAGACATTTTCATCTTAAACATAGAAAGGTCTTCCTCCATGACCCTACAAACCACTCCAGCTACTCTTCTAGTTTCTTCCTTTCTCAGAGACAGATATAAAAAAAAACAAACTTCTATCTTCAATATCCACTTCCTAATTCTTCAGGTATTCTCCCTTTTATGGGAGTTTGGCAACCATCACCACCAGCTGAAATTTTTACTAAATTCTGATTGTCAGTTAAATCCAATGGATACATCTGTTTTCATAGGACTTAATGTCTCTAAGTCTTTGACACTATTTATCATCCCTCCTTGAAACTCTATCTTGAATTTATCCTCTCCCTCTCTAGCTACTCCTTTTCAGTTCCCTCCTGTAAGCCAACCCCTAATTTTCAAGGGGTTTAGATCAAGAGTACAAACGGAAGCCTACATTCCATATGTCTAAATATTTTTAAATTATACATCAAGCTAACAGGTTGTTAAATTATTATTCTATCCTCCTATCTTGATATGTATACTTTGATAACAACCTAAAAGGCTAAGTTCTGATTGGAATTCTCAAACCACCTCAAGTTTTATAGGAGCATGGGAGTCACTCAAATTCTTTGGGAGCCTGCCCCTTTTTCTATTCCCACCTTTAGCTCTACTCCATACTATAAGGAACCTCATATGTATACATGTAGACATCCCATCCTACATGTCCAAGTTCTGGCCACATGCCTGCAAACAGCAGCTTCTTGGTCATTCCTTACACCAAGAGAAGCCCATACATGTGTTCAGTCAAGAGAGAAGAGAAGAGGCTTTAGAAGGGCCACGTGGGCAGGGAATTCTAGGGTTCAAATATTCAGAACTCAAGTCTAGAAATGGGTACCAAATGAACTAGTTCCCTTGTGCTTCCCTCTCTCGCCACACACACATACACACATACATGCCTCATCCCATCAGGAGGGGTATAGCTCCACGAAGGTCAGGATGAGGACCTTCACAAGGTCATAAACCACAAGGCCTAAAGCAGGTTCCTGCTTGTCAAAGTCAAAGAACAATGTTACTCTCTGGTCAGCCCTTACATGGAGGTGTTTCCAGAATCCCACCCCTAATCGTCTTCTGACTCTTTACACTCTCTCTAAGCTATCTTATGTATTGCCATGGCTTCATGCATATCTCTCTTCCAATCTAAACCATTTTAATGGGCTCCAGTTTGTCTACTAGACACATTCTTTTTTAAAAAATATTTTATTTATTTGAGAGAAAGAGAGGACATGAGCAGGGCGAAGGGCAGAGGGAGAAGCAGGTTTCCTGCTGAGCAGGGAGCTTGATACAGGCTCAATCCCAAGACACTGAGATCATGACCTGAGCTGAAGGTAGACACCTAACTGACTGAGCTATCCAGGCATACCTGTCTGTTAGACACTTCCTTGCCTACTTCTTTGTGAAATTAAAAAGGGTATAAATAAATAGTAAGCATCTATCCCAGGATATCCCAAACATTCCATCAATTAATTTAAGTCATTCAATGAATATTGAGTACCCATTATATGCTAACAGTTTTCAGTGTTAAACGTACAGTAGCAAATAAAGCAAAACTCCTCATTCTTATGGATCTTAAATTCCAATAGGAAGAGATGAAAATAAACAAAATAGGGATCCCTGAGAGGCTCAGCGGGTTTAGCGCCTGCCTTAGCCCGGGGCATGATCCTGGAGTCCCAGGATCGAGTCCCACATCAGGTTCCCTGCATGGAGCCTGTGTCTCCCTCTGCCTGTGTCTCTGCCTCTCTCCCTCTCTCTCTCTCTCTCTCTCTATCTCTCATGAATAAATAAATAAAATCTTTTAAACAAAAAAAGAAAATAAACAAAATATGTTTGGCATACACGTAGATAGTGATAAAGGCTAAGGAGACAAATGAACCAGAGGGAAAGAATATTCAGCAGTGAAGAGAACTATAATTTCAAACTGGATGGTCAGTGAAGGATTCACTAAAAAAGTAACAAATGAGTAAAAACCTGAAAGTAGGGAGTGAACTGTGTCAGTGACTGAGGGAGGAGCCCTCTAGTCAAAGGAAAGGGAAATGCATATCTTCAGAATGGCATATGTCAGATTAGTTCAAGGATCAGCAAGGAGGCCAATGTGGCTGGAGTGAAGTAAGCAAAAAAAAAAAAAAAAAGTAAAAAAAGATGAGAGTGAATAAGGAGAAAGGATCATATAGGCCCTCCTTGAAGTCTGTGACATTTACTCCAAGGAAAGGAGAGTTTTATGCAAAGAGATGATTGATTATTATAAGAATCATTCAAAGCTGGGTTGAAAACCGACAAAGGCATAAACAGGGAAATCAGTTAGGAAGCTACTATAATAATTAAGTGAGAAATGATAGTGGTTAAGATGAGGGTGGTAGGTTCTGGAGAAAGTAAAAAGTCATCAACTGTTAGATATAGTTTGAAGGTAAATGGACAAATTTTATAGCAATCTGGATGTGGATATGAGATAAAAAGAAGAATCAAGAATGAATCCAAAGACAACAAAGCACATTGGAATAGCCATTCAATGGGATAGAGGAAAGTGTGGGAAGAGAAGTCCAATGTGTCCCAAACTAAACCCACTTCTTCCTCTGCTAGGAAACATATTACTTCTCCTGCTGTGCTAGCTCAGTAAGCTGCCTTAACAGCCACACAAGTTGTCTAAAAAGTAAAGTTCCTGAAGTTCAGAGTTCCTGAAAAACAGAGTTAATCAACACTATCATACTCTGTCACTCTTGACCTCATTTCTATAATCTTATATCCTCCCTTAGCCAAGGTCCTATTATCATTTCTCTATATTGTTTTAATGGGCCCCGAATTTGCCTCTTTATCTCTCATCTTCCCATCCTTCAACTCTACCTTCTGCAATATCAGGATGATCTAAGATGCAATAATGTTAGGCCACTCTCAAAATTCTTCAATAGTTCCTCATCACCTGTGCAATGAAATCTCAACCTCTTTGCAAGGGGAGTGCAAATCTTAACTTAGTAGGAACAAGCAAGGGGATAGGTCAACTTTTCTCAAGTTATGAAATGTTCATTCTGATATGCTCAGGTACAGAAATCACAAATCCAAACCATGCTCACTTGTCCAGTTTCATCTTCCTTTATTCCCTTTACCTAATGTTAAACCACATTGTTCATAGTTCTGTATGTCCTTCTCTCTCTCTTATCGTGAATATCCTTCCTTTGCTTGCTCATTTGGCCAATTCCCAGCTGTCTTACAGGTCTCAGGCTGTAAGGTAACCTGATCCCCTCAGGCTTAATATCATCTTCTAGGACCCTCTTCCCCCAGCCACACATGTACCTCCCTCATAAAAACATCAGAGAAATAACAACTTCCAGCAGATTCTTCACTTGCCACCTCTTACCAATCTTCAAGCCCAACTTCCTTCCAGCCCCTCTAAAATCCTGCTCCTCTTTACCTTCCTGATCTTACATCTACTTTCCCAAAGTACCAAGTTTTAAAAATCTGTGGTTTATATCATCTAAACTAGTGCCTTTCATACGGCAGATACACAATAAAGACGTGACGAGTACAAGAATAAACAAACATGTTCCAATCAGACAAGTATCTTCACTGTTCACTTACATACCATGCTCATCCCCATCCCTATTCCCTTTGCTAGTGCTCTTCTCTCACCAGGAATGCCCTCTTCTTTGGTTATTCAAATTTTTTCCCTACAATTATGTCACCCCCTTCCCATCTCTTACTACACCAGTTCTTTTAATAATCTTTATTTTTTAAAGGTTTTATTTATTTATTCATTTACTTATGAGAGAGAGAGAGAGAGAGGCAGAGACATAGGCAGAGGGAGAAGCAGGCTCCATGCAGGGAGCCCAATGTGGGACTCGATCCTGGGACTTCGGGATCACACCCTGAGCCAAAGGCAGACGCTCAACTGCTGAGCCACCCAGGCATCCCAAATAATCTTTATCGAGCACTTAGTATTTCCCAAACACAGAACTATGCCAGGAACACAAAAGTGAAGTCAGAACTTAGCCTTCAAACAGCTTAAAGTCTAGTAAAAAGAAACTATATAAAAGCAATTACAACCATGTAAATCCCATTAAAGAAATTACAAAGTATAGAATATTAAAAAAAGGAACATCTGAGTCAACCTCAGGGAGTTCTAGAAAAACTTCAGAAAGGAGCCATCATTTGCTCTGGGACTAGGAGACAGGATAGAAATTGGCGTAGAAATGAGAACTTTGAATAATAAATGCTATCCTCAGGATTGAAAAAAACTGCAAAATGATAAAAACTTAAGTATCACTCAGAAGTAAATTCTGCTCAGACTATAATTTAGGTGCTTACAGTACAAATCACACTCTCATCAAAAACAGTTTGTGTAGGGCAGCCCCGGTGGCGCAGAGGTTTAGCGCCACCTGGAGACCCGGGATCGAGTCCCACATCGGGCTCCCTGCATGAAGCCTGCTTCTCCCTCTGCCTGTGTCTCTGCCTCTCATTCTCTCCCTGTGTTTCTATGAATAAATAAATAAAATCTTTTTTTAAAAAGTTTGTGTATAACTTTATTTATATAAAGTGCAAAAGCAAGGAAAACTCAAACTATGATATTAGAAATGGGATAATGTATTTCTTTTTTTTTTTTTTTTATGTATTTATGATAGTCATCAGAGAGAGAGAGAGAGAGGCAGAGACACAGGCAGAGCGAGAAGCAGGCCCCATGCACCGGGAGCCCGATGTGGGATTCGATCCCGGGTCTCCAGGATCGCGCCCTGGGCCAAAGGCAGGCGCCAAACCTCTGCGCCACCCAGGGATCCCGGATAATGTATTTCAAAGGGTTAATATCACTAATACATAAAGAACACTTAAAATAGAGGAATAAAGGACCAAAAAACCTAAGAGAAAAATACAGAAAACACATACAATTCACAATAGCAGATATAAAAATGGCCCTTAAACATATGAAAAGATGTTCAAATTCACTCACAGAGAAATGCAAATATTTTAAAAATTTTCTTAAAAATAAGAAACCATTTCTCTCATCTATCAAATTGGTGAAAAACTAAAGTGAAAAATTAAAATGTATATTGTGTTGGTGAAACTGTGCACCCTTATACATTGCTGGTGGGAATGCAAACTGATACAATTTGGCAATATCTAAGTAAAGTATATACACACCCTTTTTTAAAGAACTTTTTTTAAAAAATATTTTTATTTAATTTAGAGAAGCAGAGGAAGGAGCAAAGGGAGAGGGAGCAAGAATGAATCTCAAGCAGACTCCACACTGAACATGGAGCTGAAATTATGACCTGAGCCAAAACCGAGTGGGATACTAGCCCACAGAGCCACCCAGGAGCCCCTTAAAGAACTCTACTGAGATACAACTGACATACCACTCAGTTGCCCACTTAGAGCATCTAACTCAAGGAACCTGGGTGGCTCAGTTGGTTAAGTGTCTGCCTTTGGCTCAGGTCATGATTCCAGGGTCCTGGGATTTAGCCCTGCGACAGGCTCCCTGCTCACTAATGAGTCTGTTTCTCCATCTTCCTCTGCCTGCTTGTGCTCACTCTCTCTTTCAAATAAATAAGTAAAATCTTTAAAAAATAAAGTATATAACTAAATGACCTTTAGCATATTAATGGAGTACAATCAATCAATCAATCAATGGGATAACATAATCACAAAAACTAGAAGACACCTAAGATTCAATTTAACAAAAAATGTACAAAGACCTCTATGGAGAAAATCATAAAATTTATTGAAAGGAATTTAAAAAGTCTTATGTATTTGTAGAGATACCCATGCCCAGGGAAAGGAAAGCTCAATATCTTAAAGATGTCAATTCTCACCAAATTCATCTAACAAATTTAATGTATTTCCAGCCAAAAATCCCAAAAGCGTTTAACAAAAAAACTTAATAGTGAAAAAAAATAAAAGTATGTAAAAGAGTACAGGGCAAAAGTCAGCTAAGACCCTCCTGAAGAATTGCCCTAGTCTATACAGTTAGGCAGTAAGTAAAATAAGTAGCGGTTTATATACAGTCAAATATGCTAATGGAACAGAATATAAAGGCCAGAAAAAGACTCAGGCATATTGGAAACAATATATGACAGGAGTGTATTAAAATCAATGAAAAATGTAATAAATGACACTGAGACAAGTAATTATCCATACAAGATAAGAAATTAAATCATTACACCTCACACCATTCACAAAACAAATTACAGGTATGCTAACAACCTAAATATACAAAATATTTTGCAAAATTAGAAGAAAATATACAATATCTTAATGAACTCAGAGTTAAGGAAAAATTACTAGTAAGACATGGAAAGCAAAAAACAAAGAATTAATGAACTTGACTACGCCAACTTTTTTTTTTTAATGCATAACAACAGAAACCAAAAACAAAATTGAAGGACAAGAGACTGGGAAAATTTATTCCCTTCCTCCCCCTCCCAAAAAAGGGAGGGGAAAATACACCTACTAATTAATAAGAAATATATATAACCAAAATTCTATTAAAAGATTTTTATATAGGAGATCCCCGGGTGGCTCAGCGGTTTAGTGCCTGCCTTTGGCCCAGGGCGCGATCCTGGAGTCCCGGGATCAGGCATGGAGCCTGCGTCTCCCTCCTCCTATGTCTCTGCCATTCTCTTTCTGTCTATGATAAATAAATAAATAAATCTTTAAAAAAAAGAAGATTTTTATATAATCAAGATACACATGGGTAAATGTAAAGTGAATTCTTGATAAGGTTCTAGTTCTCATGTTGAATGATGGATTAATGTGTGTTTGTTAGATTATTAAAAAAAATAAACAGCCATTCTTGGGCTAAGTATTTAAGTGTTTCATGGATCAAGGATTATGACTCACCTAATTTTGTACAACTGGGGCCCAAGGTAGGAGGTTCAAAACCATTTTGATTTTATTAGTTTCCCATCTGAAGTATGAAAACCTAAACCGGTTCTTTTTAAATATGTCATATACACTGAAAAATACTAATCCTTTGACAAACTGTCTTTTTTACAATTTAACAAGCCATGTGTTTCTCATCGAATTGCTTCTTACTGCAATTCCTAATTTGTGAGAAAGCTATATCAGCATAGGGGTTAGTCATCTTGTTTACTACTGCAGCAACCATATCTAAACAACTACACAGAAGGAAGAAGGGCAATTCCATTTATATGATATTCAAGCAAAGGTAAAACTATAGGAACAGAAAATCAGTGGGAAGGAGCTGACCTCCAAGGGCACCAGGAAACTTTCTGGAGGTGATACAAATGTTCTTTAAAAAAAAAAAAAGATTTTAAAGATTTATATATTTGAGAGAGAGAGAGCACAAGTGGGAGGGAGTCTCAAGCAAACTCTGTGCTGAGCGCAGAGCCCAACCCAGGGCTCCATCCCACGACCCTGAGATCTGCACCTGAACCAAAACCAAGAGTTGGATGCTCAATTGAATACACTATTCAGGCACCCCTTGGAATGCTAGAAATATTCTATATCTTGATTGTGGTAATGATTGCAGAATGCTAAGCATCTGTCAAACTCATGGAAATACAAAAAAAAAAAAACTCATGGAAATGTAAGGATGAATTTCACTATATAAAAACTTCAAAAAACTTGACTTTAAAAGAGGGAGAGGACAGTGTTGAAAATTAGAATTTAACTTATTAGATACACTCTTATTCAATATTAACAATATTATGATGTTAAGAACTATAGCTTGTAATCTAAATCCATACACAATTAATTCACAACTGATCCTTGCCTGTAGAATCAGTAAATTCTCAAATACTCTCCCCTCAAATCCTTATTATTCTTAGCCATTTTACTGGTAAAATTAAATGTTTTTAATATGGAACTCAATTCCTGAAATACTTTTGATTTATATATTCATTGTCCCATTTTTAAAAATTATCTACAAAGTCTGACAGGAATTATATAAATAGTTTATAATGCTAATAGTCTCAATATAATAGTCTCACCATGTATTTTTCTAGTTACTGAACCACACAATTGTATGCATTGTCTATTCATCCTTGGACCCTAAGAAGTAGGTATAATTGTCCCCCTTATTACATGAAGATTATTTTGACAGTATGCTTTATATTTAAGAGCTACTATGATTTAACAGGTAAGAGCCTGTTGGCTACTGCATCCCCAGAACACAGTAGGCACTCAGCAAATATTTGCTGAATTTTGGCTTTACCTCTGACTACATAATCTTGGACAATTACTTATCTCTTTAAACTTCAATGTCTTCATCCAAAATAAGATAGTAAAACAACTCTGGGAAGTAGGTGTGTTTAGTTTTTTTCACTCTTCACATAAAGCATCTGGTACATTATGAGCACTGAATATCATTGAATTTATTATTATCATCTCTTTGGTAGAATGTTGGAACTGTATATTTCTAAAGCTTGATGTAAGAATAAAGCAGTAGCAGAATAGATTATGCCTAAAACCTAACCTAACTATTCTTCATGCAAAATTGAGCTGTTCATTTTTATGATTTAAGACAAAAATAAGCACAACTTTTTTTTTTTTTAAGTACAACATTTTAAAGGTATAAAAAGCAGGAGCACCTAGTTGGCTCAGTCAGAAGACCCTGCAAGTCTTGATCTCAGGGTTTTGAGTTTGAGCCTCATGTTGCATATAGAGATTACTTAAAAATAAATAAATAAATTAATTAATTAAGCAAACAAACAAATGAATACACTTTTAAAAACAAATAAATAAGGGGCACCTGGGTGGCTCAGTTAAGCATCTGACTCATGATTTTGGTTCAGGTCATGATCTCAAGGTCCTGGGATTGACCCCACGTCGGGCTCCACACACTGAGTCGGCTTGGGATTCTCTCTCTCCCTCTTTTGCCCTTCTCCCCCACCTCATTCTCTATCCTGCTCTAAAATAAATACAGTAAAATCTTTTTTAAAAATTTTAAATAAAAAAAAAAATTTTAAATATGAGATGCCTAGATGGCTCACTGGTTGAGCGTCTGCCTTTGGCTTAGGGTGTGATCCCAGTCCTGGGATCGAGCCCTACACCGGGCTCCTTGCCAGGAGCCTGCTTCTCCCTCTGCCTGTGTCTCTGCCTCTCTCTGTGTGTCTCTCATGAATAAATAAATAAAAATCTTTAAAAAATAAACAAAACTAAAAATTTTAAATAAATAAAAGGATAAAAAGTTAGTTAATGAAGCTTTTAAAAAAAGATTCCTTTGAAATGGGAGTGAAGCCATTCACTAAGTCTAAGGAGCATACAGTTTAGAAATATTTGGGCCCATAAGTCAGGACTGGAAATAAATCTGGCAGCAAGAGTTCATGTCATGAGACCTACTTTAGGGCAAGGTGATTGATCCAGATATTTAAAATTGGATGCTAGAAATTTATACGATAAATGCAGTTGTAGAAATTGCACAGGATAAAAGAAAATGAGCTCATTTTATAAAAGAAAAAATTAGATGGAAGAGAATAATCAGAAAATTGAGTGAAATAGCTCACCAACTGTAAAAAGCTTTGCATTTCAAGAGTCCCATACCATGGATAACAGTATTTTTAACATCCTTATTTACTCATGGCCCTGATATTGTTATCCAATTAAGATACATTTTCTTAATCCAACTAAGATACATTTTCTTAACTTTATATATTCTTATGCACAATACGTATGAATGACATATAAGAACTGAATTTATATAATCTCTGACTTCATCTAAATTGTTTACAATATTTTGATGCTTTCCCTGAAAGCATGCTTTGGTTGGTTTCTTCAACCTAAGAACTACAATGGCCAGGTTCCCAGGTGTAACCTAATCAACGATAACTTATTCAAAATATTTTAGTATGATGATTAAAATCTAAAGAGACATATCATATAAAAATACTCTGGGGACACCTGGGTGGCTCAGTGGTTAAGCGTCCAATTTGATTTTAGCTCAGGTCTTGATCTCAGGGTTGTGAGATTAAGCCCAGCATTAGGCTCTGTGCTAGGCATGGAGCCTGCTTAAGATTTTCTCTCTCCCTCTGTCTCCCCCTCCACTTGCACATGCGCCCAAAGGCACTTGCTCTCTCTTAAAACAACAACATTTAAAAATACTCCAAATACTCAAACTTTACAGTTATTTAAAGAACTGATGACGGTGTCTGGGTGCTCAGTCAGTTAAGCAGCTGCCTTCAGCTCAGGTCATGATCCCAGGGTCCTGGGATGGAGCCCCATGTCAGGCTCCCTGCTCACTGGGAGTCGGCTTCTCCCTCTGCCTCTCCCCCTGTTCATGCTCTTTCTCACTCACTCTTTTCTCTCTCAAATAAATAAAATCTTGAAGAAGCAACAGCAGCAGCAGCAACAGCAACTGAGGAGCAAAGAGACACCAAGGCAAAACAAACCTGACCTGGCTGCCCACAGTCACCATTGAAGCTAAAAAATTATACTGTTGCCTAGTTATACTCCTTTAATATTATTATCTTCCTAATCTCTGTTACCAGTTCACATAATGCTCAAAGTCTAGGGCAGCGATAATAAGGGTCAGAATAAGTATATGGAGGAAGGACTCACATCAAGTGCAGTTTAGAATCCAACTATCTCAGGGAGCCTGGATAGCCCAGCTGGATTAAGTCTCTGGCTCAGGTTGTGATCTCAGGGTCCTGCGACTGAGCCCCACATCGGGTTCTGTGCTCTGCACGAGTCTGTTTGGGTTTCTTATTCCCTCTCCCTCTATTCGTACCTCCATCAAAATAAATAAATAAATCTTCAACAAAAGCTATAGAATCCAACCTATCTTGAGGCTGAAGCAACAAAGTTTTGATTATTTATCAATAACCCCAAATTTATGGGACTATTCATTCCCTGACTTCATGAACTATTTGTAAAAAATACTAAATTGTGGGAATAAATATGTTTAGCCATGCATATTCTGCAAACAAGCAAATTTCCAAATCAATTCAGAACCAGATAAAAGGACAAATACTCTGAGGTTTAGTTAGGGAAAAAGTAACAATCAAAGTAAAGGCTTATTCCCTAACTATTGCTCAGAGATTTGAAAAGTCTAAAGTCTGGTTACAATAGCCTCTTGTTTATACAAAAAGAGATTCATAGGTCAGCCTGGGTGGCTCAGCGGTTTAGGGCCGCCTTCAGCCCAGGGCCTGATCCTGGGGTCCCGGGATCGAGTCCCACGTCGGGCTCCCTGCATGGAGCCTGCTTCTCCCTCTGCCTGTGTCTCTGCCTCTCTCTCTCTCTCTCTCTCTCTGTCTCTCATGAATAAATAAAATCTTAAAAAAAAAAGAGAGAGATACATAAAAGCTTAGAAGTCTTGTTTCAACTGCATCATGGTAGCCAAGCAAGTCCTTTACAAGACAGAGGTGGTTGGGATATATGGCAGGTTCCCAGTCATTAAGAAAGCCCAACATCTAGTTAAGTTCTATTCCAAAAAGCAAACTGGAAGAAATTTTCTTTCTTAAGGAGGGATAAATTGCCAGTCCAGCAACTGACATTCTGACATCTTGGTATATTTAATTCTAAAAACTTAACCAACTTCCTTACTTTCAGGATTTAAAAAAAAAAGAAAAACTGCCTTATATTAGAATCATTTTAATATTCTAGTATATGTGCTGCTGAAATGAGCACAAACTGTTTAAATATTCTGATTTGATAGGACATGAATCCATTAAAGTGAATTTATCCTAGAGGACAGTCAATAATTAGCTTAGTTTACAATATTTTTCCTTCTTTTCTCAAACAAAAGAGGGATAATAATAGGTAACATTCATACAGCACTTGCTCTGTGCCAGGCATTGGTTTAAATTCATTATATGTGTTAACTACTTAATCTGCACAATCCTACAAAACAGGCATTATCATTCCTATTTTATATTTGGGAAAACCTGAGGCATGGGGAGATTCAAATAATTTACCCAAGGTTAAGCAACAGACAAGTGACAGAGTCACAATTTCAACTCAATCAGTCTGGCTCCAGAGTCCATCTATGCTCTCAATCTTTAAGTTTTTCTGTCTCTTGGTTATACAGGTGTCTTTGTTTTTGTTTTATTAAAACTGTAAAAGAAATGCATAGAATATCTCCCACCCCACCATGGGAGATTTTTCTCCTTATTTCTAACTGGCTCATAACATGGGCTAATTAGAAGGCTTAAAACGTTTTAAGTGGAAATTATATATATCTTATCTACATTAAGTATATAGATCTTTTTTCTCTTTCAAAAAAAGTGGGGGAGGGGCATGGACCGGGGCGGGGGGGTGTGAATTCTTCAACTCACAGATTCTCTCATATAATTTCTATAGGCCTTAGGAAGAAAGTGAAAGCATTAGAAATTCTTTCTACTTTGCTCTCTTCAGCGTTGAGTTTGCTTTTTAGAAAGAAATTTTGGTGTGGAATTCTGTATTAGCAGCAAGTGAATATTCTCAGATATAGGGCGTATAGTTCAAGTTTACCTATTATTTCAAATAAAAGAACTATCTAAAACCAAAATATAAACGTTTTCATAGTGCTAAACAAAAAGGTCCCCTGCAGAGGTGCCTGTCTGGCTCCCCTGGTGGAGCATGCAACTCATGATCTCAGGATGGTTAAGTTTGAGTCCAAGCTGGCTGTGGAGATTACCTAAAAATAAAAATCTTGATAGATGATAGATAGATAGATAGATAGATAGATAGATAGATAGATAGATAGATAGGCAGGCCCCCTGCAGAAGCAACAAGACCTAGGCCACTTTGAGGCCTAAACTATTTACAAGGTGACTCTCTTTACCTAATGAAGCCAAGGTTTACAGCTCCCCCCTCAGGGCCTAGAACATGGGCACATATGGGCCCATAGAATGTATAATGAATGGATGACTGAACGAATGCAGGCTTATTTTTATTTGAAGGACGAAATAGCATCTTCTCCATTGTACCTAGGTCTCTAATCGACAGGCAAAGGTAAATAAACTTCTTCCCCAGAGGTTAAAACACCAATCTTCAGGGCGCCTGGGTAGCTCAGTCAGTTAAGTGTCTGCCGTCAGCTTGGATCATCATCTCAGGGTCCTGGGCTGGAGTCCCACGTCCGGCTCCCTGCTCAGCAGGGAATCTGCTTCTCCCTCTGCCCCCCTTGTAATCTCTCTGTCTCTCTCTCTCTCTCAAATAAGTATCTTTAACACACACACACACAAATCCTCAGCTTCAGCAGGGCTGAATCTTAGTCTTGAAAAAGTGTGTCAGGAGATCTCACAGATCTCAGCATACAGTTGCATTCATGGATACAGTAAGATATGCAGCAGGCAATAAAGAAGAGAGACAGGTATAAAATGGAGGAGTCCACCAGCAGGCTTCCTTACACTCTCTCCTTCCCATGAGAGGAGGGCATGCAGAACTTACGTGAAGCCCATCAACAAAAAAACACCAACGTATGTGCAATGTTTCTGCCCAGGGAAGCCCATCAGAGAGAAGGCACCCAAAGTTTTATTGAGGGCTGCTCACATGGTACCCTCTGCCACATGTATGCCAAAATTCCAGACCCCCAGAAAGAAAGCAGGTGTTCAACATAAACCATATTGTTTGCACAGTCTAGGCACAGTGAATCAACCTCATCAGTTACTGGAAACACTCTGAGAGCGGAGTTCCCAGATGCCAACCATGGGCCAACCCTGCAAACGGGCCTTTCCAAGGAGAGCAGTCTCAGACCTACTATCTTAACTCTACCATGCACCAAGTTATTTAACTTCTTGAAGTCTCAGATTCATCTGTGAAAAGGAAAAAACAATAGAAACTACCTCACAGCTACTATGATTATTATAATGTAACTATCATAGTATTGTTATCCAGTGTGATGGCAAGACTTCATAAAGATCACTTCATGATAATGATGAGAGCTACAGAAAGTTGCAGATAATGTAAAACTTCTAACTTTATCTTCAACCCAACAGCACTTTTAGATGATAAAAATCATAATGATCTGGAATGAAGAAGACACAGACCCCCATCTTCTCCTATAAAAGATATGTGAAGATTAAGATGCTTTATCATTAAAGTCACCCGGGTGGCTCAGTGGTTGAGCGTCTGCCTTTCCCTCAGGGTGTGATCCAAGGGTCCCGGGACAAAGCCGCATGGGGCTCCTTGCAGGGAGCCTGCTTCTCCCTCTGCCTATGTCTCTGCCCCACTCTCTGCCTCTCTCATGAATAAATGGATAAATCTTGTAAAAATGAAAGAAAGAGAGAAAGAGAGAGAAAGGAAGGGAAGGGAAGGGAAGGGAAGGGAAGGGAAGGGAAGGGAAGGGAAGGGAAGGGAAGGGTGGAAGAAAAAAGAAAGGAAAGAAAGGAAAGAAAGGAAAGAAAGGGAAGAAAGGAAGGAAGAAAGGAAGAAAGGAAGAAAGGAAGAAAGGAAGAAAGGAAGAAAGGAAGAAAGGAAGAAAGGAAGAAAGGAAGAAAGGAAGAAAGGAAGAAAGAAAGAAAGAAAGAAAGAAAAGAAAGAAAAGAAAGAAAAGAAAGAAAAGAAAGAAAAGATTGAAACTTTGGCCTTCCCTACGAACCAGCAATTGCACTGCTGGGGATTTACCCCACAGATACAGATGCACTGAAACGCCAGGACACCTGCACCCCGATGTTTCTAGCAGCAATGTCCACAATAGCCAAACTGTGGAAGGAGCCTCAGTGTCCATCCAAAGATGATGGATAAAGAAGCTGTGGTCTATGTATACAATGGGATATTCCTCAGCCATTAGAAACGACAAATACCCACTATTTGCTTCGACGTGGATGGAACTGGAGGGTATGATGCTGAGTGAAGTAAGTCAATCGGAGAAGGACAAACTTTATATGGTCTCATTCATTTGGGGAATATAAATAATAGTGAAAGGGAATAGAGGGGAAGGGAGAAGAAATGGGTAGGAAATATCAGAAAGGGAGACAGAACATGAAGACTCCTAACTCTGGGAAACAAACTAGGGGTGGTGGAAGGGGAGGAGGGTGGGGGGTGGGGGTGACTGGGTGGCGGGCACTGAGGGGGGCACTTGACAGGATGGGCACTGGGTGTTATTCTGTATGTTGGCAAATTGAACACCAATAAAAAATAAATTTATTATTAAAAAAAAAAGAAACTTTGGCCTTCAAGTATAGATAAGAAACCAAAGGACTCTGCATTTTAGTATTTATTCTGAAATTACTATATTATTTGCTTGTTTTATCCCAACTCATGAATTTAACTTATTTTCTTACATTATTTATATAGCTTAGCCCTATAATCAATCTACAGCAATGTCCCTCTAAGCTTCCTTATCATCTCTGATTATCGCTGAGTAGAAACCTATAGACCATATAAATTACCAGATTAGAGAAATTTTTTGGTTTTGTTTTTTTGACCAAATTTATAATCCAATAATGTTAAGTAACATATGCAGGCGTGGGAACCAAAACAAATTAGCTTTATTCTATCTTAAGTGAATCATATCAAGGATATTAAAGGCATTAGACAATAGAATTTTTTAGTTGTCTGGATTTTATCCTGTCCCAAATCATCTTGTCATTCCTCTGGAATGAAGTAAAAGGTGAAGGTTTTTTTTCTTACATGCTTAATGCAAATCGTTCTATCACCCCACCAACACAAACTAGAATATAAGCTCCATTAGAGCTGAGCCATAGCTATTTTAATCACCATTGTATACACACCTCTCAGAACAGTGTCTGGCACATAATAGACAACAATTTTAACTCCTGACTCAAGTTTTCTTGTTCTTGGCTTCCTTCCTCTATTTTACTATCACTAATATATATCTCTGCGTGTCCTTTGTTAAGGCTCTTTAAATCATTATTGGGGGCAGCCCTGGTGGCTCAGCGGTTTGGGGCTGCCTTCGGCCCAGGGCATAATTCTGGAGACCCAGGATCATGCCCAGGGCATAATCCTGTAGACCCAGGATTGAATCCCACGTCGGGCTCACTGTATGGGGCCTGCTTCTCCCTCTGCCTATGTCTCTGCCTCTCTCTCTCTCTCTCTCTCTCTCTCTGTGTGTCTCTTATGAATAAATATTTTAAAAAATAAAAAAATAAATCATTTGGGGGGAAAAAGGAAGCACCTTTTAACAACTATATATATAATACTGAATATAGTCAGATTAAATGTTAGTGAATAAAAAAGGCAAAGAAATATATTCAGATACACACTGCAAACCAATATTAACACAGAATTAGAGTAATTTAAAAGTACCCTCCAAATTATATTATACCTGAGTTGGTTTGATATAGCTAGCTTATCTGAAATTTTCAATATATTTCTAATACCAAAAAAGTATATTTTAAATATTATAGAAAAGCACAGTTTGTTTGTTTGTGAGAGAGAGAGAGAAGGCACAAAAGGGGGGCAGGCACAGAGGAAGAGGGAGAAGCAGACTCCTCACTGAACAGGGAACCCAACACAGGACTTAATCCCAGGACCCTAGGATCATGACCTGAGCCAAAGGCAGCCATTTAACCAAGGGAGCCACCCAGGCACCTCTAGAAAAGTACATTTTAAATATTAAAAATATACATGACATTATAAGGGGAAATACTGGAGGTTACTATTCACTTTCACTTTTCACTTACAAAAACCATAATTTACTGTCTTTTAACAAATAGTAATATTTTGAAAAAGTAGTTTATCTTCATAAATTTTATTCACATAAAGCTTTAGAGGACTATATTCCACTTTGTCTAATCTGAAGTGACTTGAAGTCATATTTATTTTATGTTAATATTAGTCAAACAAAAATAACTGTGACTGGGGCACCTGGGTGGCTCACTTGGTTGAGTGTTTGCCTTCAGCTCAGATCATAATCTCGGGATCCTGGGATGGATCCTGAATGGAGCCACCCATTCAACTCCCTGCTCAGCAGGGAGTCCAGTTGTCCCTCTGGCTCCCACCCCTGTCCACCAGGCTCCTTCATTCTCTCTCTCTCAATTAAAAACTAAAATCTTTAAAAATATTTTTTTAAAAAACTGTGACTGTTTTTGCTAGTGGAACAGAGAGGAAAAATAGTTCTATTTAGAAAGTCACCATACAACTAACTACATCATGCTATCTGTAAATTTTAGCTCATAATTATGAATAGTTGAGAGTACAATTTTATAATATTAACATAAATTGGTTAAAATTGTTATCAGGGCAGCCCTGGTGGCACAGCGGCTTGGCGCTGCCTGCGGCCTGGGGTGTGGTCCTGGAGACCCTGGATCGAGTCCCATGTCAGGCTCCCTGCAGGGAGCCTGCTTCTCCCTCTGCCTGTGTCTCTGCCTCTCTCTCTCTCTCTCTCTCTGTGTCTCTCATGAATGAATAAATAAAATCTTTAAAAAAAATAAATAAAATTGTTATAAGAATCTCTGTCATTGTTATAACTGTATAACAAATTTAAAGTTTTGTAGATATTGACATTTTAAATTTTTTTTTTTTTTAATTTTTATTTATTTATGATAGTCACAAAGAGAGAGAGAGAGGGGCGCAGAGACACTGGCAGAGGGAGAAGCAGGCTCCATGCACCAGGAGCCCGACGTGGGATTCGATCCCGGGTCTCCAGGATCGCGCCCTGGGCCAAAGGCAGGCGCCAAACCGCTGCGCCACCCAGGGATCCCAGATATTGACATTTTATTTCATTTTTAGGTAGCTAATTTTCAAGTTAGAAACATTAGGAAAAGTGATTTTCCCTATTGCTCTTTATAAAGCTAAAATCATTTAGACAAAAATCTGACATACATTTACTCATACTCAAAAATCATTACAGAATAAAATTACAAACTGAGTTAACGGGATCCCTGGGTGGTGCAGCGGTTTGGCGCCTGCCTTTGGCCCAGGGCGCGATCCTGGAGACCCGGGATCGAATCCCACATCGGGCTCCCGGTGCATGGAGCCTGCTTCTCCCTCTGCCTATGTCTCTGCCTCTCTCTCTCTCTGTGACTATCATAAAATAAAAAATAAATAAAAATTAAAAATAAAAAAAAAATTTTAAGTCAAAAAAAAAAACTGAGTTAACTCTTTAGTCAAGAATGAAGATCACTAAAAAAAATAATAATAAATAAATAAATAAATAAGAATGAAGGTCACTATAATATTTTTCCAGTGGGTTCCCACCACATTTAGAAAAAAAAATCTAAAATCTTAAACATGGTCTATATAAAGAGCATCTCAGGTTAGCCCACCCCACTTCTCTGACCTCAGCTCCTTCACTGGCTTCCTGAGCTGCAACTACGGTGGCCCTATTCTGCAACAAAATAAGCTTATTCTGGACCTCCCATTCCCTAGGCTACAGGCTCTACAGGTCATCCACAGACTGAATCCTCCTCACCCACTACACAAATATCACCTCAAGAACCATCCCTTTAAAGGACAAACATTATATGTTCTCATTCATTTGGGGAATATAAATAATAGTGAAAGGGAGTGAAGGGAAGGGAGAAGAAATGGGTAGGAAATATCAGAAAGGGAGACAGAACATAAAGACTCCTAACTCTGGGAAACGAACTAGGGGTGGTGGAAGGGGAGGAGGGTGGGGGTGGGGGTGAATGGGTGACGGGCACTGAGGGGGGCACTTGACGGGATGAGCACTGGGTGTTATTCTGTATGTTGGCAAATTGAACAATAAAAAATAAATTTATTATTAAGAAAAAAATTTTTTTAAAAATAAAGAGCCATTTCTATCATGGCTCCCCAGTTCCAATCATCCATCGCCATATAGCTCCCTCATCAGTCTCTATCTGATATCACAATAACCTATTTTATTTCATTATATTTATCACTAAAATTATCTTACTCATTTATGTTTAATGTTTGTCTTCTCTCCCAGAATGTAAGTTCCATAAGAGCAAGTACTGCATTTATCTTGTTCACCACAATCTCTCAAGAACCTAAAATGAATTAATACTATACTATTAAATGTACAGGCTAATATGGAGATTTCTGGGGTTTTTTTTAAGATTTTTATTTATTTATTCATGAGAGACACACAGAGAGGCAGAGACACAGATAGAGAGAGAAGCAGGCTCCATACAGGGAGCCCGACATGGGACTTGATTGCCCGGATTCGGGACCATGCCCTGAGCTAAAGGCAGATGCTCAACCACTGAGCCACCTGGGCTGTCCTCAAGTTTCTTCTATCTTTATCACTATTTTCCACCTCCTTTTGAGATCTTTTCTCATGTTAGTATGTAACCATAGTTTGTTAGCATCCAAGTTGCTTAACTCTGGCAAGAGACAAACCATCCTTGATAGAACCATCTTTAGTAGCAAAATGATCAGAAGTCAGGCAGATTTTGATATTTTTTGGCAAAATTAATATCAGTTAGGTTTTCATATCAAAACTAAGTGAGTCCCTAATATGAAGATTTTGATATTTTATAACCATTCTCACACATATGGCTCTCTTAAGGCCTCTTCCATTTTTTTCTATGCATTAACACTTACAGTAAGAGAACTGGTTAACTAAAAAATATGTACAGCAAGAAGATGTTATACTGTATAAGCAGCTCAGAAACTGACTCAAAGTTTCAGAATTTTTTTTAAAGATTTACTTATTTATTTATGATAGAGAGAGAGAGAGGGAGAGGCAGAGACACAGGAGGAGGGAGAAGCAGGCTCTATGCTGGGAGCCTGACGTGGGACTTGATCCCGGGACTCCAGGATCACGCCCTGGGCCAAAGGCAGGCGCTAAACTGCTGAGCCACCCAGGGATCCCCTCAAAGTTTCAGAATTAATGGTATATCTTTCAAGTTACACACTGATCCTACATATCAGTAAACATTAGAAATTATAAGTGAATTGTTAATTATGTCTAAATAAAAACTATCAGATAAAATTTAGCATTTATGAGTAATATACACTCCTATCATAAGATAGATAAAAATTATTGAACATAATTAAGAAATAAAACAAGCAACGTTTTAGAATTTAACATAGATTAGATATCATCTTCTACCTAAAATATAACCTTATCTGCAATTAAAGAGATCATGTTTAAAGAATTAAAGGAAAGCATGACAACTATAACTCAAAAAATGGGCAATCTTAACAAAGATACACTACTACTACATTAAAAATATAGGAAAAAATGGAAATTCTGGAGGTGAAAATACAATTCAAGAGTTAAAAAGTAATCAACCAAAATTTAAGATTCTCTAGCAGAGTTCAATAGCTGATTTGAGATGACACAAGGGTCAGTGAACTTGGAGATCCATCAACAGAAATTACCAATTCTGAAGAAGAGAAAAAAAGAATTTTAAAAAATGAACACAGCCTGAGACTTATGGGATACCATCAAACAACCAAAGTACATTTATTGCAAGTTTCAGAAGGAACAAAGAGAGAGAAAAGGACAGAAAAAAATATTTGAATATTATGGTCAGAACTTGCCAAACTGTTGAAATCTATAGATTCAAGTTTAATGAATCCAAAGTAGGATAAACACAAAGAGATCAACACCTAGACATATCATTATTGAAAGCCAAAGGCAGAGAAAATCATGAAAGCACAAAGAGAAAAACAACTCATCAGAAACAATGGCGGTCAGAAAGCAGGAAACAACACAGTCAAGGTGCCGAAAGAAAAAAGATCTGTAACAAAGAACTCTATATCCAGCAAAACTATTCTTCAAAAATAAAAGCAAAATAAAAGCAATCCCAAAAAACAAAGATTGAAATAGTTCATTGATAACAGACCTGCCACACAAGAAATCTTACACGAAGTCCGTTAGACTGAAAGAAAATAACCAGTCCAAAAGTCAAATTCACAAAAAAGAAATAAGGAGTGGGATGCTTGGGTGGCTCAGCAGGTTAAGCATCTGCCTTCGGCTTACATCATGATCCTGAAGTCCCCCGATTCAGCCCTGCATCAGGCTCCCTGCTCGTGGGGAGCCTGCTTTTCCCTCTGCCCCTCATGCGCCCTCTCTCAAATAAATAAAATTAAAAAAAAAAAAAAAAGAGGAGGGACATCACTACCTACACTAGTAAAATTAAAAGTACATCCAAGAACATTCTGAACTATGTGCCAAAAATATTAAATAGCTTAGAAGAAACAAACAAATCCCAAGAAACACAATTACAGAAACTACCTCAAAAATAAGCAGAAAATTTGAACAGACCTATGACCAATAAAGAATCTGAATTAGCAGTTTAAAAATTTTCCAAAAGAAGAAAATCCAGGCCCAGATGCTTTCAGTAGTAAATTCTATCAGATGTATTCCAAGAGATAATAATATCAACTATTCACAAACTCTTATAGAAAATAAAAGAGGAAATACTTCTCAATTCATTCTGAGGCTAGTATTACTATGTTACAAAATCCAAAAATATATTTAAAAAAAAACCTACAGACCAGTATCTTTCATAAACACAGACACAAAAATGTTCAACTAAACATTGGCAAAGGAAAGCCAGCAACTGTAGTAAGAATTATATGCCATGACAAAGTGAGATTTATCCTAGGACTAAGGCTAAATTTAATATCTGAGAATCAATTAATATAACACACAATATTAATGGAATAAAGGACAGGAACCACATGATCATTTAAGGTACTAAGGTGACCAACCATACTGGTTTGTTCAGGGCAGAAGAGTTTCCCAAAATGCAGGAATTTCAGTGCTAAAACCACAACAGTCTTGGGCAAACTGTGACAGTTGGTCAAGCTAACAGATGCAGAAAAAGCATTTGACAAAACCTAATACTCATTCATGATAAAAACTCAGGAACAAACTAGGATTTAAAAGGAATCCTCTATCAAATATAAAGATGTTCTATACAGGGTGGGAGTGAATGGGTGACGGGCACTGGGTGTTATTCTGTATGTTAGTAAATTGAACACCAATAAAAAAAAAAAAAAAAAAAAAAAGATGTTCTATACAACACCTGTGCCTATAGTAAACAGTATTGCATTAAATACTTAAAAAGTTCAGGAAGTAGATTTTGTGTTGTGTTCTTACCACAATAAAATTTAAAAATTAAGCATAAGATTTATACACTGAAATTACAAAACATCAATGAGAAAATTAAAGGTCAATAAATCAAAAGAAATTTTCATGTTCCCGTATCAGAAAAGTAAATATTCCGAGATTTATAATTCTCCCCAAACTGACCTACAGATTCAATGCCTACCCATAAAAACCCCAAGACTGTTTTGCAGACATTAATAAGCTAATCCTAAAATTCTTACATTGGGCCCAGAAGAGCTATAACTTTTAAAAACAAAAACAAAACCAGAGGCTTACACTACCTGGTTTCATAAGTTACCACTGGGCACAATAATAAAGACAGAGTTAGTCTCAGCTAGTGTAAAGACAGATATATAGATAATAGAACTGAGTCCAGAAATAAATCTTTACGTTTATAATCAATGGAGAAATGGTATCTTTTCAACAAATTGTTCTAACACACTCCATATTACAACAGATGAATTTAGACCCTTACTTCACACCATACATAAAAATTAACTCAAAAAAACCAAAACCAAAACCAAAAACAAAAACAAAAATTAACTCAAAATAGATCCTAAATCTAAGAGCAAAAACTATAAAACATCTAGAAGAAAACAAAGGAGAAAATCTTCGAGACCCCGGATTATGCAGAGAGTTCTTACAACAAAAGCATGATCTATGAAAGAAAAAGCTGGGGGGATCCCTGGGTGGCGCAGCGGTTTAGCACCTGCCTTTGGCCCAGGGCGCGATCCTGGAGACCCGGGATCAAATCCCACGTCGGGCTCCCGGTGCATGGAGCCTGCTTCTCCCTCTGCCTGTGTCTCTGCCTCTCTCTCTCTCTCTCTGTGACTATCATAAATAAATAAAAATTAAAAAAAAAAAAAAAAGAAAAAGCTGGGAAATTAAACTCCATAAAAATTAAAATTTGGGGGGGGGCACCTGGCTGGCTCAGTGGAGCATATGGACTCTTGGGGTTATGAGTTCGAGCCCCACATTGAGCCTAGAGCATACTTTAAAAAATAAAAACTCTAAAAATACATGTATTTTAAAATTTTTTGCATCTCAAAGGGCTCCAATAAAAAAAGGTCAAGACAAGCCGCAGACTAGGAGAAAATATTTGCAAATCATGTATCTAATAACGGGCTTACATCCAGAACACATAAGGAACTTTTACAACTCAGGGGGCCTGGGTGGCTCAGTCGGTTAGGCATCTGACTCTTGATTTCAGCTCAGGGCATGATCTCAGGGTTGTGAGACTGAGCCCCAGGTCAGGCTTCTCACTCATTGGGGAATCTGCTTGATTCTCTCTCCCTCTTCCTCTGCCCCTCCCTCCTCTCTCTCTTTCTCTCTCTCTCAGGTAAATACATTTTTTAAAAGAAGAACTTTTAGAACTCAATAATAAAATAAAAATGGGCAAAGATTTGGATGGCTACTTCAACAAAAAGGATACATTAATGGCTAATAATTATATGTAAAAATAGCCAATGCCGGGCAGCCCGGGTGGCTCAGCAGTTTAGCGCCGCCTTCAGGCCAGAGCCTGATCCTGGAGTCCCGGGATCGAGTCCCACGTCAGGCTCCCTGCATGGAGCCTGCTTCTCCCTCTGCCTGTGTCTCTACCTCTCTCTCTCTGTCTCTCTCATGAATGAATAAATAAAATCTTAAAAAAAAAAAAAAAGAAAGAAAGAAAGTAGTCTAGGGGCACCTGGGTGGCTCAATCTGTGGAGTACTTGGCTCTCGATCTTGGGGTCATAAGTTCAGGCCCTACACTGGGCAGAGAGATTACTTCCAAAATAAATAAAAATTTAAAAATAAAACAATAAAGTGGTCCAGTTTCATTCTTTTGCAATGTAACTGTCCAGTTTTCCCAGCACCATTTATTGAAGAGACGTTTCTTCCGTTGTAACTTCCTGCCTCCTCTGTCAAACATTATTTGACCTTATAAGAATGGGTTTATTTCCTCGGCTGTATCCTGTGCTATTGATCTATGTCTGTTTTGGGGGAGGTACCATACTGCTTTAACTATATAGCTTTGTAGTATAGTTTGAAATCAGGGAGATTAGTATCTTCAGCTTCATTCTTCCTTCTCAAGATTGCTTTGGCTATACGGTCTTTTGTATACAAATAAAATTCTATACAAATTTTAGGATTATTTTTCCTACTTCTGTGAAAAATGCCATTGAAATTTTGATAGAGGTTGCAATGAATTTGTAGATTGCTTCAGATAGTACGGATATTTTAACAATATTAATTTCTCTAATCCATGAGTATGGTTTATCTTTCCATTTATTTGTATCATCTTCAATTTCTTTTTTTTTTTTTCATCTTCAATTTCTTTCATCAATGTTTTATAGTTTTCAGAGTAAGGTCTATTAACTCCTTGGTTAAATTTACTCCTCAGTATTTTATGCAATTGTGAATGGGATTGTTTTCTTAATCTCTCTGATAGTTCATATTTGGGAATGGAAATGCAATAGACTTATGCATATTAACTTTCTTTTTTATTTTTTTTTTTTTGCATATTAACTTTCTATGCTAGGTACATACCCAAGAGAAATGAAAACATAACCACAAAAAAGTGTACAAAAATGTTTAAAGCAGCATTGTTCATAATAACAAGAAAGTGAAAACTCAAACGTCCACTAATAAGTAACGTAGTATATCCATACAATAGAATATTAGCAATAAAAAGAAACAATGACATATGCTACAACATGGGCTTTTAAAACAGTATATTAAAACAAACTAGTCATGAAAAATTACATATTATATGATTCTTTTATTTTTTGAGTGTGTGTGTGCTTTAAGCAAGGGCGGGGCGGCCAGGCAGGGGAGAGAATCTTAAGAAGGCTCCACCCCCAACTCCATCTTCCCACCCTAAGATCAGGACCTGAGCCAAAATCATGAGTCAGAGCTCAACCCACTGAGCCACCCAGCGCTCCTGATTCTACTTATTAAAAAAATGTCCACAATAGGCAAATCTATAGAGACAAATCAGTGGTTGCCTAGAGCTAGGGATTTTAGGGGAAAAAGAAGAGTAACCATTAATGGGTATAGGATTCCTTTTCCGGATGATGAAAATGTCTTAAAATCGATTATGGTGATAGTGCAAGAACTCTGTGAATATAGTAAAAACCGCTTAATTTTATACGTTAAATTTAAATTGGTGAATTGAATGGTACATAAATTATATCTCAATAAAACTGCTACCAAGACAAACAAACAAACAAAAAACCCCACCTTGGTGTATGACCGGTGAGTAGGTAAAGCCAACAACACTGGTTAGGCCTGCCACATCCAAAGTTAACATCCTAATATTTAGGACAGAAAAATCTCAAAGTCATAAATACCTTCCAATCACACTCTGATAATTTGGTAAATTAGTGTGTCTGTATATATACATATATATGTGTGTGTGTGTATATGTATATATACATATCTGAAATGGGAAGCAATGATTAATCAGAGTAACTAGTTCAGTCACTAACCTTTAAACATAGGTTGACAGTAAATGTTCAAACTTCATATGCCCAAGATATTTCAATCTTCTACTTAATGTGTGCACTAGGAGAGAGCTCGGGGACATTCAAAGCAACACACTGCATGAACTGTATTGCACGACATACAAACTTCAGTCGTCCCTAAATTCCTTACATGTAATCTAGTGATTCCCAGGCTTGCATAAAGTCGTTTCTCCCTCTTAAAGAAAGGAAGAAACTCTGAAACGCGAGTGCCCCATCCTACCTTGGCAAAGCGGCCGTCCCTCCGCGGTGCTGGCCCTGCTCTGTGTCACGGCCCTAGAGAAAGTGCGCATTTCCCTCTCTACAGTGACTCACAGGTAAAAAGGAAAGCAAATCTGATTACCAAACGCAAGATTACTGTTGTATCATCACCGGATTAAAATGTAAACCACGCAGCTGAGAGCAAATGGCCACGAAGGGGGGGAAATTTTACAGGTTTTCTAATGAAGTGTTTCCCCCCCGTCCTCCCCCCTCGTTTAAACGAGGACTAACAACTCTCGGGCTGCTCGGCGGCGAGTCCAGGTCCTGGGAAGGGAGCCCGGGGGGCGGGCGGCGGGAGACGCGGGGAACGGTGCACTCGGGACTGCTCTGGGCCCTTGTGGGGTGTTTTCTCCGTCCTTTACCGACATGGAGTAAAGATGTCCCAGCCGAGCGGGGGTGCGGGGGGCTCGGGAGGTGCGGGGCTGCGGGGCTCGGGGGGCTCGGGGAGTACGGGGGGCGCGGGGGCTCGGCTCGCGAAGGCGCTGGGGAGTCCGCAGCAGCCGCCCCGGCGGAGCCCCAGGCCCCCTCCCGCGCGGTCCCGGGGGGCAGCCTCGCCCGGCGGGGACCCAGGGCGGCCGCGGGACGCGCGCCACACAGCTCGTTTTTGTTTGGTTTCCAGCCCAGCCTGCGCGCAGCGCCGAGCCTCGAGCCTCCGGCCCCCGGGGGCAGCGGGCGGGCGGGAGGGCGGGCGCCGGCGCGGAGCCGAGAATAAAAGAAGAACCGCGCACAACCTGCCACGCGAGCCGCCGGGCGGGCACGGGAGCGGCGGCCGGAGGGCCCGACGGGGAAGGAGCGCGCGCCCGGCCCCCCGCCGCCCCGGGGCCGCCCGGTCCCGCCCCGGCCCCCCCGGCCCCCCCGCCCCCGGGACGCGCTTCCTGCGGGCCGCCCCCCGCCCCCGCCCCGGCCCGGCCCGGCCCCGGCCCCGCCGCCCGGCCCTGCCGCCCGGCCCCGCCGCCCGGCCTCCCCGCGGGGCAGCGGCTCAGCCCCGTCCCGGCCGCACGGGCGACTCGCGGAGATGTAAACACGGCGGGCCACCGCGCGGCCCATCCCCCGCCCGCGGGCCCCCCGCCCCCCGCGCCCCGCGCCCCGCGCCCCCCGCGCCCCGAGTCCCGCCGCCCCGCCGCTGCCCCGCGGCGCCCGGCCGTTGTCACCGCCGCAGCCTCCGGGGAGCCGCCGGCAGCGCCCGGGGCGGGGACCCGGACGGCGAGGCCCCGGCGGCCCGCGCTCTTACCTGCTCTCCGCCGCGCCGCTCTCCTCCCGGCCCGGCCGCCGACTCGCCCCGAGGGGCCCGGGGCCTCCCCGGCAGCCCGAGCCGCTCCGCCGGGAGACGACCGAACAAAACAGCGGCGGCCGCCCCGCGCAGCGCCCCGCCCCGCCCGCGCCGCCCCGCGATGCCCAACCGCCGAGGCGACGGCGGCGACACAGAGCCCGGCGCGGGGAGCAGTGGGGGCCCCCGCCCCCCGCCTCGGCTCCTCCCCCTCGGCCTCCTGCCGCCGCCACCAGGACACTCGCGTCCGCCTCCCCCGTCCTCCCCGCCCCGCCCCGCCCCGCCCCGCCCCGCCGCGCCCCTCCCCGCGCGGCTCGGGGGGGCCCGCCCGTCGCCGCCGCCGCGCCTGTCACCCGGGGCCGGCAGTTCGCGCCCCGCGGGGCCCCGCGCCCCCGGCCCGCCCCCGGCCCGCCCCCGGCCCCCAACTTCTCCCGAGCCCGCTCGCCCAGGTCAAGGCGGGCCCCCTGTCCCGTCCCCGCTCGGGGCTCCCGCAGCCGCCGCTGCCACCGCAGCCCTCCGCGGGGGCCCCGCCGTGCGCCGGGCGGGGGCAGCGCGTGCACCTGCAGCGCCCGCTCCCGCTCCCGCTCCCGCTCCCGCTCCCCGCCGCCCGGGCCGCACGGCACAGCCTCCCGCGGCCCCGCTGTCACTCCGGCCCCTCCCGGGCTCAGCTCCGCGCTCGGCCAGTGCGGCCGTTACCGGGGCCGGGGCTCGGGAAAACTCCCCGCGCAGGTGCCCCCCGCCGCCCGCCCAGGCTCCACTCCTCGGCCGCCGCCAGGGACGGGCGGGGGCGCGGCGGACCGAGCGCGCCGCGGCCCCGCCCCCTCCAGGCCCCGCCCCGGCCCCGCCCCGGCCCCGCCCCGCCCGTGACGCTCCGGCCGCCCCGCCCCCCCGCCTCGCGGCCTCGGCGCCGCCCGCTCCTCCTCCGCCGCCGCCGCCGCGCTCGCCCGCGACCCCGCCCCGTTCCCAGAAATGACCCCCGCCCAACGGCCCCGCGGCGCGGCGGTTGGTGCCCGCGGGGGCGGCGGCGGCGGGCTCAGCGCGCAGCTGCGGGGCGCGGAGGGCCCCGCACCGAGCCTTTGTCGCGCCCCGCTCGGCCCGCGGCGGGAGGGCGGCGGGCAGGCGGCGGGGGCGCCCCGGGCGGGGGAGCCCGGCAGCGAGACCCGGCGGGAGCCGCACGCCCCGGACCCCCTTGGGCACCGAGGGGCCCCGGTGCGCGGACGCCGGCGGCGAGGAGCTCCCGCGCGCTGGTGCGGACGGACGGACGGACGGACGCGAAGTTGCGCCTCGGCCGGTTCCCGCGCCGCCACGCCCGGCCGCCGCCCGCTCCCTGCCGCCGCTCCCGGAACAAAGCGACGGGCGCCCCGGAGCGCGGACCGACCGGCCGCGTGCGCTCCCGCCTCCTGCGGCCGCGCTCCCTGCACCCGCCCCGCCCGCGCCCCGCCCGCGCCCCGCGCCCCCCCGGCCGCACCCTGCACCCACGCGGCCCGCACCGCGCCCCCACCCCGCCCGCCCGGGCTCCCCGCGCCCGCCTCCCGCTTCCCCGCGGCTCCTCGGCCAGCCGCGAGGCCAGAAAAGCCCCTGAAGGCAGGGCGTGGGGGCCCTGGAAATGCCCCAGGGGTGCGGCTCAGCTCAGAGCCGCCGGCCGCGCCGCTGTCCCCGGGGAACCGAGAAGGTGGGGCCTCTTCCTTCTTGGGGCTCCCGGCGCCCCGTGGGGGGGCCGGCGGGATTCTTCTTTCCCCACCTGGAAAAGCCACTCTGGTGACTTAAGAGAGTTGCTTTTTGTTTTTGTTTTTTTTTTTAAGACTATTTATTCATGAGAGACACAGGGAGAGAGGCAGAGACGCAGGCCGAGGGAGCAGCAGGCTCCCAGCGGGGAGGCCGACGCGGGACTCGATCCCGGGACCCCAGGGTCACGCCCTGGGCCGAAGGCGGGCGCCCAACCGCTGAGCCACCCGGGCGTCCCTTTCTTTTTTACTTTTAAACGTGGGGGGCAGCCGGACAGCAAACGGGGTTCGTGAAGAGATCCTCTTAACTCCGATGAAGTTTCACGGGCCCCTTAGTTGGAAAACACGGCGAGCCCGGGCGTTCTCTTGAACTAAGGAACTCAAGCCTTTAAGCACAAGGGACCGGGCCCCGCGAGCGCCCCCCGCCTCCTCCAGGGCAGTTGGTGTCCGCTCCCTCCGCGGGTACAGGGGCCGCTGCGCCCTCGGGGCGCCCGGGGTGACCCTGCGCATCCCCGCGCAGCAGCGCTCGGGCGGAGGAGCCGCGGGGACGCAGCCCGACCCGGCCGTGGGAGCGGGTCTCCCCTGCCGCGGCCTCCCCTCTCCTACTGCACCTGCAAGGCGCCTGGAAAGTCCCAGGTGGCTAACGACGGGGCAGCACTTCGTCGGTCGCGGATCTCCCGCGCTCCTCCCCGGCGTGCCCTTTGCGACGCGGCTCTGCGGTTCCAAGCAGCGGCCTCAGGCGCCTGCACCCCGCCGGGTGGCCGTGCGGTGCCCCGGGCCTGCGCCGCCGGGGCCGGGCGGAGGACGGCTCGCGCTTCCGAGCCCGCCCGGAGGGGCCTCGGCGTGTTTCCGCCGCCTGCCTCGCCCCCACGCCTGCCTTCCACGGTGGGAAGAACCGGCCCGGTAGTCAGTCTGCGGGTACAAGGAGGAGAGCCTGCAAGCGGCCCTAGAACCAGCCCACCCCCCCCCCGCCCCCAGCTTGCAGCCAGTGGCCTGCAGGGGGAAAAAAGGAATGGTATTGGGGAGCGCTCTGCTACCCAGGATCCGTGTCCCCGTTGCTGGCCGGAACCACAGGAGATGGAGCCACCTGCTCTCTTGGTACTGGCCTTGGAGGCGCCAAACTGATGCCTCTGGCTCTAAAAACTTCCTAGTAGGTCTTGGAAAGGCACGTCTCGTAGAAGCAGACTAGGAAGTTTGTAGCAAAGCACTAAGACCTCAGACTCCGTGGGAAAGGGGTGATGTGCTCAGTGGTCCTGGCTTAGGAATATAGACGGTGAGATCTGCAGGGGGTCGCTCACCTGCTCTTGCTTCCCGCGTGCCTGGGCCGCTCCTCGGTTGGTTGAGTGGATTAAGGACCTGACTCTTGCTTTCTGTTCAGGTCATGATCTCAGGGGTCACGGAGTCCAGCACCTCCTCACTGGGCTCTGGACTCAGTGCAGAGTCAGTCTGTCTCTGCTCCTCCCCCTCCTCATACTCTCCCTCTCTTTCTAAGATAAATCTTTTTTTTTTTTAAGTTGCTCTTCTGTTTTTAATAGCACACAATTTATTTTGTAATTACGCAGGTGCTTCATTAATACAGTCTCATCGTCAATTTTCAAGTAATACAAAACAGATGTTTTAGAGAGTCAGGTCTCCTTTTCTATTTCCCTTTCCACTCCTCACCCTGCATCCATGGTGGTCTTTCCACACCTCTACTCTTCCATAGGTAACCATGAATGATAATTTAGCATTTCAGCTTCCTGACATTTTTCTGTGCTTTTATATACATACACATGTAATTATGTAGACCAACTATAAATGAAATGGTATGTGTATTAAACAGGACACTTTTTTTTTCTTTTTTTAAAAAACAGGACACTTTTATACTCCTTTTCTCCATTTATTACCCTTTGTTCATTTTTTTTTACCTAAGAAAGTCTTTAAAATTTCAGCCTGTCTTCAGTATGATGGGTTAACTAAGAGGTTTTTCCTGCTTTTATACCAGAATCTTAAATGGGGAGCACCTGGGTGGCTCAGTTGTTAAGCGTCTGCCTTCAGCTCAGGTCATAATCCCAGGGTCCTGGGACCAAGTCTGGAGTTGACCCGGGCTCCCTGCTTGGTGGGGAGCCAACTTCTCCCTCTGCCACTCCCCCTGCTTGGCCTTGCTCTCACCCTGTCTCTTTCCCTCTCTCACTCTCTCTCTCTCTCTCTCTCAAAATCTTTTTTATTTTTTTTATTTTTTTTCAAAATCTTTTTTTTTTTAATGTTAAATGGGAAAAGGAGTTTTTGGAGCCATTTTAGGGATGGAAGTGATAATCAACATAAGGAATACAGAAGACTAAATTCTTCTAGTGCTAGCCAGTAAATCATTTTCCTCTCCCAAACTGGAAATTCTCTTGCTTGGGATAATCCTTGGACACTTTGAGTTAGGGTTGATTAAATAAGACTATATTCCTTTACAACATTCCAGAGCGAGTAGTCAAGAGAAGGGAATGATGTGCTACCTTTTCTGACATAGCCTCAGGAATCTCTCTCACACACACACACACACACACAGACACACACACACCAGTGAGGATTGTTGGAAGCTGGCTACCACAAGGACATTGTGCAGTAGTGAACTTTGAATTACTGACACAGTCTTTTTTTTTTTTTTAAGATTTATTTATTTATGATAGACATAGAGAGAGAGAGAGAGGCAGAGACACAGGGAGAGGGAGAAGCAGGCTCCATGCCAGGAGTCCGTTGTGAGACTTGAACCTGGGACTCCAGGATTGCGCCCTGGGCCAAAGGCAGGCGCTAAACCACTGAGCCACCCAGGGATCCCCACTGACACAGTCTTAAAACCTGTTGGATTCCAATCATCGCAGGTGGGCAAATCCCTAGGTTTACCAACAACTAGACTTTACAAGAACAGCCAGAAAAATCTCTTCTTTTGCTTCTCTCTACAGAATAAGTGGTTTGGGGTGCTATTGTCCAGTTATATCCTGGTATTAACCTACATTTAGAAGCCACTATGTCCATCCCTTCCACTACCCCTTTCTGGGCTTCTGCAAAGATGACTACTATTCCTAACTCTCCCATACTCTGGTTCTGCAAAGGAACCCAGTCTCCATACTCACTTTTGTTTTAGGCATCATTTTGCCTTGTATGAATCAGAATCTCTTAAATATTATGTAGTAAACAAGTTATAAGAGGCTTTCCTCAGAGAATGGCCAAAACCAAAATAATAGGGGGTGGGGAACCTATTATGTTTCTAGAATCCAATGAAACAATTCTTGAGGATGAAATTTGTGCCATCAAATGCAATCAGATAGGGATCCCTGGGTGGTGCAGCGGTTTAGCGCCTGCCTTTGGCCCAGGGCGCGATCCTGCAGACCCAGGATCGAATCCCATGTCGGGCTCCTGGTTCATGGAGCCTGCTTCTCCCTCTGCCTGTGTCTCTGCCTCTCTCTCTCACTGTGTGCCTATCATAAATAAATTAAAAAAAACCAAATGCAATCAGATAAAATAAGGAAGTACAAACTTTTGAGTATAGAAGAGAAGCTAAATCCTCAAGAAGTACACATGTGATTTTACCATGTAATGTTTTCTAGTAAAATAAGTCCTTAAAATCATTTCATACTTTGAGTTCATGATATATTTTTAAAGTAGCTTTTTCTTTAAGATAGTGCTTTAGTTGGAAGCATTTTATTCTATCAGCAAATTACTTTTAGCATACATTTTATTGCTCTGTTAAAATATTTGAAGGGTTAGGATAGATTATATTTTAGATATAATTTCTAATATTTTCAATGATAAAACCAATTTTTGTAAGCAGATTTGCCTGTTTTTATTTTTTTAAAGATTTTATTTATTTATCCATGAGAGAGAGAGAAGGGCAGAGACACAGGCAGAGGGAGAAGCAGGCGCCATGCAGGGAGTCGGACACAGGACTCGATCCCTAGTCTCCAGAATCACACCCTGAGCTGAAGGCGGCGCTAAACCACTGAGCCACCGGGGCTGCCCTCCTTGTCTTTATCATAAAAATTAAAAATCCAAATGAAATGTACGTAAAGATATTAGTGATTTAAGATCATATTAATCTTTAGAGTTTCTGAATGAAATCGGTTTCTTAATAAAATTCAGGATAAATGCCATAGTACTTAATTAAAATACAAAGATAAATATAGTCCATGGGGAAAATTCTGAAATAAATTTCCATATTTGTGAGCTGACCAGTTTTCAAGCGCGTGTAACTGTTTCTTCCATGCTACTAAGTTAAAATGAATTAATAGAAATTTTTCTTTCCGGGATCCCTGGGTGGCGCAGTGGTTTGGCGCCTGCCTTTGGCCCAGGGCGCGATCCTGGAGACCCGGGATCGGATCCCACGTCGGGCTCCCGGTGCATGGAGCCTGCTTCTCCCTCTGTCTGTGTCTCTGCCTCTCTCTCTCTGTGTGTGACTATCATAAATAAATGAAAATTAAAAAAAAAAAAAAAAAAAAGAAATTTTTCTTTCCATTCATTTCCTGGATCACTCTAAAGATTAGAAAGGCAAACTAATCATTCTGTTTTTTTCCACGATTTATTTGCTTTCCCCTCTGCAGTTTTTTCTTACTGGTCAACTAACCAGAGTGAGTGGCAATATTTTAGTAAGAGGAAATAATAATGACAATAATGACAATAATAACAATAATATTGACCATAATTAGTATAGTGCTAAATACTTTGTATTCTTAATCTTATGAATTACCTACAAGTATCTCCATCTTACAGGTCACATTGAAGGGTCAAGCCACTCATTCACAGTTACACAGTTGACAATAGAGTTGGATACTGGATCCTTCAGAGCTCATGCTTTAACCACCAGTACTTCTAAAGTGCAGGTGTGTTTTAATGGTTCATCACCAAACATCAAGGACAAAAAGTATTGCCCTCTTCCTCAGCTTTGACACCAGCCTCATGTCTTACTCCCCCAATTTTGGGGGCTTGGATGCCACCTTGCAGCTCTATTTCACCTCTCTTTGGGTCCCTGTTCTGCCTAATGTAGCAGACACTGCTGCAGATGATGGTTGAGTGTTTCTGGCCACCTTCCCTATCTCCGTCTCTCCAGACACTCCTTCGTCCACGGGTTGCCAACATATTCCCTCTACTCCAGTTCCTGTTTCATGTCCTTCCTGTCTGCTTTATTGTGTCTGAATAGACCTCCCACATCTGCTGATGACACTGACTGGTATGCAAAAAAGAGAGAGATTAGGGTCAGGAGAAGAAGCCAATCAATATGGAGGATGAAGGGGTCACTATGATTAAGAAGAACCATAATTTAAAAAAAAAAAAAAAAGAAGAAGAAGAACCATAATTAAAATGTGAATACCAGGCAGAAAAAAGAATGGGATAAATGGGAAGATGGGTTGAGAGTTTTAAAATACTGTGATCCTAGGGATGCCTGGGTGATTCAGTCAGTTAGGCCTCTGACTTTGGCTCAGGTCATAATCTCAGGATTGTGACATCCAGCCTGGCCAGGAGCTGCATGCTCAGCAAGAATCTGCTGGAGATTCTCAACCTCTCTCTCTACCCCCACCCCCACCCCCACCCCACTCTGGCATGCTCTCTCTCTGTCTCTCTAAAATAAATAAATAATAAATAAATAAATAAATAAATAAATAAATAAATAAATAAATAAATTCATTCTTAAAATACTGTGAATCTATACGAGTGACTGGAAACTCCTATAATGTGAAGGAAAGAGGGAAATAATAATAGTTCTATAGTTAAAGTTAATATTCAAGAGTTCATGATAGGCATTGTAATTGATAATGTCTGTCCTTATATGCGATCAGAGTCCTAAATACCAGCAAAATACTTGTGAAATTTAGCATCATCTTACTAGTGCTGATTGAATGTATACTTTCTTTTCATCTTTTTTTTTTTTTTAATCATCGTAGCAACCCAATCAGGAAAGTAACCGTTGTCATTTGCAGATTATGACACCGAGGTCTTGAGAAAGACCACCAGCAAGTGAGTAGTGGAGCCAGGCAGGAAACCCAAGCAGGCTGGCTCCATGCTCCCAACATTCTGCTCAGCTTCCTCCTCTTCTGCATTGTCCTTCCCAGGGTTAAAGGCTAGACCAGGCCAGCTTCTCCCTACCCAGTGCTCTCCTTATGAATAAGCCAATACCTCTGACCTGTGATTTGAAGCAAGTGAATTCACAATTCAGCAAGTCTACAAGTGTCTTATAATCTACTAGCAGAGAATTTTCAGAGCCCACCTACTAAGTTTGTACTTTTAGTTGGTTACCTGGGTGGAGAAAGAAAATTAGTATGTTAACAAGGATTAATTATGTTACTACTCAGTGTGTCTGAGGAGAAAGTAGGTCCTTTTGTGATCAGTATAAGCTAGAGAAGTAAGCTTTAAAACAAAAAAGATTTTATTAATTTGAGACAGAGAGAACACAAGTTGGGAGGAGGGGCAGAGGGAAAGGGAGAAGCAGACTGTCCACTGAGCAGGGAGCCGGGTGCGAGGCCCAATCCCAGGACCCCTGCTGGAAGGCAGGCACCCAACCGACTGGGCCACCCAGGCTCCCCAAGAAGTACACTTTGACAGATGGAAGAGGCAAGGTTGGAGTCTCCAACCTCCAGCTTTCAGTCTTTCAGATCTGTCAGGAATATTATATATTTACTCTAACCCAATTGCTGTGCTGTTAAGAACACTGAGGCCTGAAAATAAGTGACTTGCTTTTGTCAATGCAGGCAAGCAGAGTCGGAATTTGAATCCAGCTTTTATTTTTACAAGCTCCCTTTTTGAGGTCACTGAGGTGAAGGTTGGGGAAGAGGAAGGTCTATGGAAATGTTGACACCCATAAAATAAAAATTTTAAAAAAATTTAAAAAAAGGAAATGTTGACACCCTTGAGCCTGGTGGGGAAAGTTTAGCAATAACAGTCTCCCTCTCACTGACCAGGTCGGGCAGAGCAGGAAAGGGAGGGATGGAGTAAGATGATGAGGGGCAAGAAGCCAGGGGTAGGACGACTGAGATAGGCTTGGACCTGGTGAGCCCGAGAGAGAAAGTTGGGACATTAAGGAGCCAAGGCAAATCTCAGGAAGGAGCTAAAGCTGGTTAGGAAAACTGGGAACTCAAATGTAGGCAGTTATCAACGTTACAATTTTGTCTATAGCCAGCTATACCCACATGTTCAAAATTATTTTGCTTCTCAGTTTTTCCTCAGGGTACCCTGTATATTTTTATAAGGTGCTTTACACCTATTATAAGCCAATTTTGGTGGTTTTCCAACATTTGTATGATGGAAAACTTAATCCTTTTTCAATTGTTCTATTGAAATTTCAGTCTTTGGGCAGCCCCGGTGGTGCAGCAGTTTAGCACTGCCTGCAGCTCAGGGCGTGATCCTGGAGACCCTGGATCAAGTCCCACGTCAGGCTCCGTGCATGGAGCCTGCTTCTCCCTCTGCCTGTGTCTCTGCCTCTCATTCTCTCTCTGTGTCTCTATGAATAAATAAATAAAAAATCTTTAAAAAGAAAAAAGAAATTTCAGTCTTTAATTTTAATTTTTTTTTACCATTAACCGGCAGAGCCCTTTATTTATTTATTTTTAAGATTTTATTTATTTGAGAGAGAGAGAGAGATAGCAAGAGCACAAGCAGAAATGAGAGGGAGAAGCAGGCTCCCCAGAGCAGGGAGCCCCATGCAGGGCCGGATCCCAGGACCTTGGGATCATGACTTGAACCGAAGGCAGACACCCAACCGACTGAGCCACCCAGCCATGCCCCCACCCAAGAACCCTTGAATCACTACTGTAGTACCTGTTGAATTAGGCAGGAACTGGATATACTGAACCCCAGGTGATGGGCTGAGAAGCATAAGGGACAAATTTGTATTGAAGTAAGATACAATCCTGGTTATCAGACCAAATGAGTAGCACTGAGTCTTTTTGAGTATAAAATTTTTAAAAGACAACAGCAGGTGCTTCTGTAAATGGTCTAGATACTTTGAAAGGAGATTAATGATTAGTTCACAGGACCATGGTGCATATAATTGGCTTTCTGAAACCCTGTCCCCACAAAAATAAATTAACTGGGATCCTGCTTTCCAGTAGCAGGTTTTTGGGGTGGGATAAATGTATGGGGTGAAGGAATGAAAAAGTAAGATAAGACAACAAGAGTCTTTTGTGTACCCCAGGTTGTTTCTAGTTGTTTCTATAATTACAGCAAAACATTTCAATGATCTAATGCAAGAGTCGGGCCGGCTTAGTCAGTTGAGCATGTGACTCTTGATCTTGGGGTTTTAAGTTTGAGCCTCACACTGGGTGTAGAGATAACCTAAAAATAAAACCTGATTTAAAAAAAATAATAGGGCAGCCCCGGTGGCCCAGTGGTTTGGTGCCGCCTTCAGCCCGGGGTGTGATCCTGGAGACCCAGGATCGAGTCCCACATCGGGCTCCCTGCATGGAGCCTGCTTCTCCCTCTGCCTGTGTCTCTGCCTCTCTCTCTCTTTCTCTGTGTCTATCATGAATAAATAAATAAAATCTTAAAATAATAATAATAATAATGATGATGATGATGATGCAAGAAAAAAGAGAACACAAGTTATGGTAAATCCAGGGTCTAAGGTCATTCAGTTTGCTAGATAAAAACATTTCACATTTGGGTACCTGGCTGGCTCAGTTGATAGGAGCATGTGATTCTTGATCTTGGGCTTGTGAGTTCAAGCCCCACATTGAGTATAGAGATTACTTAAATAAATCATCTTTTTTAAAAAAAGACTTCATGTTTGGGTTTTTTTTTTTTAATTGTTAGAACTTATAAAGTTCACATAAATCTGAAATGATTATTATGAGGGTAGGGTATGAAAAATCTTCATGAGCTATAAAGAGAGGAAATGTTTATTTAAAAATATTCTCGGGAAAAAAAAAAATAAAAATAAAAAAAAATAAAAATATTCTCGGGGATCCCTGGGTGGCTCAGCGATTTCGCGCCTGCCTTTGGCCCAGGGCACGAGCCTGGAGTCCCGGGATGGAGTCCCGCGTCGGGCTCCCGGCATGGAGCCTGCTTCTCCCTCTGCCTGTGTCTCTGCCTCTCTCTCTCTCTCTCTCTCTCTCTATGTCTATCATAAATAAACAAAAATAAGTTAAAAAAATAAAATAAATTAAAAAAAAATATTCTCACAGGAGACTCCTAACTCTGGGACACGAACAAGGGGTGGTGGAAAGGGAGGTGGGTAGGGGGTGGGGGCACTGAGGAGAGGCACTTGATGGGATGAGCACTGGGTGTTATGCTATATGTTGGCAAAATGAACTCCAATTTAAAAAAATGTAAAAATTTAAATTAAATTTAAAAATAAAAATATTCTCATGGGACACCTGGGTGGCTCAGTGGTTGAGCATCTGCCTTTGGCTCAGGGCGTGACGGGGGTCCCAGGATCAAGTCCTACGTCGGGCTCCCTGCATGGAGCCTGCTTCTCCCTCTGCCTGTGTCTCTGCCTCTCTCTCTCTCTGTCTCTCATGAATAAGTAAATAAAGTCATTTAAAAAATAAATAAGTAAACAATATCCTCGCAGTTGAGCTTTGAAATGTTATAAAGGAATATGGCTTTGCTTAATTAAATATAACTCAAAGCCTCCAAGAATTAACCCAAGAAAGTGTATTTTCCAGATTGATAGCAGATTACCCGCACCACTCTGAGAATTGAGTCTTCCCTGTGACCCTCACTTTGATTATCACTTCCAGTCCTATACTGAGCTGTAAAAGATGCGCCTCCCAATTAACATTTTGTTGTATTCTCCGCTCTAATCTCATTAGTTGTGAAGATCTCTAGCTTTCCCATCCTTCTCCTATACTTTCATTCTTACTCAGGACCCCTGTAATTCAACACCAAGGGGGTACCTTTGGGTTTTGACCCACTCGCTTGAGAGCTAACCCCATTTTCTGAAAACCAGGCCTTGGTTCTTTCCCTACATAGCCATGCTATGCCATGTGACTTTGCTCTCTTTGGCTAAAAAGGACTGATTGAACCAGCAAGGTGTACCTCATCTAAACTAGGCCTATCATATTTTGTCCTTTTAGGAATTTGGAATTGGGACCAACAGGCCATCTACAGTCTCTTAATGTGTCTGGAACCTTGTGTATATGTAGGTTGGTAGTTGTGGGAGAGCCATAATCTACCATATGAAAACTAAGAACAGGGAAAGCTAAGCCTGTGGCTCAGCCCCAGCAGAAGCAGACAACAGAAAGCAAGACAGAAGTGTGTGGGTTCCTGGTAGCCTTAGGGATCCAATCCATTCCAGTGGCTGGAGATGAATCCAACTTGTGTAGTGCCTAATGCTTATATAACTGCAGGACCCCTGTGAAAAAAAATTAAAATTATGAATATAAAATTAGGTGTGAATATGCATACTTATTTAGAATGGGAAATAAATCACCAAAAATGACAGGTTTTAAAATTTTTTATTTAAATTCAATTAGGTAACATATAATTTATTATTGGTTTCAGAGTAGAAGTCGGTGATTCATGAGCTTATATCATACTCAGTGCTCATTACATCATCACATGCCCTCCTTAATGTTTATCACTCAGTCACCCCATTCCCTCACCCCTTCCTCTCCAGCAACCCTCCGTTGATTTCCTATGATTAAGAGTTTCTTTTTTTTTAAAGATTTTATTTATTTATTCATGAGAAACACAGAAAGAGAGGCAGAAACACAGGCTGAGGGAAAAGCAGGCTCCTTGTATAGGGAGCTGGCTGCAGGACTTGATCCCAGGACCCCGGGATCACACCCTGAGCCAAAGGCAGACGTTCAACCACTGATTAAGAGTTTCTTATGGTTTGTCTCCCCTTCTGATTTCATCTTGTTTTATTTTTTCCTCTCTTCCCTTTAACCCTCTGATTTTCTTCTTGAATTCCACATATGTGTGAAGTCATATGATAATTGTCTTTCTTTGCTTGATTTCGCTCAGCATAATACCCTCTAGTTCCATCCACATTGTTGCAAATGGCAAGATTTCTTTTTTTTTTTAATAACTGAGTAGTAGTCCATTGTGTATATGTACCACATCTTCTTTATCCATTCTCTTGTCGATGGACATCTGGGCTCTTTCCATAGTTTGGCTACTGCAGACACTGCCGCTATAAACATTGGGGTGTAGGTGCCCCTTCAGGTCACTTCACTTGTATCTTTGAGGTAAATACCTAGTAGTCCAATTGCTGGGTCGTAGGGCAGCTCTATTTTCAACTTTTTGAGGAACCTCCACATGGTTTTCCAGGGAGGCCGTACCACCTTGTATTCCCATCAACAGTGTAAGACGGTTCCCCTTCCTCCACATCTCCACCAACATCTCATTTACTGATTTGTTAATTTTAGCCATTCTGACTGGCATGAGGTGGTTTCTCATTGTGGTTTTGATTTGTAAAAGTGTTCAATGTGTCTCTGATGCTGAGAGATGTTGGGCATTTTTTCATGTGTCTCCTGGCCATCTGTATGTCTTCTTTGGAGAAATGTCTGTTCATGTTTTCTGCCCATTTCTTGATTGGACAGTTTGTTCTTCAGGTGTTGAATTTGGTACATTCTTTATAGATTTTGGATAATAGCCCTTTATCTGATAAGATATTTGTAGTATCTTCTCCCATTCTGTGGTTGTCTTTTGGCTTTGTCAACTGGTTCCTTTGCTGTGCACTTTTTATCTTGATGAAGTCCCAATAGTTCATTTTTGCCTTTGTCTCCCTTGCCTTTGGGAGCTTTTCTAGAAGCAAGTTGCTGTGGCCAAGGTCAAAGAGGTTGTTGCCTGTGTTCTCCTCTAGGATTCTGATGGATTCCTGTTTCACATTTAGGTCTTTCATCCATTTCGAGTCTACTTTTGTGTATGGTGTGAGGAAATGGTCCAGGTTCATTCTTCTGCATGTGGCTGTCCACTTTTCCCAACACCACTTGTTGAAGAGACTCTTTTTTCCAGTGGATATTCTTTCCTGCTTTGTTAAAGATTAGTTGATCAAAGAGTGGAGGGTCCATTCCTGGGTTATCACTTCTGTTCCATCGACTTATATGTCTGTTCTTGTGCCAGGACCACACTGTCTTGATGATTACAGCTTTGTAATAGAGCTTGAGGTCCGGAATTGAGATGCCCCCGGCTTTGGTTTTCTTTTTCAATGACCCTTTGGCTATTCCGTGTCTTTTCTAGTTCTATACACATTTTAGGATTATTTGTTCCAGCTCAGTGAAAAATGTTGATGATATTTTGATAGGGATCGCACTGAAGGTATAGATTGCTCTAGGTAACATACAAATTTTAACAATATTTGTTCTTCCGGCAACCCCGGTGGTGCAGCAGTTTAGCACCGCCTGCAGCCTGGGGTGTGATCCTGGAGACCCGGGATCAAGTCCCACCTCGGGCTCCTTGCATGGAGCCTGCTTCTCCCTCTGCCTATGTCTCTGCCTCTCTCTGTGTCTATGAATAAATAAATAAAATATTTTAAAAAAACAATATTTTTCTTCCAATGCATGAGCATGGAACATCTTTCCATTTCTTTGTGTCTTCCTCAGTTTCTTTCATGACTGTTCTATTATTTTCAGAGTGAAGGTCCCTTGCCACTTTGGTTATTCCTAGGTATCTTATGGGTTTTGGTGCAGTTGTAAATGGGATCCACTACTTAATTTCTCTTCCTTCTGTCTCATTGTTAGTGTATAGAAATGCAACTGATTTCTGTGCACTGATTTTATATCTTGCTACTTTGCTGAATTCCTGTATGAGTTATAGCAAAATGACAGATTTTTAAGAGCTGGTCAATATCTCATATATTGGGGACACGTGCGTGGCTCAGCAGTTGAGCCTCTGCCTTTGGCCCAGGGCGTGACCCCTGGGTCCTGGGATCGGGTCCCACATAGGGCTCCCTGCATGGAGCCTGCTTCTCCCTCTGCCTATGTCTCTGCCTCTCTCTATATTTGTCTCTCATGAATAAATAAATAAAATATTTTTAAAAATCTCAAATATTATAAAACCCAGAAAAATGAAATATGTACTATTTTATTTTACTATTTTATTTTTTATTAATCAACTGCCTGACATGCCTCTTACTTTATTACATTCACTGTCTACATATTCTTTCATTGCTTCTCCATGTGATGAGTTTGCAAAGATTTTCTATAGAAAGAATACAAAGATAATAAAGTTTTTTGTCTAACTGAGAATATTAAAATTTGTCCTTCTAAATGTTTAAAAAGAGTTTATTTATTTATTTATTTATTTATTTATTTATTTGAGAGATTGAGAGCAGAGGAAGAAAGAGAGCCTGAGCAGAGGGGAAGGGGCAGAGGGAGAGGCAGATTTCCTGCTGAGCAGGGAGCCCAACATGGGGCTCAATCCTTGGACCCCAAGATCATGACTTGAGCCAAAGGCAGACACTTAACCGACTGAACCACCCAGGCGCCCCTAAAATTTGTCTTTTATTACTAATAAATTAGAAAAGTTTCTATCTGCCTCATATCTTGTTATTAATTATGTCACATGAGTTATTAAGATAGTTTCCAATTTAAGGGAACTTCCATCACATATTCTTCATAAACAAGTAAGATTTCAGCACATTCCACTTTTCTTATGCAGTAAGTAATCTTAAATATTCTTTCAATTGAAAACACTCATTAATAGCTGCTATTTGAGATTCAGTGATTTGTGATTGAGTTTTATGTTATCTCTGTAGATGTCACTATTTATTGTCAAGTCAGCCATGTGTTTATATCTTTTGCAAATGTGTTTCACTCCTTTGTCAACTGTGGTATGAAATAGTCCAAAGCTTATTCATTACTTATTTGCAGATTCACCTTTTCCTGTGAATGACTGCTTTTGGTATTATCTGAAATTATGATATTGAATTTCACTATGTAGTATGACTATCATCTTTTTCACTTTTGTTTCATAGTCCTTTAATTTATATCTAAATTTAAAAATAGATGTTCAAAAATAAATACATTTTTAAATGACAAAAGAAGGTACTCCTCATATCTGTCCATAACTGGGCATTGGAAGTGATGTGGTTCAGGACACACTGCTCCAAAATTTGGCGCTTTGGCATATTAAATATATTTTTTTGGCATGTTAAATATTTTAAGCTGAAGGAGTTTGATAAAATGGCAGAAGCAGGAGGGTCACTCTGACCTCCTACCCCGTGTCCCATAAAACCCTCCTGTGAGAAGCGCCCTTTCTATACCCAGAGGAAAGGAACATCCTTATCTCTGAGGACAAAGGAAGGCCAAGAAAAATCCTAACAAACGGGACCTGCTAAGTTTCCCCACTTTATTACAATTACATCATACTCCTTAACCTATCATATTCTTACATGACTGTCATTTCTTCATCAAAGCTAGCATAAAAGAACATAGGTCTAATTGTTTATTTGGCTCTTCAATTCTGTATGAAGATTCTCGTGTTATGTAAAACTTGAATTAAATAAATGTGTATGCTTTTCTCCTGTTAATCAGTTTTTGCCCTTTTACTTTTCAGACGCAGCCAGGAACCCTAAGGGGAGAAAAGAAAACTCTCTCCTCCCCTACAAAGGCCTCTGTAAAATGGCCCACTGCCTATCTCAGGTTTACTTTCCAGTACTTTCCCTGATAGAGTCCTGGCAACAGCCACAGTGGCTTTCACTCATCAGGCCCTGAGCTCTCCCACCACGTGCTTTTGCTCACGCTCCCCCCAACATAGAACTCTCTCTCTTGCTCTGCGTGTCAGAGTGTATCTCAGATATCCTCTCCTTCAAAAACTCTTCCCTAATTTTCCAACAAAGTTCCTATGCCCTACCCTAAATGCGATTTTTTTCCCTGCTCTTGACTCATCGTAGCTTTTGTTCCCTACCAACATTCGTTAATGACATTATATTTTGCCTTAGTTTGGAATCATTGTATACAGCGGCCTCACATCTTACATAAGGACTAGGCCTCAAAGTCAGTGAGCAAGGGAAAAAAAAGTTATAGTCTAGAAAATTCCTGGAAATTTCTTACAAGGTGCCAATTAGAGAGCAACTTACTGCTCTCCCTAGGTCAGCGGCACTCTGCTTCGTCATTGAAAGACATCACTGTTGCAGCCCAGATGAAATGAGGTGGCCTTCATGGAAAGACCCTCGTATATAAATACTACCAAGTCTTCAAAGCTAAAATCACCCACAGCTTGGTGACAGATGTGCGCTAGGAGTGTTACAGGATCTGAGCAGGACAGTTGTTCATTTTCCATAGCCCATTCCCTCCGAAGCACATGCCCACCGACGAGAGTGAGAGGAGTGACCGCCCTCCCCATCTGATTTTTCTCTCATTCTCTCAATGCAATTGTTGAAGTCATGTAAATTAAATGTGCATAAAAATGGGATTTTATGGTAGAGAAAGTACTGAAGAGTGGTTAAGGTAGAGACTCTGGCACTAGACTAAGTGTGTTTGATTCCTGGCTCCACCACTTAATAGACATGTAACTCAGCCAAAGTATATAATCACCTATTTTCTTACACCCTACTTTACATCTGCAGAAAGGAACAATTATAGGGCCTAATTAATAAACTTGTATGGATTAGATTAATTGATCTATAAAGTAATACTATGTACCATCTGGGTTTTACACGAAAATTAAATGAGCTAATATAAATAAAGGACTTAGAACAGTGCCTTGGCATACATTAGTACTCAGTATCACCAATTAGGATTACTTGTCTATCTCAGTTTCCCCATATGTTTGTAAATGATTAAATGAGAAGCATTTAGAACAGTGACTTTCACAGAATAAGTACTCTGTAAACCTTGGCTATTATTATTATTATTTCACTAATATTCCACCATTATTATTCCAGTGGAATTATAAATAATTCCACTATTATTCCATTATTATTCCTGTGTCCTCCCTGTTGGGGCCAGGCGGGAAGGGAAACTCCTCAAGATGGCGGATACGCCAAAATGGCTGAAGTTCCTGTCACCACCTCCACTTGGGATGACAGCTTGAGCAGACCCTTACACCTCTCCTTTGGACTTCCTCAACCGAACCCAATGCCCTTCAAACCCCAGAGGAGGAAGTCACCTTTGACTGGTCGAATTGCAATCCTTCCTTTGCATAGTGAGGGTCACTCTGACTGGTTGGATTGCAATCCTTCCTTTGCATATGAGCCAACCAATAGGAAACCGTTCTGCCTTACAACGTTATGTAAACCCCCTACCACCTTGTCTTGGCGCGACTTCCTCGACTCACTCTCTTTCCCCCGTGAGTCGTGGAACCTCGCCCGAGGGTGCCTGCAATAAAATCTGTTCTTGGACCCTCGCTTGCCTTGGTGGTCTCATTTCCGTCTAGTTACTAAAAAAACTTAACACTCCCTATGCAAGTTTCCTGGGGATGGGGACATCACCTTTCACAATTTTACATCCTTGCCATGACTCCTGGGATATGTGAGTCATTCAAAAAATAGTTGAAAATCAGATAATGTTTTCCTCCCCCCCAAGATCTTGAATTACATTGGTTTTATTATTTTTTTTATTTTGTTTAAAGAAATCATTTCAAGGCATCAGGGCACTGAGATTATTTTATTTCATTTACTTAAAAAAAATAATCTCTCTGCCCAATGTAGGGCTCAAACCCACGACCCTGAGATCAGGAGTCACATGTTCTACCGACTGGGCCAGCCAGGCGCCCTGAATCACATTGATCTTAATTTTTACAAGCTTTTCTAAAGAAATAAATCTATTCATGAATACCTGAGTGACTTTCCTTCCCCTCTTAAGCTGTCTTTACCATCTTCTGCAAAATTCTTCCCAGCAAGAACTCCCCCAGATGGCACTGAGTAACTTACTGAGTAAGGGGTTATTCAGGTACCAGAGTTGGACTGTCAATTACTTGGGGATAAATGTTGATTTTGGCTTCCCCGGGTTTTACTAAGGATATTTGTGCTATAGAAACTGATCTTGAAAGCTGGCGATTCATCATCTGTGGTATGAAATCACCTTAGAAATAAAGCTAAGATACCAAGAAATATATAATTTTAGATCTGTAACTGGGTACAAATCTTTTTGTGTCTTAGATGTTTTTGTATCTCTTATTTTTTTATTATGTATTTTAAGTACATCCAGTGTTGGGCTCAAACTCATGACCCTGAGATCGATTTTCTTGCTTTCCTGACAGACGCTCCCTTTTTGTATCTTTTTTTTTAAAAGATTTTATTTATTTATTTGTGAGAAAGTGATTGAGTGGAAAGGCAGAGAGCACAAGCTCGGGGGAGAAGGGTATGGGGAGAGGGGGAAGCAGACTGTCCGCTGAGTAGGGAGCCCCACCTGGAGCTCCATCCCAGGACCCGGGGATCATGACCTGAGCCAAAGGCAGATTCTTAACCAACTGAGCCACCCAGGTGCCCCCCATTTTTGTATCTTTTAAATAAAAATAATAATACCAACTGATCCTCCCCCAAATGTGATGACAAATAGAGTAATAAACACAATGCTTAGAAAGTTAATAGGACTACAAGTCTCTTAGTTAAAAGACTCCATTGTCAGAGACATTTTTCTCCTCTTTCACGGCTCCTGTCTTTCAAAGGGACCACATGGAGAGATAGTGAAAAGGAGACTCTTAAACAGCATCATCATTGAAACAGCCTTTCCAATCAATGGGATGACGGAGGTGTCAGCCAGATAGAGCTTTGTTAACCCAAGTAGGGGTCAAAGGCTCCCCTTTCTTAGTTTAACAAATGGAGAGATCTTATTCTTCTAGCAACTGGTGTGATTATTTCTCTTAGGAATGAGTCCTACCTGTTGGGAAAGTTCCAGGTTTAGCCAGCAGAGAAGCTGAGATTTAAGTGTGAAGAGCAATTCATCAAAAAAGGAGAATAAGGGGAGGAATTTGTTGATTGCACTTAAGGGGTAGGGGGTGGAGTTGGAGCCATAGAGATGATAAAAAATTAGCTGTGCCCTATGAGATGCATTCGTTCAGCAATGCCACAAACCCGTGGCAAAATTATCAACCTCACAAAGTTCATGGTGGGTATGGAATTGCAGTGCAAAACCAGTGAAGAGCATGCTTTTAAACATCCATCTTAGTCTAAGGTCCAGAGAACCCCAAGGAAGCAAGCTTTAGGGGATCTTAGCACAAGAGAGCATTTTGCTTACAAAACCAAGCAGACCACATTCACTAATAGAGCAGAAATAAATTATAAGAAGGGAACTTCCTCACTGTATTAATAATTTTGAGCAAATGTGGGAAAGTACTTTAAAACAGAGATTCCTCTACTTTATTGTAGCACCTACCTTTATCCTGTCTAGAAATTAAGACCCCTCAGACAGAGATAAGAATTTTATCCTTTCTTATCTGAAGATTTAATTTTTTAAGAATAAAGTTGGTCAAAAAAAAATAATACTCCCCAAAACACCCATGTAGTTAAAACTGGGAGGAAAGCAGATAAAAATGAAATTGAATTTATTTTTTTATATTAATAAATGCTGTTGTGCCTGGAAATGATTGATCATATAACATGTCAGGAGTTTGTTTTGTTTTGTTTTGCTTTTTGTCACCTATTGTGTTATTTATATTTCCAAAAAGCTAAATAAATATCATTTTTATTTTTTAGCTTGAAAAAAAAAATAATAAAGTTGGCCTTGGGGTGCCTGGGTGATTCGGTCAGTTGAGTGATGGACCCTTGGTTTCGGCTCAGGTCCTGATCTCAGGATCATGATTTCAGGGTAGTGAGATTGAGCTCCACACTGGCTCCAGGCTCAGGACCAAGTCTGCTAAAGACTTTCTCTCCCTCTCCCTCTGCCTCTCCGCCCACACACACTTGCTCTCTCAAATAAATAAATAAATAAATAATAAATCTTTAAAAAAAAGGAAAAAGTTGGCCTTTTTTTTTTTTTTAAAGTTGGCCTTTATTCTCAGTAATAGTATATGACTATTTGGGAAAAGTTTAAAAATTTGAAAGAGTAGATCCACGCCTTTCATAAAAATATAATTTATTTTATTTTTAGAGTAATGTCTACCCTCAATGTGGGGCTCAAACTCACAATCTCAAGATCAAGAGTCGCACACGCCACTGACTGAGCCAGCCAAGCAACCATTTTAAATTATAAAATAAATTGATGTCTAGCTTTCTGAAAAATGCAAAGATCATTTTCAGTAGTATCCCTGGAGTAAATAGCATATGCGAAGAGTGAATTAATGGTAGAAGCTATAAACTGTCATTGTATCTTCAAGATAAAAGATAAAAGGAGAAAGAACTTGGAGTTTTATCCATTGAATTATCAGGACTCTTGATGGCACATGACAAAGTGAAAATTAATAATAAGAAACCTTGGGGATCCCTGGGTGGCTCAGCGGTCTGGCACCTGCCTTCAGCCCAGGGCGTGATCCTGGAGACCCAGGGATGGAGTCCCACATCAGGCTCCCTCCATGGGGCCTGCTTCTCCTCTGTCTGTATCTCTGTCTCTCTCTCTTTTTCTGTGTCTCTCATGAATATATAAATACAATCTTTAAAAAAATAATAATAATGAGAAACCTCATGGGTGCTTGGATGTCTCAGTCAGAGGAGTTTGCAGCTCTTGATCTCAAATTCATGAGTTCAAGCCCTATGTTGGGTGTAGAGATTACTAAAAAATACAAATAAATAAACTTAGAAGAAAAAAAAAAGAAATAAACCTCACTAAAATGGAATCAAGAGGTTTCAGTAGGGGGACTTCTCCCATCCTATCATTTCTAGTAAATTGAAGACCCAACAGGAAGACATGGACTTGACCTTGCACATGGATACTATTTGGCTCCCCTCCCCCCAACAGCTAAGCCAATGAAAAGCCATTACTTTTCGAACTCTCGGTTTTCTCCAGTGGACTTAGTATATAATGGTCTTCCAAACTTGCTCCTTTTCTCCATTAAAAAAAAAAGCGTATCTTTCCTTTGTTCTCCAGACTCAACTATAGTTTTGCCAGCTGTTTATTTGCCCCAGATTGCAATTCTCTTTTATTCCTGAATAAACCTATTTTTGCCAGTAAAGTAACTGGTAGTTTGTATTTCTAAGATTAACAACAAAAACTGACTTGAGCCAGCTAAGCCAAATACAGCAATAAACTTATTGGCTCACGTACCCAGACCACCGGACAGGCAAGGACAATTGTAACAAAGCCACTCACTTTCAGGATGCTCACTCTCCATCTTTCTTCTCTGCTGCTTTTAGTAGTTTGGCTTTTTCCCTAAGCCAGCTTGCAACATTAGAGATATTGGCTCATATCTTCAGTGTCCCTGAGCATCAAGGGCAAATTCTTACCAAAAACAAGAGTCCTATTTCCATAAGAATAGAAAAATGTTGGGAGAAAAAAAATTTCAATATCCTTCTTTCTTTGGCTGCCACCACCTCCACCGCAACTTTAGAAAGTTAATAGGACATACACGTACACTTCTTCCCATACATACAATTCTAAACATGTCCTTGCACACCCACCAGGCACCCTTGTCCCACCTACAGAATCTTCATGCCATGTCAATTCACGATCAGGATTTTGAAGCATTTCATTTCCTTACAACTCACAAATAAACAATAAATCTGGATATCCTTGATACCCCTAAGTAAAAAATAAGACAAACATTCTTTTCAAAGTCAAAGGAGGGTAAATGGAAAAAGCAATACATACACAGAACATAGGCCCCTTCTTCCTGGAGAGGCATAGCAAGTCTTTTGTGCCTCAGAGCAGTGAAGCTTGGAAGGGGCTTTATAGAGGGCATTACTAGGACTCTACATGTCTATATGTCTTAGCCGAATGGGAAGAATTACGAATTTATCAGTAGGTTGCAACTGATGTAGTTTTCATGTGATGACATTTTGAACCCAAATTTTTTTAGAAGCTGCTTGGACATAACTAAACCCACTGGCATTTAAATTACATGGAGATTAGAAAAAGAAAGAGAGATGCCATGAATACAGATATCAAACCATTACCCTGATTACCCTGTATACTTTATTAATGGCTTTTTTATTCCTTTTTCTTTTTCAAAGTCAGCTCTCTACCCAACGTGGGGCTTGATCTCAAGATCCAAGATCAAGAGTAATATGTGCTCCCAACTGAGCCGGCCAGGAGCTCCTACCCTATAGGCTTTAAACTTACACAATGTTACCTGTCAGGTCTGGCTCAGTAAGAGTGGGGGAAAAAGCTGAAATAAAAAATAAATCAAAAGGGGCACCTGGGTGGTTCAGTCTGTTGGGTATGTCTGTCTTTGGCTCTGAGTCGGGCTCCCTGCTCAGTGGGGAATCCGCTTCTCCCTCTCCCTCTGTGCCCCTCACTCCACCTAGTGTTCTCTCTGTTTCTCAAATAAATAAATAAAATCTTCAAAAAACATTAATTAAAAAAAAAAGAAAAGAAAAAAAGGAAAGAAGGAAAGACCTAAACAAGGAAACGTATACTTGATTTCTTTCACAATAGACATTTGCACCTTAATTGTTGTATTGTGCTCAGGATTTTAGGCAGATTTGAGTAGAAGATAAAGAAACTCCTAAGGGAGAGAAGGATAATCTTCCCTTTATTGAGAAGAATATTTAGAATATTATAAGAAATATTATAATTTCCTTATTTTTATGAAGTAACAAACATATTAGCAAGTATGAATACTGACAAAGAAAGTAAATCCATGAAACAGCCAGTACCTAAAGAACATCTTGGAAAAAATAAAAAAAAAAAAGACCTGTTTACAAGACATCAAAGACAAGCAAATGAACAACAGTACAGTAAATTATTTGGTTCTAGATTGTCCCTTTTTAGTATTTAGATTTAAGTTCATTGGGTCAATTTGAAGCCGGCTGAGGTGGTGCTGGACCATATTGAGCCCAGATATCCCTGCTGTGGGGCAACCATGGGAGAAGAGTCTGATACTGAGCCTGACTTCTAGGTGTGCCCCCAACTGAAGGGCTGGGGTGGAGACAGTGGAGCTGGGGGTGGGGACCAGCTGCCTTAGGATCCTCAGTGAACAAGCCCGCTAATTAATTCTTTATTTTACTTCAGAGTTCTAGGTTCAATGGATCTGTAAAAATGTAGTCATGAACTACAAAACTTACTGTAGTAAACATAAGTAAGTAAACATAAAACTATAAAAGTTTTATGACAGTTTAGTTCACACAACTAAGCAAATACAAAAGTTAAGTTTTTGAAATAAGAATTAATACTCCATCACTCACATACAATTCTGTAATTGTGAAAGTAAAGCTGTTGTTTAAATAAAAAATAGAATGGAATTTACAAAGAAATAGATTATTTGAGTTAATTTTTTTTATTCTGAATCTTCCAGTTCCATTTGTATTTATTTATTGAAGAAGGGAAAAAAAATAGAGAAAACTATGTCAGGTTAAAAAAAAAATTGCAACATTATGTTGATCTTAATTTATAGAGATATATAAAATCCATAATAGCATCATCAGTATAACTAAAATATTATTTCAATATTTACAAAATTAATATAAATCCAAATTTCTTCCTTAACTTCTTTTTTTGTGCTATAAAGCAGCTCATGTTCCTTTCTCCTAGTCTTTTCCCATAGTGTTTTTGAGTTTTGTGTCTATGAGATTCTTAGATGGTGGAAAAATGACTCCTCAAATATACACTTCAAAATTAAATTAATAATTTTGCTGAAAATGAAAAACATTACTTTCATATTGAAACTTTCCTTTCTTCTTCTTGTATCTACAGGAGGAAAAAAATATGTAAACATTCGAAGTGAAAAGGATATTCAATATTTCAGTAACTTTATTTTTTTAATTTAATTTTTTAAAGATTTTATTTATCCATGAGAGACACAAAGAGAGGCAGAGACACAGGCAGAGGGAGAAGCAGGCTCCCAGTGGGGAGCCCGATGTGGGACTCGATCCCATGGGACTTGATCCCAGGACCCCAGGATCACGCCCTGAGCCAAAGGTAGATGCTCAACAGCTGAGCCACCCAGGTGCCTCTTTTTAATTAATTTAATTCTTAAGTAAACTCTACACCCAAAGTGGGACTTGGACTCATGACCCCAAGATCAAAAGTCCCAGTTGCACCAACTGAGCCAGCGAGGCATCCCTCAATATTTCAGTAACTTTAATGAATTATTATTTTTTAATGAATTATTTTAAAAGTTAAAGTAAACTGTACATTTAAAAATGGTTAAGATGGTAAATTTTGCATTTTATGTATTTTGCTGCAATAAAAACAATTGAAAAAGAAAACATAGAATTAGACTGATAGAAGGCAGTGCCTCGTAGGTACATCATTAAATTTGCTATCTAACTGATTAGTTGCGTATTTTTTCATGACCAAAAATCAGTATGTTCCAGACCTGCACTGTCCAATATGGTAGGCACTAGCCACATATGGCTTTTAAGCACTTTTGTTGTAGTTTGTCCAAATTGACATGTGGTGTAAATATAAAATACCCCAGGTTTCAAAGACTTAGTAGGCCCTCCTCCCCGCCAAAAGGTAAAATAGCTCAGGTATAATTTTTTTATTGATAACGTGTTGATAATATTTTAGATATACTGAGTTAAACTATTAAAATTAGTTTCACCATTTTTTTTACTCTTTAAAAATGTGGATACTAAAACATTGAAAATCATACACATAGCTGGCACTCTATTTTCGATGAACAGTGCTGTTCTGCACAGACTTTCTGACAGCAGGAAGAGCTTAGCCCTTGTCTGCACATCCTGGAAAAAGGGAGGTGAGGAACAGTGTGGGCAGTTCTCCCAGAAAAGGAAAACCTCAAATACAAAAAAAAAAAACATTATTCCTACAGTGGGATACTGAAATATTTGTTTTGAACTACCTAAAATCTATTCAAAATCGTCATTTTAGGAAGTTTTGCTTCATAGTTTTAAACAGAAAAGCTAAATTCTCTGACAATCTACCCACAATATTTGAAAAGGAAATTTTCCAGTGTGGATTAAAACAGTCACCTATAGTATTTTTCCTTCTAGAATAGGATTTTAAAGTATTTACTGCAAGATTTCCATGTTAAAAAAAATGTTTTTTAATAGAACTCGGTGGCAGTAAGACCAAAACTATTTGTTTCATTCTAGTCTAGTCTTTCTTGGTCCATATATTTAGAAAATGAATGCACAGACAGGGTCTTTTCGATGATTTCCTTTATTTACATGTAGCATTTAGATTCAGTGTGCAGTCGACCTCAGTCAACCCTCTCAAGTCAAGCTGTTCTTCAAAGCATCACTCACAAAATCTCAAACCCGATGCTTTGCCCCAAATCCCAAGTGCTTTCTGGCTTGAAAGAAAACTCACACGAATACTCATTTCCTGACTTACAGTTGTGGTTGAGTTGGATTAGGAATCCCTCTCCGTCAAGTGTCCCTCCAGCCTTCTGCTCTCCCAGCCTCCACCCTGCACCCTCATCCCGCACCCCCCAACTCCTGCCGCCTTTCCCCGTAGAGCCTGGTGTTTGAAACTCTCAGATTTAGTGCCCTCTTCTGTCTAAAACTTTCATGCGCATCCAGGCAATTGGCCTTGTTCTCAAGCAGCCTGAAAAAAACCTGCAACTATTGGGGCAGACCTAGTAGGTTTGTAGGCAGGTGGAAATTGTGTAAATGGAAGCTTCTAAGAAATGTGGGAACAAGCAAAGGGTCTCAAAAGGACTTTGTTTTCAGATCTTAAGAACAATATGGCTGAAAATTAGATTTGTCTCACTTTCCTTTTCCAAAACTATGCCTAATATTTTTGCATTCATGGTGTTTCTGATTTAGTGACTATCAACACACTTTTATGCATCAACAACACCCAGTCTGCTTGCTTTCTTGTGAGACAGGGTATATTATCTGTTTCATTACACTAATGTTGAAATCTTTTTAAGTTGTTCTGACAAAAGTGAATGTTTGTTTTAATTTATGCCACGTTCTTGATGACAGTCCCATTGCCTTCCCCTTTACCTGCTAGAGAGGCAGAGGGGGACACAGGATAATATTCCCCATTCTAATCAGATGGGAACTGGCATGTAGGAGGAAAATACTCACTTTGGGGGCATCTGGGACAGACACTTATAGAATAGAAAATAGGAGTTCCATGAAGGACACCCTACGGATGGCCACTCGGGATTCTTTCCCCAGCATGGCCCTTGCCTTTGCTCCTGTCCCCAGTGACCCAACCTCCCAGAACTGCATGTCCTGCACTGCAAGAAGTGAGAGTACAGTAGCCATCACTTTACAAAGCTTTGAGTTTGGAAAGTGTCCTTGACCTTGACCACAATTAAATTACATTGCCGCCAATGAAACCAGGTGTCCTGGTTATATCTCTTTGTCCAAAAAAGTGATAATTCTCACAGATAATGATTCTCACAGTCAAGAGATAAATTTACTTCCTCATGAAATGTTGATTCTTACCACAGTATAACTTTAAGGTCGCTACAATGAATGTTGACCTGCATGTACCGTATTCCTCACTCTCTCAGTGGGGGAACTCTCTCCTGGGAGTTAGGGGACCTTTCCATGGATTTGGCTACTTTACATACTCCAAAAAGGTGAAATCATATAGCATTTGTCTTTCTGTGACCAGCTTATTTCACATAGCAGGGTGTCCTTAAGTTTCATCTATTGTTGGATACTGTGGACAAGGTTTCCCCCCTTTTTAAGGCTGAATATTCTACTATGTGTATATACCACATTTCGTTTATCTGTTTGTCAGTCCATGGACATTTGGGTCACTTTCACCTGGTCTGTGTAATATTTTTGTCAAAATGACATTATGTTCCGAGTCACTTAGCTCGTTTAAGATCAAAGGGACACGCACACATCACCTTCAGTCATAGGATGGGGGTTGCCAGAAGAATGTTAGCTCTCAAGATTGCCTCATCCGGCTGCCCATACTTCAGGAGATTGTGTAAAGCAAACTAGAGGAACCAGGACATTTATTCACAGCGACAATCTTAGCTAAAATGACTTCCCCTATTTTTGGGATACCTAGCATTTATACTTCCCAAAAGAGATATTTCATTTGAGTCAGTTTATCACCATCTATTGTAGAGTGTTATCCTGGGGGGCAAACTGCTAGCCAGACACCCTTAGAGGCAGCTAGCACACCTCATGCCTTGTTGTTGCCTTGACCTTGGGCTCTAGGCCTCAAGCCAGTTTTCTATGAGGACCAGGACAGCAGGCTTAGTTTCAGCTTACTGCATACCCCAAGGAAACTAGCTCAGATAGGAAGCAACCATTCAGACTCCCTCTTTAGGACGGGGCTCCTAGTATATACCTAAGAGAATGTATATTGCCTAATAGAATATATATTGAGATATATATATATATATTTGAGTTACATGTCTCTTCCATTCTTTCCCTTAGCATTCATTCACCCATTTCATTCACCCATTCATTCATTCACCCATTTATTTGTACTGTCACTCAACAAAAATATATCAAGTCCTCTGCTGTCTAATGCCTTCATTACCCCCTCCCTCCTACTCTCTCGAAGGCCCTCAAGGTACCCTGTATTCATGCTCCAGACCTCTTCAAGCTGCCTTTTTTCTTTTTTTTTTTTTAAAGATTTTATTTATTTGACAGAGAGTGAGAGAACACAAGCAGGGGGAGCAGCAGAGAGAGGGGGAGAAGCAGCTCCTTGCTGAGCAGGGAGGCAGACGATGCAGGGCTCAATCCCAGGACGCTGGGATCATGACCCAAGCCGAAGGCAGACACATAACTGTCCGAGATATCCAGGGTCCATCAAAATGCTTCTTTACATAAAAAATTATAGGGTCGGGCAGATCTGGTGGCCCAGCGGTTTGGCGCCGCCTTCAGCCCAGGGCATGATCCTGGAGACCTGGGATCGAGTCCCACATCGGGCTCCCTGCATGAAGCCTGCTTCTTCCTCTGCCTCTCTCTGTGTCTCTCATGAATAAATAAATAAAATTAAAAAAAAATTATAGAGTCAGTGTTTTGATCCTTCAGATATCTGTTTTTAATGAATTAATTAACACATTAATCAATGTGGAAAAAATGGTGTTAACTGGTGTCAATGTGGAAGTCTTTTGAGTAAATTATTTGCTCATAAAATAAGGTCTTTCTGAAGACAATGCTTTCACCCAAAGGAGCAGGACCACATAACCTGCTACATTATTTGTGGGACCCAATGCAAAATGAAAATGCAGGGCTTCCTATTCAAAAATTAAGAATTTCAATATAGCAGCAAGCAACAGAATATTAAACCAAGCACAGGGCCCTTCTAAGTGTGAGGACTTCTGTATCTGCACAGGTTTCACACTCGTGAAGCCAGCTCTACGAAGCAGTGATGTCAAGTAGGCATTTGAAGCCACATAGCAGGCCATTAGGGAAGATGATCTAGACGGGCAGTCCTTTGAATTATACCATGTAGGCAAGTTTGTTGAAATAACTTATAAAACCATATCTATAGGGGTAGGGAAAAGAGTCAATCTTTTTTTTTTTTTTTTTTTTAGATTTTATTTATTTATTCGTGAGAGACAGAGACACAGGGAGAGGGAGAAGCTGGCTCCCTACAGGGAGCCCGATGTGGGACTTGATCCCAGGGCCTGGGATCACGACCTGAGCCAAAGGGAGACTCTGAACCACTGAGCCACCCAGGCCTCCCGAATAAAGTCAATCTCTCTGGAGGTCACTAGACTGTAAAAAACAGAAAGAACAGTCAAACAATAGTAGAATAATAAGTTAAATAATGTGCCCAAGGTCACATATTCAGTAGGATTTGAGCCAAGACTACAAAATTCCCGTTCACCCCGTCTACCTCTTTGCCTGCCTATATAATGTCCACATTATAGTGTCTGCAGCATGGTGTCCACAAGACTTGGAAACATAAGTAAAATAGCATATTTAGTTTGTTCACATTGACACTTGGACCCATTGCTTTAAACGTACCTGAAAAGGCATCTAATGGTCGAAAACAACATATTGGGTGTATTTTTTGAAAATGCAACTCACATACTGTCTATTTTATTTTTTTTAAGACTTTATTTATTTATTCATGAGAGACAGAGAGAGAGAGAGAGAGGCAGAAGGAGAAGCAGGCTCCATGCAGGGAGCCCGACGTGGGATTTGATCCCAGGTCTCCAGGATCACACCCTGGGCCAAAGGCGGCGCTAAACCGCTGAGCCACCCAGGCTGTCCTCACATACTGTTTAAAAATAAATTTATCTTAGTGGACACAGTTGTACAACATTGTGAATATACTTCATGCCAAAGAATCACACACCTACAAATGGTTAAAATGGCAAATTTTGTTATGTTTGTTTTAGCACAATAAACTTTAAGGTTTTGTGCTAATATAGGTCCCTGTACACCTAAAATGGTTAAAATCATACACCTAAAAATGGTTAAAATGATAAATTTTGTTATGTATGTTTTAGCACAATAAACTTTAAAGTATTGTGCTATATAGTTACCTATATAAGTCTGTTTGCGCCACTGTAAGAAACTACTACAGATGGAGTGGCCTAAACAACAGAACATTCTGGAAATTTGAAGTCCATAGTGAAAGTGCCAGCAAATTTGGTTTCTTTTTTTTTTTTTTTTTTAAAGATTTTATTTATTTATTCATGAGAGACACAGAGAGAGGCAGAGACAGGCAGAGGGAGAAGCAGGCTCCATGCAGGGAGCCCAATAAGGGCTCGATCCCGGGACTCCAGGATCACACCCTGGGCTGAAGGTGGCGCTCAACCACTGAGCCACCTGCCCAGCAAATTTGATTTCTGATAAGAAGTTTCTTCCTGTCTTGCAAATAGCCACCTTCTCCCTGCATCCTCACATGGCCTTTCGTGTGTGTGTGTGTGTGTGTGTGTGTGTGTGTGTGTGTGAGAGAGAGAGAGAGAGAGAGAGAGCCATCGAGCACAGTGGTATCTTTTCCTCTTCTAAGGAAACCACTCTTATGGGACAGATTAAAGCCTCACCCTTATGACCTCATTTAACCTTAGTTACTTCTCCGAAGGTCCTAACTCCAAGTATAGTCGCATTGGGGTTAAAGTGTCAAAATATACATTTGGGCAGACACAACTCAGTCCCTGGCAATACCTTTGGTCACCATGTCTTTCAACATGCCAACATAGATGGCACGAATTTATAGTCCTGCCTTCTGTGTTTGCAAATGCCTATCCTGCATTCTCCCCAAAAGTTTCATATTAACAAACCCAGCCTGTTTCGAAAATGGATCTTTTGGACCTTCAGAGTTGGATGAATGTTCATTGTTGCACAAATAGGAGCTTCGACTAAAGGACTTAGGTCAGGATATATATTTCATTATTAAATGGCTCAGACTCCGGACACCTCGGTGGCTCAGCAGTTGAGGGTCTCCCCTTCAGGCCCCCCACAGGGAGCCTGCTTCTCCCCCTGCCTATGTCTCTGCCTCTCTCTTTCTGTGTCTCTCATGAATAAATAAAGAAAATCTTTTTAAAAAAATTCTAAATAAATAAATGCTTCAGACTCTCAGATTCATCTTCTTGCTGTGAGCTCCATGCCCCCTGCAAATCGTGATGCGTCCTTGGGCCTAGGAGGCACCCACTGCTCATCCCTTGGAAGAAGCTTTCGCGTGCACCCATGTACTTGGCCAAAACCCTGATGGAAGAGGGGCCGGGGTGATACCCACCATTTGCTTCAACGTGGATGGAACTGGAGGGTATTATGCTGAGTGAAGTAAGCCAGTCGGAGAAGAACAAACATTATATGTTCTCATTCATTTGGGGAATATAAATAATAGTGAAAGGGAATATAAGGGAAGGGAGAAGAAATGTGTGGGAAATATCAGAAAGGGAGACAGAACGTAAAGACTGCTAACTCTGGGAAACGAACTAGGGGTGGTGGAAGGGGAGGAGGGCGGGGGGTGGGAGTGAATGGGTGACGGGCACTGGGGGTTATTCTGTATGTTAGTAAATTGAACACCAATAAAAAATAAATTAAAAAAAAAAAGAAAAGATGGGAATGCACTGCTGAGAAGGAACCCAAAAAGTGTTCTAGTAGATGAATTAGGTGAAATATTGAAAGAATGTGGAGGGAGGGGTCATCCTGAGCAATGGGATTGAGAAGAATTCTTTGATTCTGAGTTCCACAGCCTTGGGGTGCGGATTTGATCACAGCTGCTACTCTAATCCCTAGAGGCAGCTGAGCCTTCCAGAGCCCTTTTTTCATTCAAATTGGTCAGGGAATCGATGCCCCTTTCTCTGTGTGGATCTCCTTGCTAGACAGGAGGAGGCCGTCTAGTCCTACCTGCCAGGTGAGAATCCAGTAGACGTCTCTATAGTGAAGTCCTCCTTCAGGCTGCAGAAGCTCCCCGGCTTACAAGAGAGGAGAAAGTGCAGCTGTGGTCACTTCTTTGCTCACTTCTCCTCCTTCCTAGGTACAGTGATCTCAGACTTCTTTCCTGATGGACAGAGCCCCGGTGAAAATGCAAGAGCAAAATACTTGACAATTATTTTATTGTTTACATTTAAGAACAGCTTTGCTGCTTTTATTATTATTTTTTTAAATAATACATGCCCATTTTAACACAGTCAAGCCCAGGAAAGTGTAAAGCACAAAGTAAAAAGTCACCTAGAGACTTTTTGTTAAAAGATTTATTTTTAAATAATCTCTACACTCTGGGACGCCTGGGTGCCTCAGTGGTTGAGCACCTGCCTTTTTGGCTCAGGCCATGATCCTGGGGTCTGGGATCGAAGCCCACATCGGGCTCCTTGTGGGGAGGCTGCTTCTCCCTCTGCCTGTATCTCTGCCTCTCTCTCTCTTCTTTCTCCCTGTCTCTCATGAATAAATAAATAAAATCTTTAAAAATAAATAAATGAATAAATAATCTCTACACTCAAGTCGGTCTTGAACCACAACCCTGAGATCAATTGTTGCATGCTCTACATGCCCTTCACCCACAGACTTATTATGAAGACCCCCAATGTCATAATTACAGATGTATAAAATAATTTTATGTAAATAAGCTCATGCATGCATTCTGTGACTTATTTTATTCAACCATAAGCATGAAATCTTTTTGAGTCAGTAAATATGGAATAACATCATCACTACTCAGGATTGCATAGTATTATTCTGAATATATATATCATAGTTCACTTAACCAGTTCTCAGCTAGGCCGTTTCCAACTTGTGAGGCTACTATAACAAAAACAAACCCTGATTCTTTATTTCTTTTCTTTTTTAAAAGATTTTATTGGGCAGCCCCGGTGGCCCAGCGATTTGGGGCCACCTTTGGCCTGGGGTGTGATCTTGGAGACTCCGGATTGAGTCCCATGTTGGGCTCCCTGCATGGGGCCTGCTTCTCCCTCTGCCTGTGTCTCTGCCTCTCTCTCTCTCTGTCTGTCATGAATAAATAAATAATTTTTTAAAAAAATAAAGATTTTATTTATTTATTTATTTGTTTATTTATTTATTTATTTGAGAGAGAGAGAGAGGACTGCCAGGACTCCCAGGACCCTGAGATCCTGACCTGAGCCAAAGGCAGACACTTAACCAACTGAGCCACCCAGGCACCCCTGATTCTTTGTTTCTCAAAAAGAAAAAAGAAAAGAAACCATGATGAGATCAATACCCTTGTACATTCCTTTCACTACTTTCAGGGGTATTTAAACGAGCATGTCTGATGCCTTTGGGATAGACAGCATGTTATGGATTATGAAGTCGTGGGTAGGAGGAATTGCAAACATGCACAGCTTTTTTATTCTCTATTTACATCCGTAGAAGGCAGTTCTCTCTACCCTTCTGTAGAGCACAAGGGGCTTGACGTGCTTTCATTTTGATCACCCCTCATCCTCTCTCTTGTCTCATGTGATATTGTGTTCAGAATTTGGGCTCTATTTTGTTATTTTTGTCATTGCCTTACTTTAATTTTTTTAACTCGAGAAATTTCAAGCACAGAGAAAAATGGGGGAAAAAAGGGGGGGGGACACCTGAGTGACTCAGTGGTTGAGCATCTGCCTTTGGCTCAGGGCATGATCCTGGGGTCCCAGGATCAAGTCCCATGTCAGGTTCCCTGCATGAAGCCTGCTTTTCCCTCTGCCTGTGTGTCTGCCTCTCTCTGTGTATCTCTCATGAATAAATAAATAAGCCTTAAAAAAAAAAAAAGAAAGAAAAAAGAAAAAAAAAAAACAGTAGTTCAAGGAACACCTGTAAGCACGCCGCCTATCTTAATCAGTTGTTAACATCTCTCTCCCTCTTCCATTTCTCCCTCTCACTTTTTCTCTTAGAGATATTTCTTACTCTTAGGCAAACAAGCTCAGCCATGCACTTAAAAGAACATTTATTATATCTCATCCAAAATTTCTAGATATTCTCTGGCAAGAAGTTTTTCAGGTTATCCAGTCACCTGTACTTCGAGAAATGGAAGTCCTACATTTATCAGTTTGTATTCTACTTGTTTTTCAGACAACATCACACAGTTTTTTTATGGTTCCACAAAAATAATTGGCTGAAAATTTATTCTTTATAGTCCTCTGAAAAATAATTTAAAGTAATTAATATATTATTTCTGCAAAAGCAACCATGCAGTCAACTCCTTCTACCTGTGACTTGTGTGGTAACATGCTTCTTCAGTCTCTTACATGTCTGTTTAAAGCCTCTCTATATATTTAATTGTATTTTCACGAAAACCTTGCCCTCATTTTGCTTAATTTTAAAAAAGGCTTCTAGAGGGGCACCTGGGTGGCTCAGTCGGTTAAGCATCTGTCTTCAGCTCAGGTCATGGTACTCTTGGGCTGAACAGGGAGGGAGCCTGCTTCTCCCTCTCCCTCTGCCCTCCCCCTCCCTTCCCACCCCCCAATTGGCCTGGCCCATCTCTCCATCAAATAAATAAATACAATCTTAAAAAAAAAAAGACATCAAGAGTATGTACAATAGGTAAAAAAATAAACCCCAAACTGCATCGAGCTGTATTTCTGACATGGAAAAGAGGCAAGAAGCATCCCAGACAGAGGGATTCGCATATACAAAAGTCTTGTGAAAGAAAGAGGCGGGGCGTATTCTCTCCGAATAGAAAGAAGGATGTGTACTGGAGGGATGAGGTAGGTGGGCTGACCCTCAGGACCTTGAGGATAGTGTTGAGTTGCTAAGCTACTAAGGGTTTAATTAGATTTGTATTTGAAACGACTCTGGCTGCAGTGGGAAGAGCAGTCTGGAAGGCACAGGAGTAGGTAGGGGTAGAGCAATAGAGATTATTGGAATAGCCCTAGCAAGGAGTAGTGGCGTGGAAGGAGGTGCTGGCGGGAGTGATGGGGGCGGGGGAGGAAAAGAGAAAGAGAATAATAGGTGGGTAACGGTCTTGCTAGAGTGAGGAGCAAGACATTTTCAAGGGTTCACTTGGCCCCTTCCGGGGATGGAAAATCAGCTGACAAATCGAGGCCTCCCTGCTGTGGAGGCCATGGAGGCTCCGTGCTTGGATCTCTTATCAAGGAAGAACTTGCTGTGCAGTTGCAAGGGAATTACTCACCTAAGCAACCCTCTTGCTGGGCAGCCCCAGCCCGCTGGCGGTCCTGGCAGGGGTCCCAGCGCTGACCCAGGCTGCCCAAAGCTGGACCCCCCTACGGCCAGTCGGCTCTGTGTGGGTTGGCTGAGACTTTGTGGGGTCTGCTTAGGCCTGGGGCTCTCTCTGCCCTCTCCCGCATCCTCCCTCTTTATCGTTCACAATAGATCTCAGTCTCCTTCTCTGACCCTACTGACACATCTGCTAAATAATGAGGTGAGGGATATCTGATGAAGGACATCTGACCCCACTGTGACGGTATCTCCGCAAAGGCCCTCACTAGGCCACGGTTCACTAACTGCTAAATTTTCTCAGAGTATTAGGCAACCAGATTTTCCCAGGCTTCTGAGGAGTCCTGCGTGTTGTTTTGGAACAGCTGCCTGGAGATGCAGAACTCAGAGGGAGCAGAGCACAGAAGAGACAGTCAGGCCTTATCTTCCCTTCAGGCGGAAGGACAGGCTATGGAAAGAACTAGGCTCGGCCTCTTCTAGTTCACTGGGAACTACGATTCATTGCTTTCCCGCCCATAATGTTATTTAACACTACAAAACCCAGACTTCAGAAACTGTACTTTTGAGCCACAGGCCAGAATTCACACCTACACAAAATGTTTTCCCTGAATGTATGAATTTTTCCCTGAAAGAAAACTATGTTCCCACTGCCACTTAGCTTAGAAAAAAGTTGGTTCAGGGACAGAAGGAAGCTAAGGATTTCAAGAGAGGGGCTGTGGCTCACAGGAGGAAAGATCTTCCTTCCTCTTCTCTTTGGGATTTAGCAGGGGTTGAGAATTGTTGTGTCTGGATTCTGAGGCAGAGATATGGGGATGAGAGCCGTGTAAGCAGGTTTGGTGGGGACAGAGCGAGCTGTCCCAGATTAATTACCACAGGGTGGGAACCTAACAGGGAGCTAATGTAGCCAGGGACCACAAGGGGGCCTGGGATTGAGCTGTAGTCAAGAGGAAGGATAGACCGAAGGCCAGCAGACAGGGACAAGGGGCTCTTGCCCTAAGAAACCACCCTTAAGGAGTTTTCACACCACCCTGGAAAGAGCCCTCCACTCTCTCCCATGAGAAAGAGAGATGACAAAAACCTGATTGGAAAACAGACATATGGAGGGTTAATCAGATTAAAACAGCCCGCCAACAAGCCCATAAAACCCCCTCGACTTAGTCCCCATGGCGGGCACCTGTGGGGCTCAGTGGTTGAGCATCTGCCTTGGGTCCAGGGTGTGACTCTGGGGTCCTGGGATCCCCAGTCCTGCATCCACTCCCTGCAGGGAGCCTGTGTCTCTGGCTCTCTGTGTGTCTCATGAATAAGTAAGTAAATAAATAATATTAATTAATTAATTAATTTAAGAAAAGGAACCTATCCCCCATGGAGAGGAGGGAACTACTGTAGTTTTATTTTAATTTTTTTCTCTTTTTTTTGTTTAGTTTTATTTTTCTACAAATATTTAATACCACTTCATTAAATTTTTTTATTTAAATTTATTTTTTATTGGTGTTCAATTTGCCAACATACAGAATAACACCCAGTGCTCATCCGGTCAAGTGCCCCCCTCAGTGCCCATCACCCAGTCACCCCCACCCCCCACCCTCCTCCCCTTCCACCACCCCTAGTTCGTTTCCCAGAGTTAGGGGTCTCTCATGTTCTGTCTCCCTTTCTGATATTTCCCACTCATTTTCTCTCCTTTCCCCTTTATTCCCTTTCACTATTTTTTATATTCCCCAAATGAATGAGACCATATAATGTTTGTCCTTCTCCAATTGACTTATTTCACTCAGCATCATACCCTTCAACATTTCTATCCATGTCGAAGCAAATGGTGGGTATTTGTCATTTCTAATGGCTGAGGAATATTCCATCACTTCATTAAATTTTTTAAAGTAAGATTAAAACTTTACTTTTAAAAAATCATTGAACTTTTATTTTTCTAAAGATTTTATTTATTTAAATTTTAAAATTTAGGGGCACCTGGGTGGCTCAGTTAAGCATCTGCCCTCGGCTGGGGTCATGATGCTCAGGCCCTGGAATCGAGTCCCACATCAGGCTCCCTGTTCAGTGGGGAGTCTGCTTCT